>NC_090271.1:80226973-80538157 GCF_040414725.1 Anabrus simplex | reverse complement strand
ATACCTAAATGATGACTTATTTATTTACTTTCTGATAAGTTTGTTTGCTACATTTAGTTATCAAGTGAGTTCATAAAATGATAATATAAGCTTTAGAGTGAGAGTTGGGGCTGCAAATGCTTCATTTTTCTGCAGCTGGGTTAACAAATATGTTCACTGCATGCCACTGCTATTTACTTACCTAGATTTTCTAATGTTGTTACTTTGCTCACAAGGCCAGCCTGAAGAGCCTCTTCAGCGACAAGAGGTAGGCCAGTGAACAGCATATGAGCAGCTATTTTTCTAGGATAATCAGAGTGTTTATCCCTAATGTCACGATGTACTGTCTCTTCAAGAAGGTTCTGTAGTACATTGCTGTCACCCAATGTACCATGTGGAACAAAGTGACACGCAATCATGCCCCTGACATTGTAAGCCACAATGACCATCAGCTGTATGAGGGAAGAGTTTTGCTGGAACTTCTGTCTTCGTGGTGATCCTGCCTGTCACCATTCTGAAGACTGGCGTTTGAGCTATGATTCATACACCCTGGCCAAAATTAATCCACAGTCACTATTCTCTCCATCATTTGCTTGCCTTCCCATCAGTAGCGTATCAGGTGGTCAGAGCATATGGCATACCATGTCCACTTTTGCATGTCAGTGAGTGCACATGGCATTCACCGTGATGCAATTTTACATGGATGAATATCTTTCCGTAAAATTCTATGGATGGTCTGTCTTTCAATGTCTGTTTTGGCTTGTAACTCAAGTGGCGTCCATCTTCTGTCCACATCCATGTACTGGGTAATTACTGCTCATGATGCATCAGTCCAGACACTATCAGGTCTTCCGGACTGTTGCACATCACTGCTCATTTCACGTCCATGCTAAAAGCTGCTGTTCATCTTGCAACGGTACGGTACAGAAGTGTATTATTCGCCACAGCTTCCACAAGCTCTCTATGACATTCTTTGGCACTGCGACCCTGGCGAACAGCCAGTTTGATGTCTGCATGCTGTTCTTGCCTCATTACATCCATTCTGAATGAAGCCTGACTCACTATTGCAGTCCCATCACCCCGTATGTTGTACATGTCCAACGTACCGCCATCTTGTGCTCTGTCCATGTACTTACTATGAATGCCATGCTTTCCAGGACATATGACCATTGCATGGTAGCATCGTGCAAAAGTGAAGAAAAAAGCAGTTGCCATGACTTATGCCCCAACCTTTCTACATAAATAAAGCAAAATATGTTTTACATAGTAAACTTCTCATGGTCTTATATGTATAATATGCCTCATAATTCAACATTCTCTAATCATCTAGCACCTGTTATGCCATATATACTTCAAGTTGGAATAATCTACAGTACTTGAATTATGACCTAAGAGGTAAAAACTTTCAATGGGAGGTTCAAGGAGATATTTAAAAAATTATAGATTCCATAATGACCAGGGATTATGTTTTTTTCATATACCAATTCTATTTTAATTTGAAACAAATTCTTGGTTAATTTTAAAGTATATAATGTATTCAGAATCATTGACAGGTGGAACCATAGTTTGAACACAACAAACGAAATGGTACTACAGATGCTCAACTGGGTTGAAGTCTGGGTAATTATGTGGCTCAAAAAGTACATGGAAGTCTTGGTC
The DNA here is from genome assembly GCF_040414725.1 of Anabrus simplex. Classification (NCBI taxonomy): domain Eukaryota; kingdom Metazoa; phylum Arthropoda; class Insecta; order Orthoptera; family Tettigoniidae; genus Anabrus; species Anabrus simplex. Next base: position 80,536,519 of record NC_090271.1, on the reverse strand, counting down.
ATGCTCCTCCAACCACTGTCAGAAATTTCTGGTTACGTGATAAGTTTCATTGTCTAGCTAAAAGATCACATTTGCCTTAAGGAAGACAAAGAGCATATTGCATCTGATTTGTAAAATTTGATTCAGCACCTCTAAAGATAGTTTTCCGTGGTTTTCCCATTTTCACACCAGGCAAATGCTGGGGCTGTACCTTAATTGAGGCTATGGCCACTTCCTTTCCACTCCAAGGCCTTTCCCATCCCATCGTCACCACAAGACCCATCTGTGTCGGTGTGACGTAAAACAAATTGTAAAATAAAATTAAAATTGATTCATGATTAAATAAGTCAAGAGTGCCTTCCACATGGATGAATGGTTCCAGGAATACTATGAAAACATTCTCCAGACCATAACAATGCTGTCACCATTTGTATTTTTCCAGTAATGATTGCAAGGTGTTTGCTCTCTGCATTTCTCGTCTGACATGCCGATTTCCATTTGTCTGATGAAGTTAAAAACACAACTCATCAGAGATGGCAACCCTCCTCCCCCTACCAATAAGCAGCAGGTTCAATTTTGCTACTTCCGCACAAATTGAAGTATTTTCTGAAATTAACCTTTGTTAGCATAGGTGTGTTGACCATGCATTTGTTTCAGAACCTTCTTCACAGCAGGTTTTGCTGAACTACCATTTTACGTACATGTCTAGTAGTAGACGTTCACCTCCCACATCAATGGCAATGGTGCTCTGGAGTTTCCATGTAGATTATTCCCAATGGTGCCAATGTTCCACACATGATACACTTTCACCAGAGTATCATGTGAACAGTTCACAAACTTTGCTGTTTCAGAAATACTGATATCGTTGATCCAAAAGCCAATAACAATTCCTTTGTGCAATGTGGATAAATTTCCCCTTTTACCCATAATGAGTGATATGTGTGGAGATGATCTATTGCACTCCTCATAAAACCACCATGCTACAGCTCATGACACGTGATGTACTTCATGGGCTACACGCTGCCAACCTCAAATGTAGGAGATCATAATAAAGTGATTCACCACATTATGTATTAAATTATCTATATCTCGGTCGAACAGTTCCATTCGTTAACAGTCAAGACAAGGAAGAAGCAGAATGGGAAATGTCTGCTATCAGTACAAGTCTCCAAATTTTATCTTTGAAAATTATTTGCCCATAAACATCAAAAGGGAGAGGCAGCTAAATAAACTGACAGTTTGGCACAGGAAAATGGAAAAGATAGATATTTATCTGAAAGACCATTTGAAAAACAATGAAATCAGGTGCAAGATGAGAGTAAAGGACATCAAAAGAGAAATCTAGACTCAATGGTGGACAGGTCATATAATGAGAGTAGATCATATGAAGAGGGTAAATGTGTAAATGAGTGCTTTCTATAGGACGGCAAGGCAGAGGATGCTTTTGAACAAGATGGTTTGATGTTCAGAAGCAGGCTTCAGGTTCACTTTGGATGAGAACTGCATAGCCAGAAGTAAGGGGAGGCCTTCGTTCCAGCAGGGGACTGAACAGACTAGAACAATAATAATAATAATAAGAAGAAAAATCAACCACCAAAATTAATTGAGAAATGTGTTATGTGCTGTCCTTATGTTGAAATTATGATTTCTAAACAAACCTTTCTATAGCAAGTAAGATAATTAGTTTATATCAATATCTAATATAATTTACCCTGGTGTAGAGAAGGCACTATTTTCAGTACAGATGGCAATATCACAACTAGCAACTAGCTGACAGCCAGCAGCTGCTGCCAATCCTTGTACTACAGCTATGACAGGCACAGGGCAATGCATAATTCCCAGCATGAGTCGTGAACATGTTGCAAACACTTGGTGGTGATGTTCTGAACCATCCTTGCTGGTCTGTAACAAATACATAAACAGTAACCAAAAAATATAGCATCAGCACTCGAAATAAACTTTCAATTTATTAGGTCATATTCAGTACATATAGTACTTATCAACAAGATATTAAGTTGATATAGATGTTGATTCCCATAGGGAGCCTGAAATATTTGTGCCGAATGAGTAAATTTATAATACCAATAAAAATGGTCCGTCATTGACATGATAAATTTTCTAGCTAACTCATTCCTGGTTGCCAGTGTTTTGGCCCAGTGTGCTAAGTTGGGCTCATCAGTTGGTAAATAGCACACCCACCAAGATGCATGGCTAGTGCATACTGAAGTACCAAACAAAAATATCTAACTGGTCACATGTGGGATCTGAACCCACAAACTGCCCATTTTGCATTGGATGCTCTTACCATTGAGCTACGGTGGCCTAAGTCGTATTTGTTTTGTTGAAAAGGACCGGAAGTATAGGTCTGGCACTACTGCCAGCACAAATGCAGACTGCACGGTAGTGCCAGACTTGGGCAGGTTGTGGGTTCAGATCCCACTGGTGACCTGTTGGCCATTTTTATTCACTACTTAACATCTCTTCAATATGCACTATATGTACTGAGCACGACCTAATAATTTGAAAGTTTATTTTAAGTACACTGCGGCTGTGAAAATGAAATATTCATAACATTACCAGCTTGGTAAGTTGACTATCAAAATATATTTTTATAACGTATAGCTCATCTACAGCTAATAAAAACTATTAAAACTATTTAAAATAGTGCTTGGTCCACCTTGTCAATACACTTTTATAATTGAATATAATTTATTCAGACATGTTTCAGTAACACAGTACATTCCCTTCATCAATTTTTTTTTTTTTTTTTTTGCTATTTGCTTTACGTTGCACCGACACAGATAGGTCTTATGGCAACGATAGGATAGAAAAGGCCTAGGAAGTGGAAGGAAATGGCCGTGGCCTTAATTAAGGTACAGCCCTGACATTTGCCTGGTGTGAAAATGGGAAACCACTGAAAACCATCTTCAGGGCTGCCGACAGTTGGACTCGAACCCACTATCTCCCGATTACTTCACTTCATCAATTATAAAAGTATATTGACAAGGTGGACCAAGCACTTACTGTTTTAAATAGTTTTTAATAGTTTTAGACAAGTCAGTGAGGAAACAAATGCAAATACCTATTATGGTTAAGTTTATCAATAGCTTACCTACAGCAAGAAATATGTTTCTTATTTGAGACTAGTTCAAAAAATAATCAAACTTTGAAAATACCGTGCACTTTCAGTCACAAGGTGGAGATCTGTCATATTACCCTGAATAGCTCAGTGAGGACATTTGAACACTATATGATCCACAGTTTGCAGTTGGCTGTCACAGTCACAGTCTGCTGACGTTTGCCATCTATAGTTGTTCAGTAAAGCTCTACTACCCTGACCAGTCCTGCTGACACCTGGGTAGATAGAATCCAGCAGGGTGTAAGCATAGGTTTTCAAAAATGCAGTGGTGTGGTATGGCACTGTGTTGTTTCCAAACTTTAGAGAGCTGCAGTAGGCAGAGAGTAGTTTAAGTGTGGTGTGCCATGATGGCAGCCTGGATTTAATTTATTAATCAGCCTGTAACTACATGCGATCATAAGTACGGTATTCAGAATACTACAACACAATTATAAATTAATAATCTACAACATAAATGAACAAAGGGAATGAAATCCAAATATCAAAAAATAAATATATGATCTGAGATGCAATGAGTGAATTAGCACAAGGTTGAATGCATAGGTATCTCATGTTCGAGTGAGTGGTCCAAATGAAATCTGTTCATGGTCATTCCTCAAATAGAGCAATATAATGTGAGTCAGTTACCAATTCTTTCAGATTGTGTCCAGCAGAAAAAATACGTCCTTCTCCATACAGCAATATACAACGCAAAGCAGGATCATTTTGGTTTGTTGTAATGCTATCGATGAGGTCTTCCATCATCTGGAGGGAAAGGGCATTCCTGGAATAAAGCATATCATTGTGGTTAATCATTATTCTCTAAAACAGTAAAATAGTTCATGAATTAATCTAATGAAGGTGCAGGTAAAGAGCTAAAGAACTGGTAAGATCAGTACTTCAGAAAACTCTTAATAATGCCTATAATTAAATATCAAATTATTTGGATACAAATGTACAATGATAACTTCCACACTTGAAAATAAATTAACAAAAAGTATGTATATTTAAATTTAACAGAATATTAACAGAAAGAAAGAAGAACCCCTGCCAGTTTATAATATTGTAAAATCCTTCTGCTGAACTTTACGGGCAGGGTTGAAGTGAGTCCAGCAAAATATACACAATATACACAAAATATATACAGTAGAGAGAGTCACACTTATCTGACATAAATGGGCTGGTGTGATGTTGGATTAGCGGGAATGTCGGCTAAAAGGGAGAAAGGTAAAAGCAATATTGTGAATGCTAATAGGCGTTTCATTATTGGTAGAATTGATATTTACATTCACTGTGCATGAAAATTGAGTTTTGAGCATAAAAAAGTATTGATACAGATTTAAATTTATTAAAAAATGGTAATTTATGTTTGCTTGCCTGCCGACTGTTTTTTTCTCACCTCCATGTTACGCATTCTCTGTAGAAGTATCACATCATTGCTGCAGATTTCTTCTTGTTGCACCATGTATTTCAGTGCTTCTTCAAGGGCTTAAAAATCCTTCAATGTGAGTTATTTTGGTACCAGCTTCATTAAGTAAGCTTTGTTCCTCATCTGTTTCTTTTTCACTGTTGTTAACAATGCCGACAATATACGAACACAATGGATAAAATGGTATGTCAGGTAAGCGAAGGTTGATATATGTACGTAAAGACAGGAACATCAAAACGAACACATAATAGGATAAACACAATGACAGGTCAGAGTGAGAAATTGTAAAAAAACACATACATCTTCACCATTGAGAGGCCATCTTAACAAATTTTTGTTACTGATTTGGGAAGGGTAGAGTAAGAGGTGGTTGTGGTGATTATTGTTTTAAAAGGAAGTACAACTAGGCAACCATCCTCTATATAAAACTAATCAGAGAGAAAAAAGTGGAAGGGATCTGACACTTTGAAAAATGAAGATACCGACCAAAGAAAGAGAAGGACCATGAAGTGCGTGAAAATGAAAGACTCGCTAGGCCTCGCAAACCTAATACCATCGGGGCCGGAAAAGAACAAGAGTTGATCAGGGGAGGTCAGATATGATAGATGAAAGTGCTACCGCTCCCAACCACAGGGGGAAGGTAGGATAAGAGTAAGGAGAGAGAGAGGGAGAAAGAAATATGAATACAGAGAGTTTTTTACTGCCCGTATTCATATTTATCTTCTTTCTCTCTGTCTTTCCTTTTCCTGTGTTTGTCCAGCTTTCTCCTTATCCTACATTTCCAATATGAAGACTGCAGATCTGTCCAGATGGCTCCTCAATGAGTGTTGAGTCCGCTATACTCAAGAAGCTGGGAAGCACAAATGAGCTCTTCAGGGGCTGAGAAGAAATGAATATAAAAGAACCAGGACTCAATGAGGAGTGAGCCAATCTACTTGAAAATGGCAGTGTATGAACATATGTAGATTGTCCCTGTGTGTTTTATTTCTATTTCTCTCACTTTTCAAACTGACTTGTCATTGTCAAGTCTAAGAGACAGGGAAAGGGCAATAAGAAGGAACACATGTAATAGAAACTCGAGCTAAAAGAAAGGAAAATTTTAAGAAAGATCATATAACCTAAATTTCAGGATAATAAGATAATATACATCAAGAATGAAACACTCGACAAGAAAATTGAAAAACTCGCAGATACAATGTGAAAAAGAAGGATAAATTTTTATGGTCACCTTCTCAGTATTAACTCTAACAGATTAACCAAATAAATCTCTGACTTCTTCCGTAGCCTCAAAACAAAACCCAACTGGTTTAAAGAAACTGAAAAAGACCTAGTAGAATTAAAAATTACAGAAAATTCGCTGTTCAATCGAACAGCTAAAGTAATAACTAAAGATGAAAATACGAGATTCCAAGACAAATTCATGTTTAAAGCCAAAGCTATTATCTCGGAAGACGAGAGGAAACAAAGATTAGAAAGAATGAAAAAATACTGGGCACTAAGCAACACACAGAGAAATGATTGATCCAACGTACCCCAAAGAGGGTGAAACGAAAGAAGAAGAAAGAGAAGGATGAACACTATGCCAGATCAGTGTTGAAAGAAGGAGCAACAGAAATAAGAGACGAGGACAAACATGAAAACATAAACTCTTTCTGAGTTGATTTGACATTGTTCCTTTCCTATATTATTCCACTGGGATCCTTTTCTCTTTTTGTGTTTTTCCTGTGATCTTATTCTTTTACCACCTGTATTTAACTTTGTCTTATGTTTCTTCTCTTTTCCAGTACTTATCTGGATTTCTTCTTATCCTACACTTATCCCACATCAAGACTGAAGATCTGTCAAGATGGTCCCTCAATAATTGTTAAAGCCCATCCTCCTGGTGAAGCTGGGAAGCAGAAACAAGCTCGTTGGGGGCTGAGAAGAGATGGATGTAGAAGAACTGGGATTCATCAATCATCAATGATCTGCATTTAGGGTGGTCGCCCAAGTGGCAGATTCCCTATCAATTTTTTACCTCATATTTACATTTATTTATAACTGTTTACCTAGCTTTTTCTTAAATATTTTCAATGAACTTGGAAATTTATCAAACGTTTCCCTTGATAATTTAATCTAATTTGCCTCAATCTGTCCTCTTGAATTCCAACTTTATCTTCATATTATGATCTTTCCTATTTTTAAAAGCATCGCTCATACAATGACAAAGTATCAATGTTTTAGAGGAAGTGTCATAAGAAGATTGACAATACTGTCAATATATGAATGTTTCATCTAAATAGTGTTATGTGGCTGAAGATGTTGATAATATATGAAACATGTACCACTTTTAACCAATAAGTTGCCTTAAGCAATTTAGTGTATAGACAAGTTGTAAAATAAAAAATACTTAGTTGTGAATCTGTTTAAGTGCAATACGGACCATGAAGCTGATTTTATGTAACATACCACATAGTCGAGCATCTCGTCTCCCCACTGCTTTCCTTTGCATTTTTTTTTCAAGTGAGATGGACAATAGATGGGGTGAAAAGTTAAGTTGTAAGTTTTACCAAGAGGAAAAGTCCTCTCAGGTTGAATTATTGTGTTCATGGGGTGATAGTATCTCACAGGGAACAATGGTACCTAGGCGTTAATATAAGGATTGATCTTCATTGGGGTAATCATATTAATGCGGTAGTTAGGAACAGTTACAGATCTCTCATATGGTTATGAGAGTATTTAGGGGTTGTAGTAGGGATGTAAAGGAGAGGGTACATTAAGTCTCTGGTAAGACCGCAGTTAGAGTGATGAGGAGAGAGTCCATATATTTGAAGACGGAAGTGTATGAATATGTGGAGATTGCCCTTGTCCTTTTGTGTTTCCTATTCCTGTTCCTGCTTTTTTCTTTTTAAATAACTGTTAGGTTCTTCAGTCTGCCTCTTTCCACACTGATGTGGCATTGTGTTCCTTTCTTATTCCCCTTTGTTTCTCTCTGACTTGGTTTGACACTTGTTTGTTCCTTTCCTATACGTACTGTATATGACCTGTCATTATGTTTATCATTTTATGTGTTCTTTTCGATGTTCCTATCTTTCTATACATGGAGTTTTCAAACATGTGAAGTAACTGTGTAAATTTTTTTACACCCCAAAACAATTTGTTAAGAAGGAAGCCATATTTTCCAGTAACCACTCAGTTAAATGTAACTTACAAGCTTTTCATTTAAAGTTAAAAACTTCATAAATGATCCATATTGAACTGAGAATCACAATGTTAAAAAGAGAGAGGTTCCACCTATTCAATACAATGATAAACTGTTGCACAAAATTTATGTCACAACATGTTTAATTTGTTTGGGACCGGTTTCGACACATGTCTATGTCATCATCGACAGAAGAAATATGGCAAGAAGTATACAGTTATCAATAATTGTTTAATAGTGTGGTTTTTACAGGTATATTATAGTGTAATGCCTGGCACCATGGCTAAATGGTTAGCGTGCTGGCCTCTGATCACGGAGGTCCTGCGTTTGATTCCTGGCAGGGTCGGGAATTTTAACCATCTTTGGTTAATTTCGCCGACACAGGAACTGGGCGTATGCGTCACCTTCATCATCATTTCAAACTCATCACGATGCGCAGGTCACCTACTGTCACAAAGTTTTGGCTTAGACTGTAGAACTATTCTTCCAGGTAGCAAGCAACCCTTGTGCTGAATAACACTCCTGACCAGTGTGTGTTCCACAGTGAAAGAGTGGATCTTCTTCGCTTAAGCATGGAATGGGGTGAATATGAAAATAGGGCAGCTGTAACTGCCTTACACAAGGTTGGTAAGTCACCAATTGAGATTTTCCAAACCCTGAAACAGCTGAAAATCAGTAAGAGAACAGTGCCAGCCTGTATCTAGCAAAATCCCATCTGGAAGCTGAAGATAATGACATACGAGCTCAACATTTCACCATGACCAACATCCAGATTACTTTCTGAAGACCTCGGGGTAAGAGCTCATTGGCAGAATACCAGACATTTTGTGACACTGCAGCTGAATCAGCAGCGGAAACTGAACAATGGGTACTGAGGAATTCTCTTTACCGACGAGACAGCCTTCACAACTGAAGAGAGCATTTACAGCCAAAATGATAGGGTATATGTGGCAAGTTCTTGGGAAGATTGTGAAAGAGTTTCTAAGGCCTAGAGAATTCACCACCCCTCCTCAGTTATGGTTTGGTGGGGGTGAGCTGTGAGGGCATTATCAGGCTTAATTTTTTGTAGAAACTGTTCTGGACCCTCTTGTGAGGGAACTTGAGTAACAGCATGTTCAATAATGAGCCCTGAACCTTTCAGCAAAATTCTTCACTAGCTCATAAGGCAAGGATGACTCAACAGAGGTTGCAGACCCATGTAACAGACTTCATCTCCATTGTTGAGTGGCCTTCTGGTAGCCCCGACCTTAACTCCATGGACTGAAAACAATGATCAGTGCTAGAGAGAATGGTATGCAAGAAAAGACATCCTTCACTTGAAGTATTCATTGGGGGTAGGAGTGGAGAATTTCCTGACTGATACTATCCGTTCTGTGATAGATGACTGGCTAAAGAGACTCCAAGCTTGTGTGCATGTTAATGATGGACGTTTCAAAGACTGATTGGTGCAAACTGTGAATAACATATCTGTCTATAACATATTAAAAGGAAATTGAAAAATATTTCCATATTTCACTTATTCACAGTATTTAGGGATGGCGAGTCCCGTACGTACTCTGTAAGCGGCGGCTCCGTCCGTCGCCGACAGCGTGAGTGTCGCGGTCCGCGTGGCCATGTCTCCTTTGATGCAGATATTTGGCATTGGGTACCTACCTCACTCAGTGGAGCGAGGATAACACGAGGGAACCCGTCGCGGCTTCGGTCCGGCAGGCACGTTTTAAATGAACACAACGCCCATGCTCGAAACATTTCTTAGCTCTGTGATGAGAAACCCATGAAATTGATTGTTTCTCCTCCACTCACCACGGAGAGAACGATCGAAAAATGAAAAAAACAACTCTGAACGGTGGATCACTCGGCTTGTGGGCTGATGAAGAACGCAGCAAAATTGCGCGTCGACATGTGAACTGCAGGATACATGAACATCAACATTTCGAACGCACATTGCAGTCCATGGATTCCGTTCCCGGACCACGCCTGGCTGAGGGTCGGTATGTATATTAATGTAAACTGTTGGATGAATCGTGCATTTTCTTCCCAGCTGTAACAGTCTGCAGGTGAATGGATAAAGTACAATTTTGATAGTTTTTGGCACCTGCCAATTTATTCAATACTGTGTATTCCATCTAATTTGTATCTGAAATTCAGGAAGCCATTTTGGGCTGATAACAACATTAATCAATCGAAGCCATTCCAGATCAAGGAAAGGTGGAATGGCGATCCCAGATCCCACCAAATCAAACTAGATGACTCCACTCAATCTTTATCAGGAAATGAAGAAAAAAGAGCCACTTGGTGCCGACTGAACTGCGCATCACCAGGCTACTGAAGATGTAATGCATAACTCTATAAGTGGGGCATACTCATCAATTCCCCACAGTGTGATTGAAGAGCACAAGAGCAGACAATAACTTACACCATCCAGGAGTGCCCAAATCAATAGTATTTAGAGGGCAACTGGGGAATGACGTGGTGAAGGCTTCTCCTCCAGGCTGAATGGCCAAGATGTTCAAAATTTTGTTTATATATTTGCGTCCAACCCTTTTCCTGTTTCTGTATGGGGTCAGGTATGAAGTGAGAAAAATGTATGTAGCAAGCTTTTATGACCAGATGCCCTTCCTGACATTAACCTCATCAGAGGAGTTAATGAGATGAAATGAATGATATGATGTATGACAGCAGGAAGGGAGAGGATGAAACCTGGTAGTGGCACATAGCCTGTCGAATAGCACCAACGGGTCAGCTCAAGGCTTAACATCTCATGAATGAAACACTATGAACAGCATCGTATTCCCTCACTCCATATAAACAATGTGAAGAGGTTTGGCAGAGAATCTAGTAATTAGAAATTGTACAGCAACACCTCTCCTACCCTACCAGCCATCATTTTGATGCTGATATTTTTTTACACCAATGGGACTCAAACCGGCTAAACACAGTGTCAGATCATATAGACTTGATGCTTTAATGATCATGGCCACCAGGTGGGATGTTCTATTTATGTATGTATGTGTGTGTTTGTTGTGTATATTTTACTTAATTATAGATGGTTTGTAAATATTATACAATATATATATATATACCGTATAGTATAACAGTTGTACCCAGAGCTTAAACTCTGCTGTATACATAGGTGGTCCAACAAGCAAAAAATCAATAAAATTCTAGCATGTGTATTGTTCTCTATTTCATTCCAGTCTCCCACCAATCCAGAGCAGAAATACCATAATTTCTTTGCATAGTCATTAGACTACACCTTAGTTAATGTCTCAACATCAATTGTAAGATGACAGGTCTGATGGAAAAATTATTGAACATTGGGGTGTAATTACATTTCTGTGTATAAAAGGGCATATTTACAACCAAAATAGCCATAGAAAATGATCTGAGTTGCTGTGAACAGTTGTTTTGTCACTGCACCAGCCCACATTCAGCCAAGGGGAGTGTGTATGTGAGGATCTTCAAAAGGCAGAAGTATTCAGTCAGCAGTATGTAAAGATTGTTGGTTACAAGGATAATGTCGAGATAGAGGAGGAGACTAAGGCCAAAGAAGTAATAAAATTTACATATGATAACAATGACATTTACAATAAGATACAAAAGTTAAAAACTAGAAAAGCGACTGGAATTGATCAGATTTCTGGGGATATACTAAAGACAATGGGTTGGGATATAGTACCATATCTGAAGTACTTATTTGATTATTGTTTGGACAGAGGAGCTATACCAGATGAATGGAGAGTTGCCCCTGTGTATAAAGGAAAGGGTGATAGACATAAAGCTGAAAATTACAGGCCAGTAAGTTTGACATGCATTGTATGTAAGCTTTGGGAAGGCATTCTTTCTGATTATATTAGACATGTTTGTGAAATTAATAACTGGTTCGATAGAAGGCAATTCGGTTTTAGGAAAGGTTATTCCACTGAAGCTCAACTTGTAGGATTCCAGCAAGATATAGCAGATATCTTGGATTCAGGAGGTCAAATGGACTGTATCGCGATTGACCTGTCTAAAGCATTTGATAGGGTAGATCATGGGAGACTACTGGCAAAAATGAGTGCAATTGGACTAGACAAAAGAGTGACTGAATGGGTTGCTATATTTCTAGAAAATAGATCTCAGAGAATTAGAGTAGGTGAAGCTTTATCTGACCCTGTAATAATTAAGAGGGGAATTCCTCAAGGCAGTATTATCGGACCTTTATGTTTTCTTATATATATAAATGATATGAGTAAAGGAGTGGAATCGGAGGTAAGGCTTTTTGCGGATGATGTTATTCTCTATAGAGTGATAAATAAGTTACAAGATTGTGAGCAACTGCAATGTGACCTCGAAAATGTTGTGAGATGGACAGCAGGCAATGGTATGTTGATAAACGGGGTTAAAAGTCAGGTTGTGAGTTTTACAAGTAGGAAAAGTCCTCTCAGTTTTAATTACTGCATTGATGGGGTGAAAGTTCCTTTTGGGGATCATTGTAAGTATCTAGGTGTTAATATAAGGAAAGATCTTCATTGGGGTAATCACATAAATGGGATTGTAAATAAAGGGTACAGATCTCTGCACATGGTTATGAGGGTGTTTAGGGGTTGTAGTAAGGATGTAAAGGAGAGGGCATATAAGTCTCTGGTAAGACCCCAACTAGAGTATGGTTCCAGTGTATGGGACCCTCACCAGGATTACCTGATTCAAGAACTGGAAAAAATCCAAAGAAAAGCAGCTCGATTTGTTCTGGGCGATTTCCGACAAAAGAGTAGCGTTACAAAAATGTTGCAATGTTTGGGTTGGGAAGAATTGAGAGAAAGAAGAAGAGCTGCTCGACTAAGTGGTATGTTTCGGGCTGTCAGCGGAGAGATGGCGTGGAATGACATTAGTAGACGAATAAGTTTGAATGGCGTTTATAAAAGTAGGAAAGATCACAATATGAAGATAAAGTTGGAATTCAAGAGGACAAACTGGGGCAAATATTCATTTATAGGAAGGGGAGTTAGGGATTGGAATAACTTACCAAGAGAGATGTTCAATAAATTTCCAATTTCTTTGAAATCATTTAGGAAAAGGCTAGGAAAACAACAAATAGGGAATCTGCCACCTGGGCGACTGCCCTAAATGCAGATCAGTATTGATTGATTGATTGATTGATTGACAAGAGCTAACATTGGGAGGTACACTGAATCATCTTGTTTTGAACTGGTACAACTGATATCCATTCTTTTGGACCACTGAAGAAGCACATAGGTAGAAGAAGATTAAGAATGAATAGTGAAGTTCAGTAGCGGCGATTAAGGGGGGCGAGTAGGGCAGTCATCCTCCACTAATAATAATAATAATAATCGTATGGCCTCAGCTACCGTTTGCAGACATTTCGATTTGACGCCATCTGGCTGTCTGCTCATCAATTTCGACGTTCCGGTTTACTCTGTCTGCCATATAGCGGACCTAGAGTAAACCGGATCTCTCTTGGGCGTCTATGGCTGAGATTTAATTAATTTTGTCGGGTAAATACCAAATGTATCACTAGAGATCTTTTACATGCCGACATCGTACGACATGGAGTGTCGAATGGACTTTTTTCCGCCCTTCAAAAATCCGACTACCTCTGTCGGGTTTGAACCCGCTATCTTGGGATCCGGAGGCCGACACTCTACCACGGACCCACAGAGGCAGCTATCCTCCACTTTGTGAGGGGAAAAAAAAAAAAAAAAAAAATTCAATTTTAGCCACCAGAAGCTAGGAATTATTTAGAAAAAACAATTTCAGCTAGTTCTTTCCTTTATTTAATCTGCAGGCCTTTGGGCTGAGTAGCGGTCGCTTGGTAGGCCAAGGCCCTTCAAGGGCTGTAATGCTATGGGGGTTGGTTTTTTGGTTTCTTTCCTTTATTAAGAAAAACAGTTAGCAGAAATACGCGCAAAATGTCGTTAGTCGTGGCTAACAGATATGTACAGTGCCACAAAGGTGGAGGCCCACGCAGCAATGTGTAGCATGTGCTGTGACGAAGGGTAGCAGGGGCATAATTTTTCCAAGGTCATGGACACAGGTATGAGTTACCTGCTTGCCACGCGCATTTGTTAGTCTGGCAGTCTCATTCAGACAATGTGCCTGTTACTTTCTTAGTGTACAGTCAAATACTAAATGACTTTTTAATTCTATATTCATGCCATATTTCTATTTATTTGTAATAAACATGTAATTATTGTTCCTTTGGTGAAAATTTTATTGAATAATAATGTTATTTGGTTTTACGACCCACTACCTACTTTTATAGTTTTCGGAGATGCCGAGGTGCAGGAATTTAGTCCCGCAAGAGTTCTTTTATGTGCCAGTAAATCTACCGACATGAGGCTGAAGTATTTGAGCACCTTCAAATACCACCGACCTGAGCCAGGAGCGAATCTGTCAAGTTGGGGTCAGAAGGCCAGCGCCTCAACTGTCTGGGCCACTCAGCCTGGCAAAAGTTTTATTGTATAGTACTGAATCAATATGTCAAGAAACTATTATTTCTGCACTTAAGTTAGTAGACTGTTAACCTTTACGCCTCTATCGAAATACACAGAGAGAGCATAAAAAATTACAATTTTGCAGCTACGTTTTAAAATTTTGATCCCCCCCCCCCCAACGCTATATTCCAAGGACCCGCGTACTTTCTGTTGTCTACAAATTTTTGTGCCCCTCCACTTCTGATTCCCAATCGCTGCTAGGCCTACTTGTGAAGTTCAACAAATCCTTACATATCTTTTACTGCCCGTCTAAATCTTTATCTTTCTTCTCTTACCTTTTCCAGTGTTTAGCCAGCTTTCTTCTTTTCCTACACTTCCCATATCAAGAATGAAGATCTGTACAGATTACACCCTCAATGAGTGTTAAGGTCAGCCCTCCTAATGAAGTAGGGAAGCAAAAACGAGACTGTTGGGGGCTTATTATTTATTTAGTGTATGGCATAAAATCTACATGTATATAATTGAATATATTACAATAACAAGAAAACAATTTCATATCAGGATGTCCAACCCTTCCATCTACTGCTTCTGATGGTATATGGAAATCAGCCCAGCTACCCAAGTAAGCACGTAGTTTGCAGCTGCCAATGATATGAGCGATGGTTTGCTGTAGGACACCACAGTCGCATTCCGGTGATGTTATGCAGTTCCACTTGTACAGCAAGTCGCTGCATCTTCCTGTCCGAACTCTGTTAAGAGTGACTCACTGCCTGCACAGCAGATAAAATCCACTAATAATTTGTGCACCAGAAAACACGCTGTGAACGGACAAGTCCATTGAAGATTCCCAACGGTCTTCCAAACTTTCACAGCCGTTACAGTTGTTGCGGGTCATGTCAACAGCATCACGCAAAGGTGGATGGTGTGATTTCAACCTTTGAAGATTGAGCGCAGGGATGTCTTCTTGTACCGATAGTAGGGGGTTTCTGCAGATTTTACGGTACTCTCTTAATATTTATAAAGAAACTTCATACATGTTTCATTTCTGCTTCTGATCAATTGTGACAAGACCTTTTATTTAAATTGAGAATCTTTCTACTCTAAGTAGAACTCAGGATTTTCAAGATTCCGTCATGAGTAAAATAATTAAGTGTCGTTCTAACTGTGACTCATATTTAAAGAGAAATTCTATATGTGGTTCGATCTTTGTATAACATTTCATTTATGACAAGACGTTTTCTTTATTTGAGAATCTTACAGTTCTAAGTCGAACACAATATTTTCAAAGTTCTAACTTGAGTGAAAAGGATTATACTGTGTTAAGTGACGTTCTAATCGTGATTTCAAGTTTTTGAAGTTTTATTCTCCAGATACTTTTATGGGCATCATAAGTCCCATATTAAGAGTGTTTATATGTGCGTTGATTTAATGATGATATGTATATTTACGGTTGCCTGTTTTGGCTGAAGATGATGCTCACCAGCGTCGAAACTAGTTCCAAGCAAATGTTATAACTTATTTGGTTTAATATTAGTATTGAAAAGGTGGATTTTTAATTTTACTCATCTATTACTCTCTTAAAGTGGCCGTGGCCTTAATTAAGGTACAGCCCCAGCATTTGCCTGGTGTGAAAATGGAAACCACGGAAAACCATCTTCAGGGCTGCCGACAGTGGGGTTCGAACCTACTATCTCCCGAAATCTGGATACTGGCCGCATTTAAGCGACTGCAGCTTTCGAGCTCGGTGGCAATATTCTTGTGAGCAGCGGGAGCTGAGAAGAAATTGATGTATAAAATTTGGGATTGGTGAAGAAAAAGCCACTTTATGAGATGATAATGTATGACAATGTGGAGACTGTCCTTGTTGTTTTATGATTTCATATTTGTCCTTGTCTCTTCCTTCAGTTTCTCTTTCCTCCCACACTGACCTATCATTGTGTTTATCCTAACTGTGGTCGGTAGATGACGAGTGGGTTTCGTCCCTGTTCCGTGGTCCAACAGCTCTGTACTCAGACCGGCCAACCGAGCAGAGGAGAGGTGGCCACGGCTCTACGCCTCTGCATTTGGGAGACGGGACAGGGCTGGACCTCACGGCTGGCCCCAACCGTCGGCTGTCCAGAGAATGGTTTTCCATTCTCCTGAACTAAGGCGAATGCCGGGACAGTTCGTAGTATAGGCCATGACCGCCCACCCCCCTCACCTTCTCCGCACATGTCCTTCACCGTAACAAATCTCCCGGCCTGAGAGACGGCGTAACCCTCTAAGAGGCCCGCCTCCTCCTTCAGGGGGGGGAATGAAAACATTTAGTAGTATTAGTATTTTATCTGTCTTCCTATCCAAACTCCTATTTTGCTACTTATATTAAAACAAATGCTTAAGGCAGAATGGAGAATATGTGTAGAGATCCTGCTACCTTATTTACAGAATCATCTTTACTCTAGCTTCATGGGTTATAAATGTATTGCTTCAAATGGCAGAAGCATAAAACAGGGAATTGGGTTATGATTTGCCTACCCAGACATATGCTTCTGTTATGTGCAAAAGTTATATTTTAGCTTCTGCAACCATTCCTTTCTTCGAACAGACTCCTTTACCACTACCTTCTTCATATTCTCCCTTAGTGTTTGCACCACATGCTGGCGAGTCTGTTGTTTTGATTCCATGTCGCCGCTTGACACGATCATGTTCCCAGTCAGGATGGAGAATCTTTAGATCCATGTACAGAGTATCAAGCCAACACTCCTTTGGCCATTCTACTGGCCATTTCTCATCTACTTACAAAGCAAAACTTGTCTTTGCCACTGATGCTGCTACCGGGCGAGTTGGTTGTGCGGTTAGGGGCGCACGGCTGTCAGCTTGCATCTGGGAGATAGCGGGTTCAAATCCCACTGTCGCCAGCCCTGTAGTTTTCCGTGGTTTCCCATTTTCACACCAGGCAAATGCTGGGGCTGTTCCTTAATTAAGGCCACGGCCGCTTCCTTCCCACTTTTAGGCCTTTCCTATCCCATTGTCGCCATAAGACCTAACTGTGTTGGTGCGACGTAAAGCCAATTGTAACTGATGCTGCTGCTGCTCGAAATATGTGCCTATACTACCATAGGTAGTTTTCAGTGATTGGTACCACTCCACGTCTCCAATGAACTTCTTCATTTATGACATGATCATCAAATGCCAGGCCAGGTATCCCACCGAGCATCTTCGTTTCTATGACATTAAATTGTTCTACTTTCTTTTGGCAATGGGTGAGGGTCCAGCACCAAGGCAGACTTAAGAACAGTATATAATATTTTGAGTTAAGTCAGTCTGGAATTTTCCTGTTACAGAGAATACCAGTCACAGAATGCCATGCAACTTCTTTGCCTCTACTAGATGATAAAATTTCAATTTCTTTGTGAGATTTTATCAAACAAGGAAATTTTTCTGAAGCATAATACCGAAGAAATGCTCTCAAGAGTAACTGTGGATTATAGCATAAGGGCAACCGGTCATAAAACTGGGCCATATTCATATGAGGTGCCAACCCCAGATAAATTGGAGCAAGGCTAGGAAGAAGAAGAGTTCTGAATAGTATTGTACAACAAAATTTCTAAAATGTTCACATGATTCAAAGTATGCTCTCTGAGCATGTAGATGTAACTACTCAATAAGTAAGTGGGTAAACAGTATTACTAAGGATTATTTTTCAGGTATAAGAGTGTTTCCTTTAGGATTAAAAAGAATATGAAACTTTAATACAACATTTCTTAGTTTACAGCTTTATTATTAATCTAGAAAATGTTAGCAAGTTTAAGAACTATGTTAGTGTGTAAGATTTCATATTATTTTTTAGTTATTTTATGCCTAGGGTTCTAATGACTATATTTTTAGTTAGTTCATAAATATTAGAAAGTTAAGTGATATTTTATATAATTTAAAATATGAAGTGCAGCATGCATTTGCACTTATCAGAGATATGGTCTACAGAACAGTCTCAAACCTGATGAGACAAGTTCATATACGAACCTTGTTTTTTGGCTGGTCATGACTATCTTGCGGACTCCATCACATTGAAATGTTTTAGTGAGAGGCTCATTTATAACTACACAAGATGAAAGGGAGACATTGTGTTTTGGTTTACCTCGTATCCGAGACACCTATTAAATAAAATTATGAATCTTAGGATTATAACTGTGACATTTAATAATAATAATAATAATAATAATAATAATAATAATAATAATAATAATAATAATAATAATAATAATAATAATATCTACTTAAAAGCTCCTAAATCTGAAGAGAAATAACTGATTTCAAATCATGTTTAAGTCAATCAGAGTATTATACCTATGTGCATCACTATTATTTTGTAAGTACATCCATAAATCAGTTTCTTTTACATATTAGAGATAAAAGTTTTCTTTATGCCAAACATTCTCCAGTAGATATCACAGGGAAGAACAGCCATAACAATTTAAACATTGGAGGAAAGTGAGAGGAAATATTAATAATGAAACTGTGTATTATCATTTCTTTTATAATCAACACATTGTAATGTTTTATGACTAGCAAGTGAGTGGAGCAAAATATGTACACTGTTACAATAAATACAAATTTATATGCGAACTGTACATGAGAGTTGTAAACTACAAAATTAGCACCCTGACAGAGATTACATTAAGAAAAAAATTATAGTTGTGTTATATGTTACCAAAAATTTGCAGTTTTACAAGAATCTACCACATTATGATCATAGCCAGGGAATCTCTAGTTTTATAGGGAACCAGAACTTCAGGGATGTGATTCATCATTTAAAAAAAAAAAGAAGCAAATATATTGGCTGGGATTCAAACCATGCCAGACTTGTTGCAAAGATAATGATGATATCACTGTGCTCTCGCACCCCACAAATATTGCCATAACAATACAGTAAAAGATACATTGATAAAGTTGTCTAATTAATGTATCAATTATAGGAATACATAAAAGGATAAGTACAAGGATGTATTTGAAAAGGAGACATGGACACACTTGAAAACATGAAAAGACAAAGACAATTTCCACATCTTCATACACTGCCATCTTCAAATGGATGGATCTCAAATCTTCTCAGCCCTGCCAAGCTCATTTCTGCTTCTCAGCTTCATCACGAGGGCAGGCTTCAATGCCCAAAAAAGGCCATCTTGACAGATAGTCAGTCTTAATGTAGAAAGTGTGAGAAAAGAAGAAACTCATACAAACACAGAAAAAGGAAAGAGACAAAAAGACAAAGGTGAATAGAAGTGGTAGGTAAAA
Source organism: Anabrus simplex (assembly GCF_040414725.1). NCBI lineage: Eukaryota > Metazoa > Arthropoda > Insecta > Orthoptera > Tettigoniidae > Anabrus > Anabrus simplex. Next base: position 80,517,104 of record NC_090271.1, on the reverse strand, counting down.
GACTAGGAACACAATACCGACCAGTAATTGTGTGTATCCTTCTGTGTGTTCATATTCATGTTTCTATCCATATATAAAATCCCTATTGTGTCCAACATTCACAGCTAAAATTCACACCAGTTATAGGTCGTTGCCTCTTCTTTACAATAAAAATACAATGAACCTCTCACAATCACAAATTTTGTAATTTTTCAAGAAAATTACGTATCTGAAGCTTTGTTGTAGGTGGTTGCCAACGAGCACAGAATAACACCAAGATGTCAACATATACTGCAATGCATTCGCTGAGGCCGAGATTTGTGCCCGTTGCCATACTGGGAGCCAACGAGCATGGAATTAGAATAACACACTATAGAACACCTCGCCATCATGCTTCCAGAATTGAAGTAAATGGATGCATAAATACACAAATTCTGCATTATGATTTGAGTTTGCTGAGATGTTGAAAGGAGTTGCAACTAAAAGAAAGGTATGCACTTCGGAAAGAAATCATAAATCTACATATAAATGACGAGAAATTAAAATTACAGTCAGGTGAGCTGAAGAAGTATTGAAGTACTTAAAATGACTTCAAATGTCAGTACCAACCAATATCTGCTTTTTATTTGCAGTCACACGTGAAAGTCGCAGAACAAATGAACATAATTAGGGTTCTGAACATTCCAAAAGGTGACAAAATAATGTACGTTGGAAATGACTCTGACAATCATAGATGTAAAAGTACAACTTCCACCTACAACTACACTCAGTCTGGTTCATAAGTAAATTTTGTAATTCCTCTTATGATGCTATGCATTTGACTTGTATGCAACATGGGAAATATAATTTTTATTCTTAAGATGTATTAACATATTCACTTCAAATTTCCTGTTACATTTCACATAGTAATTTTGGCAGTCAAAGATAAGCTTACACACTAGTTTTTATATATATATGAAGTGTTCGTTCCTTTCCGTTACTTATAATGTACGTATCAATGAAATAACCCTCTCAGAAAAGAGGGCATGTAAATTAGCTCAGTCACTATGTCGTTGGATTAGTCACCAGTTAAAACCAGTGAGAGAAGCTGCCAGGCCAAGGCGGTAAAGTCATGCTCAGCTCACCTGGAAGGACGTGGGGTTTGATTCCCTGTCAGGAAGACAAAAAATGTAAGAAATGAGATTTCACTTCTGGAAGTGCATATGGTCCTGAGGTTCACTCAGCCTACACCAAAAATGAGTACCAGGTTAATTCCTGGGGGCAAAGGTAGCCGAGCACAGAGCTAACCACTCTGTCCCACCAAGTGCTGAGGTTAAGGATAGTGGAAGCCCTTACCTTTCAACCTCCAAGGACCTTCATGGCCTGTGTGGAGATGATTTTGCTTTGCTGGAACCAATGAGAAGATTCTGCTCATGTTAAATGGAAGGAGAAAATCTGAGTACCGGTATGTCCTACAGTGCACAAAATTGTGAAATACTGTGAAGATGCATGATAATTTGTAGTGATTTTAGATAATGCAGCCCAGATCTATCTCTGGTGTGATATAATGCTTACAATGTTTTGTATCTCCTGGTATGGCCTAGAGCAAACTCTTTACCTTCATAGATCTGTCTTAGTCTTATCTTTGGCTTTGACAACATGTAAGTGTTGCTGGTAATGCCATTCTTTATGCAGACAGTTCCTGTGGTGAATGATGAGAAGGTGTCACTCATAGAGTTATCTGGTTAATGCATTTCATTAGGCTTAACACCTGGTTCCATGGCTGAGTGGTCAGAGTATTGGCCTTTAGTCCTCAGGGCCCTGGGTTTCATACCTGGTCAGGTTGAGGGATTCTAATGAAAAAAAAAAAAAAAACCCAACTCAACAACCTGTTAATTACCTTGGCTCAGGGAATGGGTGTTTGAGCTATCTCCAACATTCCTGCAACTCACACACTACAAACTAACATGTAGTAGTAGTCTTGAAAGACTGAAGGGCAATAGCATCCTCTGGCATGGTGAGGGAAAAGCAACAGAAAACTACTTCACTCCTCTTTTCCCTAGTAGGTCTCATCATATCGACCCCTAAGTTACAACAGTTGAAGGTGGAGCTGTTGAGGATCCAATCAGCCTTTCACCTGAGGACTTCACATCAAAAGACAATGATGCCAATTCAGGTTCTCAAATTTGATGACCTTGATTCTGGTTATTTTAGACTGGGTGGTATGTGCACCACTTGTATGATTCCTCTAAACTCCATAGCTAAAGAAAGGTAGCATAGCAGCAAATAGTGTTGTCATAAAAAAAAAAAAAAAAAAAAAAAAAAAAAAAAGTTTGTGCAACAAACCACAAGTATTGATTAAAGCTAGAGTATCTACAAAGACAAACATATTTCACAATAATCAGAAATATACACAAAAGTGGATTTTTCTCTTTTCATGCCCCATAAAAGTAACTACTACAATTTACTCTCTATTAAAAATAAACTGGCAAGAGAAAATCTTTTTTCAAGAAAGGAGAAAAATGATATACTGAGTGGCTCATATAAAGTGTTACAAGCAAATATCTCTTATATGAACAGATAAAACTGAATGCTTTGTCTTCCTTAGGTTACTGGTGGAAGGGGCCTTCCAAACTGTGATATGGGCAATATTTTTCCAGGGACCATTACGAGGCACCAGGGGGCATGGGGCAACTTCAGAATTTTAAATGGAACCATTACAAAATAATACTCTAGTTCCCCTCAATAAACTAAGCAACTTCTATTAAAAACTTTTTTCTAAATGAATTACTGAGCAGTTATAGGGTGTTTTCATTGAAGTATACATTAGCAGAAAAGAGTACTAAATGAATAAGTAAATCAATAAATACCCAGGTAATAACTTCACATTATTTCATTAAATGCCCAAAGTAGCCTCCATTAACATCTAAACAATCGGTGATTCTTTTCGAAAGTAACTAATTATAACATCCATCAATGCCATTCGTAGATGTGTATTTCCCTACACACACCAACAGATATCTCCACGCAGATTCTCACCATCACCCTGCCCAGAAACATGGTATCCTTACAACTCTAACTACCAGGGCAGGAGGATTTGTGAAGTGTCAGCTCTACAAGAGGAAATTAACATCTTGAGAACCAGCTTTGAGAGCAACAGTTACTGCAAAGCTTTGATCTCTACGGTTCTGAAATTGACATATAATCGGATGTCTATTAAGAAAAAAGATGTAAAAGGAACTGCTTACCTACCTTACATACATAACATGACGGATCTTATTGCCTAAATCTACATTAGGTACCATGTAAGAACTGTTTTTGGAACATCAATTAAGATTAGACAACTCCCGCGACCAACTAAGGACAGTTTGCCTAAATTGCAAAAACCTGGTATCTACAGAGTTCTCTGTACTTGTGGCAAGGTTTATATTGGGCAGACTTCACAAGAATGATATGTACTCACATCAAAGAACATACCAGGTGTATCAGACTACACCAACCTGATAAATCAGCTGTTGCTGATTATGCCTTAACATCTGGTCATGATGTCATGTTCCAAGGAGTGGATGTTCTTGCCTGTATAAAACAATATCGCCCTAGAATCATCAAGGAGATGGTTGAAATATGTAAACACCAGATAATTTCAACCGTGATATGGGCTACAACCTTACTGAATCATGGCTACCTATTATCAGAATTATTAGAAAATGATGCTTTACTGTTGCCAATCTATTAAAGAAAACTATTTAAAATAGTTTATGTTGGATCCACCTTGTCAATACACTTTTATCCCTCCAAGTGGCAAGCGCCTGATATCAGGCGTTTTATGCGTTTGCCCAGTGGCAACGCCTGATATTAGGCGTTTTGACATGCTCTTTATTTTATTTCGATAATCTTATTATTATTCATCGAAATGTGCTAATTACGAATCAATTGAAGGAGAAATGTTCGGCCATAATCATGAAATAGTTTGTATAATAACATCTTACACTAATCTAGTGTAAATCGTTGCCAAAGTAGCGTCATAATTCCGCTGTCTTGTGCTAGCTGCTACATACTCAGCGGCCGGCCACACGAATGTCTCAGCTGAGCCAGCTATATTTAGTCGCCAGCTTTCCTTCTGATATCTATCTGAAGTGTTGATATGCATTCATCTCAGCAATACTGAATCATTTCCTCACAGGAACAGTGAATAAATCTTCAAAGGGACTGTCTCAGATTGTTTTAGGTACAAAACTTGAACCTAGGCAAATCGTTTACTTTAGGCAAGGTGACGTTCTACTGGTTGCTTATAAAGAGACGAAAACAAGGAAACCAGTTTATTGTCTCACAACGGGATGTTACACTGAGGGAAATGAGGGGTTGAAACCACTACTGATTCATAAGTACAATAACTTCATGGGAGGTGTAGATAATAAAGGTAAGTGCATTTTCCATGCCACTTGTTCCAGACCCACTAGAAGGTACTGGAAGCAGTTTTTTCAAATCTTCTAGATATGACATTATTTGACACATACGTCCTGTACATAAAGAACACTGATAAGCCTTTAGCAAGATGAGACTTCATGATCACTATAGTTAGGGGATTGCTAAATGAATAGTCCCCAATTCCAGTTGAGAGGCCAACAGGTCATGCAGGAGGCCTCTCTCATGCTCTCAAAATATTGCCACAGAATAACAATCGCCTATGTGTTGTGTGCTTGAAAGTAAAGAAGAAGAAGAAGGAGAAGTCTACATTCTGGTGTCGAGGATGTAATGGTGGTATTCACCAGGGGTGTTATAAACTAGTGCACTTCTGGAGGCCTCACAATTATGGAGTAAAAAGAAAGACCCACCCAAGTGACTCTGAGTGTAATGTACAAGTGGTAGCATACAATTGTTGTATACATTGTTGTATAATTTTTCCAGCTAAGAACAGTATTATAAACTATATACTGGTACGCACCTATTTACTACGAACTGGTGCTTCTTTTGTATATGTCATTTTTTAAATTTACCTAAATATAAACATTTTATATATAGCAAAACTTTTGCAAAAATAAATAATATAAACAAATTCAACATATTTTTGGTCTTACACTTTGTGGATGATAAATAACAGCTTTAGTATCATCATCATCTTATTCCTTGTACTTTTGAGGATAAAAGGGTGTGCTGTTTATGTATGTATAACAAGTCAACGAATTTTAATACAATTTATACTAAGAGTCTGCAACACCGGTAAAATATCGCTGCCATTACAGGATAAATGACCGCCACTTCGAGGGTTAATGATTGAAATTATTTATTTTATCATACATGTTTAAGAAAAAACATCCATTCTCTTCATCAGTGATGTATAATGTAATTTTGTGTGGCTATTCCTAGCCGAGTGTAGCCTTTGTAAGGCAGACCCTCCGATGAGGGTGGGCGGCATCTGCCATGTGTAGGTAACTGCGTGTTATTGTGGTGGAGGATAGTGTTATGTGTGGTGTGTGAGTTGCAGGCATGTTGGGGACAGCACAAACACCTAGCCTCCGGGCCACTGGAATTAACCAATGAAGGTTAAAATCCAAGACCTGACCGGGAATCGAACCCGGGACCCTCTGAACCGAAGGCCAGTACGCTGACCATTCAGCCAACGAGTCGGACATCAGTGATGGCAATTCAAGGAATAAAACAATATAAGTTTGCATAGGTTCCCTATGGGAATCAACATCTATATCATCGGATGGCCAGGCAGGCATCAATTTTTGGTAATGAGATAAAGTCTCTCATAGTGCATTGGCACTGCCGGTGGCTCCAAGTAGCCTACACAGTAGCCTCCACAGTATGCACTAGGCATGCATCTTGGTGGGTGTGCTATTTACCAACTGATGAACCCACCTTAACACACTGGGGTGAAACGCTGACAACCAGGAATGAGTTAGCTGGAAAATTGATTATGTCCAATAATGGACCATTTATATTGGTATTATAAATTTACTCATTCAAGACAAATATTTCAGGTTCTCTATGGGAATCAACTTCTATATATCATCGGATGGCCAGGCAGGCATCAATTTTTGGTAATGAGATAAAGTCTCTGATAGTGCATTGGCATTGCTGGTGACGCCAAGTAGCCTACACAGTGGCTTCCACGGTATGCACTAGCCACGTGTCTTGGTGGGTGTGCTATTTACCAACTGATGAGCCCAACTTAGCACACTGGGACAAAACGCTGGCAACCAGGAATGAGTTAGCTGGAAAATTTATAATGTCCAATAATGGACCATTTATATCGGTATAATAAATTTACTCATTCAGGACAAATATTTCAGGTTCCCTACGGGAATCAACATCTATATCAACATACCACATAGTCGAGCATGTTGTCTCCTTACTTCCAAGTCTTCTCAGCCTGAAGTTTGCAACATTTTAGTAACACTACTCCTTTGTCGGAAATCATCGAGAACAAATCATGCTGCTTTCCTTTGAATTTTTTTTCAGTTCTCGCATCAAGTAGCCCTGGTGAGGGTCCCATACACTGGAGAACTGCAGTCTTACCAGAGACTTATATGCCCTCTCCTTTACATCCTTACTATAACCCCTAATTACTTTCATAACCATGTGAAAAGATCTGTAACCTTTCTTAACTACTTTGTTAATATGATTACCCCAATGAAGATCATTCCTTATATTAACACCTAGGTACTTACATTGTTCCCCATGAGGTACTCTCACCCCATCAACACAATAATGAAAACTGAGAGGACTTTTCCTCTTGGTGAAACTTACAACTTGACTTTTCATCCCATTTACAATCATACCATTGTCTGCTGTCCATCTCACTACATTGTTTAAGTCCCCCTGCAGTCGCTCACAGTCCTGCGGGGGGCCGATGACCTTCGATGTTAGGCCCCTTTAAACAACAAGCATCATCATCATCATCACAGTCCTGCAACTCATTTACGACTCTATACAGTATGACAATCTGAAAATATCCTTATCTGTGATTCCAGATCTTTACTGATTTCATTATATATAAGAAAACATAAAGGAAAATGGCAATATGATTCAGCAGTAATTGTGCCTTAAAAGAAGTACAGACTGATGACAACATTATCAAGAATCCCACACCAAACATTCAGTGACGCTAAAAAGTCACGTTTCTCATCCTTTTGGGATTTTCAGGTGCCGAATAATGCATATTAACATGTCCAGTATTTGAGAATGTTGCCAAAAATGAATCATTTTCTGCAATAGCTTTAAGTACAGCAAAAAACGATCAGCAGATCAGGATGGTAGAAGATCTAGATCTGATAAGAGACAGTCACACAGCATGGAGACTACTGAAGCGCCTTAACAACAATACTATGAAGACCACTGAACATGCTAACATCAACGCAAACCAAATTGCATATCAGTTATTCCTGAGTGGAAAGGCAACCTATAAAGCCACAACACCCAAAATACAAACAGAACGCATGGAAGAAAAACTATCTCAATGTACCCTTCAATACGATGGAATTGGACAAGGCTGTTAAAGAACGTAAAAACAGTAACTCAACAGGCCTGGACGACACATGATCAGAACGGATTAAGCATTTTGGACCAAAAACCAAAGAATGGGTTCTACAGCTCTTCAATAACAGTGTCACAACTAAAGGCATGGAGAAAGAGCAGAGTAATTGCCTTACTGAAACCTGCCAAAGAAGGGAACCATACAAAAGATTTCAGACCTATAGCACTTCTGTATCACCTTTACAAATTACCGGAAAGAATGATTCTAAATCACATTCTATCTATGATTGATCCATTACTTATACCACAGCAAGCCAGGTTCTGTCCTGGCAAAAGCTGCATTGGACAACTTCTGAATCTCACACAGTTTATACAGGACGGTTCTGAATCCTGCAAGATCACAGATGGATTTATTGGCACCATATGATACTGTCTGATATTTAAAGGCCTGGGTTTATTCTGTGCATCATGGGAAAGATATCTGCAACATATTAATTCATGAAAAATTTTGCACTTTTCCAATAATGTCTTTATACACTCAACAATAAACTTCTGTCAAGAAATCAGCACGAGCTTCACTATAGTGAATATAGCAAAAACTGAACCTATTCGAGACAAAAAGCATGACAATTATAAAATTAAGGAAAGATCCACCTATTCAATACACATTGTTAACTGATGATTCCAGAATCAACTGTATTAGAATTTTACCAGCAAAGACTGTGAATATTATTATTTTATTCCATCTATATATATAAAATAAGAGTTTTGTCTGTACATTGCTCAGAATTTAAAAAGGATGGTATTTCTGTATCAGTCGTGTCCACAGTAACAAGGAAATGCACTTTTTACTTTTCCGTAATTTCTGTCTGTCTGTATGTATGTATGTACACGCATCAAGAGAAAACGGCTGAAAAGAATTTAATGAAAATCGGTATGCAAAGTCAGGGAGTAAGTTGCTACAATCTAGGCCATAAATAATTTTGTTAACGCTCAATGAAATGGTAGTTTAGGGGACGGCCTAAATTTTAATTCACCAGTATTTACGTTGTCAGTGGTTGTACCTTAATGAAAATCGGCATGCAAAGTTGGGGAATAAGTCGCTACAATCTAGGCCATAAATAATTTGATTCACACCTAGTGAAACGGTAGTTTAGGGGAAGGTCTAAAATTTAATTCTCAAATATTTGTTATTAATGGTCGTATCTTAACAAAACTCGGCAGGTGAAGTTGGAGAATAAGTCGCTACAATCTAGGCCATAAATAATTGAATTCACACTGAGAAAAAATAGTTTAGGGGAAGGCCTAAAATGGAATTCCCAAATATTTATGTTATTAGTGGACCTATCTTAATGAAAATCGGTATGCAAAGTCAGAGAATAAGTCCCTATAATTTAGGCCATAAATCATTTTATTCACGTGAAGTGAAATGGTAGTTTAGGGGACGGCCAAAAATTTAATTCCAAAATAATTATGTTATTAGTTATAAGTTAGTATTAAATTTCTGATCATTTATGACTTATACATTGTTACCGTACCAGCTATGATCACAGAGATATTCATGAATTTGGATTTTTGTTACTAAATCCATATCAGCGCTGAGTCCCGAGAAAATGGGTAAGCAGGATTTAATGAAAATCGATATGTAAAGTCGGAGAATGAGGAACTACAGTCTACGCTATAAATAATTTTATAAGACGCCTTACTATCACAGAGTCGAAAGAAAACTAAATGTGAAGGCCCACAATATAGAAAGCTCATAAAATTTATCAACAATAACATTACATTGACCATTGTTTGTTGTGATGTGCTTTGTGCTTTCTGTTGCCACTCATCTCCGATAGATAGGATTACTGCTGTGTACCGAGTATTTTTTAAAATTTGCCTTAAGTCGCACTGACACAGATAGGTCTCATGGCGATGATGGGCTAAGAAAGGGCTAGGAGTGTGAAGGAAGCGGCCTTGGCCTTAATTAAGGTACAGCCCCAGCATTTTCCTCATGTGAAAATGGGAAACCACGGAAACCACCTTCAGGGCTGCCGACAGTGGGGTTCGAATCCACTATCTCCGAGTTGCAAGCTCAAAGCTGCGTGCCCCTAACCACACGGCCAACTCGCCCGGTTGTACCGAGTGTAACAGTCTGCCTGAATATTGGTGGAAAATAGCTGGGGAGTTAGATAACTTTCTTCTTTAGCATTCCATTCCTCTGGTTCATAAATTTTCTGATACTACTGGTACATAACACACTGGTTCATCATAGCATTCGAGCTATTCAATCTCCACTCTGAGGCACTGATTGGAATGAGCAATGTGGAGATTTAACAGAATAATGGCAGATGAGTGTTCACGGCTGTCTACGGCCTGGTCATTCCAGTTCTGGAACTTTGGACTGTGAGATCGGCACCGTAGTACTATTTGTTAAAAGTGAGAAATGTGCGGTTTTTCATTTGATTGAGTATTTTATATGATAACATTGCTTTTAATCGCTACTTTCCTACTGATGTTTCTGTAATGACCCATGTTGACTTCAGTTACAAAAGCCACAAAGTCAGTCTTTCTGAGAATCCTGTAGCGAAGCATGGGTACATCAGCTAGTAAATCTATATAACAGTCCACAGACTTGAGTTTTAAAGCGTTTATTTTAAATGTATAGGCCTATGTGTTTTGTATAGGCCCTAGTTATCATATGACTTTAGGTCATTATGGCCGAAGATGACCTTTAGCAGGTCGAAACTAGTCCCATGATGTTTTACTGTTAATATAACTTACATCAATTAATAATGTGTATTGAATAGGTGGATCTTTCCTTAAATTGTGATTGCTTGTCAATATGGATCATCATGAAATTCATAACTTACAAAACAAAGGGAGAAATTGAGGCTATCTTGGAATATGAACTAATGCATATGAATTAAAATTTCCTTAGATGAAGCCAGATATGTGTAGATGTAGGTGGAAGACATTTTCAATATATTCTGTGACAAGGTGAGAAATTATTTTACTTTGATTATGCATTATTATGTGTGCTTGTTATTTACATGCGATTCTACTACAAATTTATTCGTCTGCGACTTCAAGTTATTTTTGATCTTCGTATATTAGTTGATAGTGTTGTGACTTTGTGCATGACAGAATGTGGTGTCGTGCCTATCAGAGTGTGAAACTGACCTCCAATATTCATAAACATTGTACATGTTTTTACGGCTGATGATGACCTTGACTAAGGTCGAAACCGGTCCCATTTAAATAGGAATGTGATTACTGCATTTCTTTCTTTTAAGTATTGAATAGGTTGAACCTCCTTTTCAAATATTTAATTTTTAACTCCCAGCCCCAAGCTCGGCGAGCTGCCATGTGCTCATCTGACCTTCAGCTCGCCCACCTACCCGGCTGGCCCCACTTTGAGTGAAAGACCCTGTAGAAGCAAAAGTACAAGCTCTCATCCATCTCTGTAATCGGCTTGATGTTAAGTGTCCGAGGAACCATAACTAATTTTTTTGTCAACTTTTTTTTTTTTTTTTTGCTATTTGCTTTACGTCGCACCAACACAGATATGTCTTATGGCGACGATGGGATAGGAAAGGCCTAGGAACTGGAAGGAAGCGGCCGTGGCCTTAATTAAGGTACAGCTCCGGCATTTGCCTGGTGTGAAAATGGAAAACCACGGAAAACCATCTTCAGGGCCGCCGACAGTGGGGCTCGAACCAACTATCTTCTGATTACTGGATACTGGCCGCACGTAAGCGACTGCAGCTATCGAGCTTGGTTTGTCAACTTTTGCAATACCTTTGCACTGAATAGAGATTTCATCTTTAACATCACCACTACTACTCTCAAGAATTCCATGATGATCTTCAAGAACCATGCTTGTGGAACTCACATAAATGTTTGAAGTGCCTCATTCTTTTGCCTACTCTTATATAACTTATCGTATAGGGCTAATCCGTTTACCTATATTTATTATAGAAATTCAGACTCTCTTCTTTTGCAGGAGGGGGGGGGTGAGGGGGGGAAGGTAATTGTACTATAAATAATAAATTGGCTGAGGTCTTCAATTTGATAAATGACAGTGGATTTTAAAGGTTCATCGTCCCTCTTCTCCAAATAAGCAGGTTTTTCATTGACTCCCAAGGGCAACACAGTGAATAGAGAGTAAAGAAACAGGATGTGTATTGGTTCCAATACATCAAGATATATACTAATGACTGGCCAGTAAGTCCAAATACCAGAAGTTTTTTGTGTGCTGATGACCTTGCCCTGGCCATACAAAGCACTAAATTTGAAATGGTGGAAATAAATCTCACTATTGCCCTCAAAAAAACTTATCCAGCTATTATGCAAACCAGTTTAGACCCACTCCTGCATAGACACAAGTTTGTAGCTTTCATTTGTAAAACAAACAAGCACATCAGAAGCTGAAAGTCACGTGGTCAGGTATCAGCTACAGTTCTATGTCACTCCAAAATATTTGGGAGTAGCCCTTGACAGAACTTTCACTTACAAGAAGCACTGTATGAACCGTAAACAGAAAGTCTCCACTGAACCACAATACCTGAATTTTGTGGTTTTTGTTAATTGTTCATAACCAATGCTGAGCGTGTAAGCAGTTGTCATCTTCTTCTTCTTCTAGGGTGTTTGAAGATCAACACAGTTACTGCATCCATGCAGAGAATATATAGTAGTGGTGAGAGGGTTCAGCCTTGGTGGACTCCTATGCTGGTAGCAAAGGGTGCCGAAACAAACAGCGCTGTTGACATTACAACAAAATTTTTGTCCATTCGATGTAGGTTTCAGGGAAAACATAAAAGCACATTGCATGCCATATGAGACTGTGAGATACCCTGTCGAATGCCTTTTCCAAGTCTAAAAAGACTAGTGAACAGTCTTGTTTTTTACACTATGTCATTCCAGGAATAAGCAAATTGCACGGATAGCATTTGTCATACCATTTCCTTTAACAAACGTGCACCGGTTTGGCATGATGGAAACAATACTACAAAGCCAAGCTGTGAGAACTTTTTCAAAGCACCATTGTAATTTTGGATTTTAGATGTTTTAAATATTATTTTATCTACAGTGAGTGTGGACAGAAAAAAATGGGATAGTTATATGTGAGAAGCTCACTTCAGATAGTATGAACATGTCATGAGAACAAACGATGGATCAGTTACCAAGACAGCTGTCCAGTACAAGTGAGGAGAAAACTGACTACGCGGCCGTCCCAAGAAACGATAGCTTGATTGTCTGAAGGAAGACATAAAGATCGTGGGTGTCAGACCTAATGATGCACTTAACAGGACCAAATGGAGAATGCCAGCTTGATAGCTGCAGTCGCTTAAGTGCGGCCAATATCCAGTAATCGGGAGATAGTGCATTCGAACACCACTGTCGGCAGCCCTGAAGATGATTTTCCGTGGTTTCCCATTTTCACTCCAGGCAAATGCTGGGGCTGTACCTTAATTAAGGCCACGGCCGCTTCCTTCCCATTCCTAGGCCATTACTATCCCATCGTCGCCATAAGACATAACTGTGTCGGTGCGAAAAATGCTAGGAAAGAGAAGAAGAAGAGGACTGGCACTAAAAATGGGAAGTTTGGTCACCCCAGTGTACAGCCCAAGATGATTGCTGCCCAACAAAATGGCCTAGATACATTGGTGTGCTGAGTGACATCATCTTCAGCATATGGCCAGGTTTCTTTACTGGGTCCACTGCCTCTTATATTAGCTTCAATAATTTTTGAATTGTAATGAAAACCATGTAAGAAATGGAACTTAGGGAATATGAATAAGATAAGAGAAAGTCGAAACCAAGCAAGTAAAAAGATAGACGTTTACAGATGTACATTTTGAAGTAGTGGGGACTCTTTTCTTGACCAGATTACGGAGGAAACAATCAGAAAATAAATATCAAAATGTAGTTTCTTGACCCATAGCCTAATCAAACTTCATGCATTTTCAATGATTATTCAAAAGCTTTTGACACGATCGACAGAACTATCTTGCTAGAGAAATTACAGAAGTTTACTGGACCAAGTTTCCACCTTCTTCTACTCATCAACAACTGGATTGACATCAATGATGGCATCGTCAGATCAAGAATTTTGCAACCTACTGGTGTACTTCAAGGTGATCCTCTCAGTTTACTACTTTCCATCATTGCCACAGAAGATATTACAGAATCTGTAGAAGATATTAGAATCATTCCATATTGACGGTTTTCACTTTACAAAGGTGAAAAAAAGCATGTATCCTCCTAATTCAATACATCATACATTCCATCATTAGACGGAGTAATCAAATTCAAACATGTTTTGGCTCGTTTGAGCCATCTTCACTTTACAATGGCGAAAAATGAAAGTATCCTCCTATTCAATACGGAATGATTCTAATATCTTGTAATGAGCCATCTTCAGTGAAAAAAAAGGGGGGGTTCAATAATTTACATAATACAAGCTAAAAAATGCCAAAAAGCATAATGAAGGAACAAGTGAAAAAACCAAAACCAATATTTTGTAAATTAAGAGGTTCGCAACATCACTATGTGCACTTATTGTTAATTTCCATCTGTATCATTGGTTTTCATTTCTTTTCTTCTTATGTTAACACAGTTTTTTCATTTCAATTATGTTTTGTATTAACCCCTGTTTTCACTGATTTTTGTTGCAGGGAGTTGTTGTTTGCTCCACATGATGATGTAAATATGGTATATTGTGTTAATTTTGTTTCCGTCTAGGCTCTCTTTTGTTTTTCATGTGTTCCTTCATTATGTTTTTTGGCATTTTTTAGCTTGTATTATGTAAATTATTTCAACCCCCACTTTTTTTTTTTCACTGAAGATGGCTCAAACGAGCACCGAGCTCGATAGCTGCAGTCGTTTAAGTGCGGCCAGTATCCAGTAATCGTGAGATAGTGCATTCGAACCCCACCGTCGGCAGCCCTGAAGATGGTTTTCCATGCTAGGGCTGTACCTTAATTAAGGCCACGGCCGCTTCCTTCCCATTCCTAGGCCATTACTATCCCATCGTCGCCATAAGACATAACTGTGTCGGTGCAACGTAAAGAAAAAAAAAAAACTAGCTCAATCGAGCCGAAACATGTTTGAATTTGATTACTCCGTCTAATGATGGAATATATGATGTGTTGAATTAGGAGGATACACTCATTTTTTCACCTTTGTAAAGAGAATCTGTAGAGTCAAAAAAGGTCAAACTACTCAGGTATGCTGATGATATGGCCTTTCATAACATCCCTTTGGAGACAGTTTATAAACTAGCTTTAATCTTGTGATTAATTGGGCTGAAGAAACTAAGCTGAGATTAAATAAAGATAAAACTGTCTCTATGACCTTCAGAAAAGGAGGTAAACGGGAAGCTTCCTACCTTGGTGACTGCCAGCTGAAATCAGTATCAAATTTTCTATATTTGGGCGTTACTTTTCAGACACCTGGAAATCATTTTTCTCTCCTTGTTCGAGAAACATTAAACGCTGATTCCAAAGCAATTAACTTCTTGATATTAAACTTCTAAGCAGCCTGTCCCTCAAGACAGCTATAGAATTATTTCATTTGAAAACCAGTTCAACAATGACCTACAGACTGGAAAATATAACTAAAATGCATGTATGTGATTATGTACTGTACGTAGTGGTTAAGTGTAAGAGAAGGCCGTGAGCCCTAACTTCGCCACATACAAAGGCATAAAATAAATAAATAAATAGATAATTTGAAATCATCCTTTCTAAGAAAGAATGTTCAGTCTAAGTGTTGTTTATGTGTTAGTGAGAGCCATATTATGTAGAAGAGATTTTTTTTTTTTTATTTTACTTTTTTTACAATCTGCTTTATATCACACTGACACAGATACGTCTTTTGGCAACGATGGAATAGGGGAGGGCTATGAGAGGGAAGGAAGCGGCCGTGGTGTTATAGAATGCACACAAGGAGGTTATGAACCGAGACACTTAATGACTAGGTGTGCTGTCCATGGGTTTCATTATAAATTGTGTAAAGTGTTTCCAGGAACCTTGCATTGATTGTAAGTGCTGGAGATGTGGTGAACTATGAAAGAGATACAATGTACTAAAGTGCAAATTGAGGACAGAATCACTAAGGTTTTCCCGTACGGAAGTTTAATACCTTGTATCCATGTACACTGCGTGCAATTTAAGATTTATTTAAAAGGAGTTTATTGTAAAAATGTCAAAGAACCCATATAAGCTACTTGACCTTTCAAATAGGCCTACATGGTAATCAGAGGCAGTCTAGAACATAGGATAATTTAAGAATGCAATGTACAAAGTGATGAAATATGAGTAAAATATGTGTCGTACTTATTATATAAGAGCTGGATGATAAGCACAGTGGTAGAATACATACATCCATAAGCAAATTACAACAAAAAAAGCTAAAAATCCATATATTTTTGTTGGTAAATGTAATACCTACGTGTTTTCCCACTGCCATGGACATACGTGTTGCGACAGTAGACATTATAGAGCAATGATTCTCTTATCTGCAATTACAATTTATCAAAATATCCTACCCTAACCATCACTTCTTCCGATCGCACCTCTACTGTCAATTGTTACCACGCCAAATATCCGTTGTCATAGCAACATGGAATGTCCGGGGCATAACAACCAATGGGCGTGTAGACTCGGGTTGCTCAGAGCAACGAAAAATGGCAGAGACAGAAGGTAGGTAAACACACATGAACGACACTATTAGTCGATATTTAATTTACTCGTTAGATTTACTAGTAGCTTGAACGTTTATTGAATATCATTTTACTGAGAAAATTTTATTTGACGTATTTCATGAATTTAATGTTTTTTCTCTTAGGAAGAGATATCTAGGCTTTCAGATGTTTTACTACTTACGGGCGAAGCGAATTTGTTGATAGAATCGTTGACAGAATAACTTAATACAGTATCCATGAATGTATTGAAAATGCTCAGCGTGTCACGGCCAGTGTCATTATCCTGAAGTCTTGTATTCTGACTGAAAAGTTTAATCAATAATGATGGCAGTTACCTTTGGGAAAACCCACATTAATTTCGTATGTCAATGGCAACTAAATAAGGAAACTCGTATTTTATGCGCACAGAATAATTGGTTTGTTTGTTCGTGGGCGATGTTCTCGTACGCAACGTTCTAGGAAATTGACGAGTCTAATTCCGGAATTAAAAACAAAATGGATTGAGATCAAATTCAGTCTTGTAAATAAATACTATTGTGAGGCCTGTATGTTCCCTTGTTATTCAGACAGGTCAGAAACTATAAACAGACACTAAACAATTTATATGTGAGCTTCTCGAATATCGGTAATTATAGGTTGTAATGTGTCAGAAGTTTATAAAGATACAAATAACTAATACCAGTACTATAGTAGGTCTAGTTAAATTCTATAGTTACTTCCTTCAAAAGTAATTATTTTATACATCCAGTACATTAATAAAATTAGAAAAAAATGTTTGAAATTAAAATAAGAGGTTTCTTGAATAATATGGAATTTGTTGTCGCTTCTGTTTAAGACTTGTATGTTGCAGAATGTTATCCGTATTTTCATTTTAAACTAATTTACGTAGGTGGTTTGAAAAGTTCTCGGAATGTACTGGAATTAAGTATCTTACCTTGGTGGAACTGCTTTTATTTTTCAACATAGTCTCCCTGTAGACTAATGCATTTGGTCCAGCGATGTTCCAGTGCCTTGATCCCATCTCGAAAATGAGATTCCTCCAGGCCTGCAAAATACCTCTCCAATTCGGCTGTCAGTTCTTCCCTTGTAGAAAATCTCCGTCCACCGAGGAAAATTTTCAGTTTGAGGAATAGATGAAAGTCTGATGGTGCCAAATCGGGTGAATAAGGTGGATGTGGCAACAATTCGTACCTCAGTTCATGAAGTTTTGCCATGGCAACAACACTTGTGTGCGTTGGAGCGTTGTCCGGATGAAAGATGACCTTTTTCCTTGCCAAACTAGGCCTTGTTTCGCGTATCTTTTCCTGTAGTTGGTCTGGGAGGTTTGCATAGTATTGCCCCGTAATTGTTTGGCCAGTAGGAAGATAAATCTATCAGCAGAATGCCTTTTGCATCCCAGAAAACTGTGGCCATGATTTTCCGGCCGAACGCACTACCTTTGCTTTCTTTGGTGGTGGTGAATCAGCATGTTTGCACTGCTTTGACTGCTGTTTTGTCTCTGGGGTATAGTAGTGGACCAAAGTTTGATCTGTAGTCACAAACCGGCGCAAAAAATCTTGTTGGTTGCACTGAAAACAGGCCAGACTTTGTTCGAACATTTCCAATCTGGTGCGTTTATTGTCCAGTGTCAAGAGCCACGGCACCCATCTTGCGGATAATTTTTTCATACCTAATTCTTCGGTTAAAATATAATATACCTGTTCAGAAGACATCCCTACAGCTTCAGCAATCTCCCGCACTTTCAGTCGATAAGTAAATTCGTGTCCTCATCCCGAGGTGGTGCAACTCTTTTCAGGCACACCCCCCATTGGAGGTGGGCTGCATGTACCATTTCAACCACATACCAGCCCTCCTGCCAGTATTAAATTTCTGGCAGTACCGGGAATCGAACCCGGGCCTCCGAGGACGGCAGCTAATAACACTAACCGTTACGCTACGGAGGCGGACTTTCAGTCGATGATCCTCCATGACCATTTTATGCACTTTTGCGATAAATTCTGGGGTCGTAACACTTTTTGGCCGTCCATTACGCGGATCATCATCCAAGCTCTCCCGTCCAAATTTAAACTCGCTGGTCCACTTGGCAACAGTTGAAAATGAAGGAGCAGAGACCCCAGTGTGTTCCGAAAGTCGGCATGAATTTCCTTTGCTTTCATACCTTTCTTTACAAAGTATTTAATCACTGCTCGAATCTCAGTTTTTTCCATTGTCACAAATCACTACGCGGGAACAACAACAAAGAGTTCACTCACAAAGGATGTGTGATTATTGCACGGGAACCTCGTTGCTCTAGTACTGACGTCTAGCGGTGATTCCAAGAACTTTTCAAACTGTCCTCGTAATTACCTTCAGATACTCTCATCCAAGGAGCATGGAGTGGTGACCATAGGACCGCTAGCTGAATGTGATATTTTGTATGCTTATTAGTGGCAGGCTTTCAATTTTTTTCATCTGACCTATGGTCAACTCCAAATCAAGGGATTGATATTGCCAATAAATTTAGGTGCTGGTAGAGAATTGGGTATAAATGATGAAATATTTATTGCAGCAAATAGCCATACATAAAATACAAAACAAAACAATCAAACCTCCATACAGAACTTTGTTAAAGATTCCATCCTCAACTTGCACTTTAACAAAATATGGTATCTTTCACAGAGTTCAGCACATTTTCTGCATTTACAGTCGCTGCATGGAACAGGAAAACACTTCGTTAAGTATAGTTTGTGATGAAATCCATGGTCTAAGAGCCTAGTTACTAAATGTCTTAGTTTGTAACCTCCCTGGCTCCACTCCTGGCTAGTCACTGCTTCACTCAGGTAGAACTCCTCCCGTAGGTTGTCTTTCTGTCGCTGAAGTTCATCCATGGAGTTCACCACAAATTAAAAATTAAATCAAAAGCTAAAAGTGACTGTTCCCAAATTGGGCAGCCTTTGGTCAGTGTCTGTCTTCATAATCCTGTGAATAATCCTCCGGGGTTAACAACCTTGGTTGTAAGAAAAGGTGACTCTAGAAGTCACCCCCTGAATTCAAAGAATGATCAATCATGGAAAAGTGTGATGTGAAACTAATTACCCCAGGTGCACATAAGTGCGCAAGCAGACATTCAGATTTGGGGGAGTCTGCAACGTCACACAAAAACGAATCGGAGCATCTTGGAAGCTGAAACAAAATAAAATACAGGAAAGAAAAACTACTTAGCCACTTTTAATGCAAATTTGCTTTTGAAAGTGGGGAAACTTAAAACTCTAATAGACACATTAAATGAACATAGAATCATCATAACGGCTGTGCAAGAGACCAGATTCTTGGATGAGGACAGCTTTGAATCAGGAGGATTCAGGATATTAAGGGGAAGACGGGGACAACAGTTATGAAAAATGTTCCCAATCTTGTGACAGGTTTTGTAATCGACAAGAAAGTATTAGACTCCATTACAAGCTTTGAATCTACATCTGAAAGGCTATCCTTACTCACGTTTAAGTCCACCTACAAAGTATATACGATTGTGAATGTTCACGCCCCTATAAACATTGACAACAAAAAGAATAAGGAGAAGATTCTGGGATAAACTAGATGCCACAATCCAGAAGATACCCGATAAACATAACTTCATCCTTCTAGGGGATTTTAATGCCCAAGTGGGGAGAGAGAAAAGGTTCAGGCACATAGTAGGGTGTTACCCAGCACATAACAGGACCAACCAAAATGGTGTCAGGCTCATCAAATTATGCCAGGCACACAATTTGGTCCTGAAGTCAACTAGCTTTAAGAAATTGCTAAGAAAGCAGAAGACGTGGATATCACCTAACCCTCTCCTGGGAAAATTTCAGTTAAATCATGTTGCGATAATGCGGAAATTTCATAAGGAAATCCAAAATGTTAGGGTTCTCAGAGGGGCCAACCTCGACTCGGACCACTACTTACTAAAGTGAAACTGAAGATCAATCCCAAGAGTAACTTTCAAAGGAAAAACCTTGCACAAAGGAGATATGATCTGGAAAAAATAAAGAACAAGGAGGACTGGGGCAAGGTAACCAGCGACCTAGGAGGTCAGGAGTGGAAGCAGATGGAGAAGAGTCTTAAAAGCAAGGCAGAGCAGCTTGTGCCTGTTACCAGGACGAAGAAGAACAAATGGTGGAACGAAGCGTGTGATAAGACTACTTGATCTGAGGAAGAAGACGTGGCACATCTGGCAAACCAAAAAGGACAAGAGTGCCTGGTAACACTTTGTGGAAACTAGGAAGATCGTATCCAAAGGGATCAAGAAAGTTAAGAAGGAAGAAGGAGACCAACTACTCAAAGTTAAACGATGACTTTGCTAAGAACAACATGAGAAACTATTATCGGATTTTCAGGGAGAAGCTAAACAGATATGACCCCCCAACTCTCCAATTTCAGGACAAGAAAGGGAACATGGCGTATAGTAATATGGGCAACTGTAAGATACTAGCAGAATATTTCAAGGAACTTCTCAATTGCGAAGAATCACGCCAAAAGATGGCGTTCGATGGTGAACCAAAGTCATCCCCAACCCTGACTCTAAACCACCATCTATAAGCAAGATATGGAATAATAATAATCATATGGCCTCAGCTACCATGTGCAGACATTTCAATTTGACGCCATCTGGCTGTCTGCTCTTCAATTTCTACGTTCCTTTCTACTCTAGGCCCACTAGATGGCAGACCGAGTAAACCAAAACTCTCTTGGGCGTCTATGGCTGAGATTTAATTAATTTTGTCGAGTAAACACCAAATGTGTCACAAGAGATCTTTTACATGCTGACATCGTACGACATGGAGTGTCGAATGGACTTTTTACCGCCCTTCAAAAATCCGACTACCTCTGCTGTGTTTGAACTCGCTATCTTGGGATCCGGAAGCTGACACTCTACCACTAATCCACAGAGGCAGCTACTCATATGGAAAATAACAAGGCATTGGGGGAAAATCAGATAACAGCTGAATTATGGAAGTATGCTAGCAAAACTACAATTGTCTCACTCCAAAAATTTTTGAAGAGATATGGAAGAATGAGGTTATTCCAGAAGAATGGAAAATGGCCCTGATACACCCTCTTCACAAAAAAGGTTTGAAATTGGATCCCAACAACTACAGAGGGATTTCCCTGGTGGATGTGACATACAAGATATTGTCCAGAGCATTACTGCAAAGAGCTGAACCTCAGTTGGATCGCCAACTTGGGGAGTGTCAAGTAGGGTTTGGGAAAGAAAGATCTTGCCCTGAACATATCTTAAACCTCAGAAACATTTTAGCATACCAGAAGCAGAGGCGAAACCGTATATAGTCACTTTTGTAGACTTCCAAAAAGCTTACAGTTCCATAGACAGAGAGTCGTCGTTCAATATTTTGGAGGAGTTTGGCTTGGACGGGAAAACTTTAAACATCATCTAGGAGACGCTCACGAATACGTCCTCTAAAGTCAGATTCATGGACAAACCATCAGAACCTTTTGAGGTCAGAACAGGGGTCCGGCAAGGGGATGGTCTCTCCCCTCTGTTGTTCAACTGTGCACTTGAAAAAGTTGTGAGGGAATGGTATGCAAGAACGAGAGGGGGGGAATAAGACTAGGAACAAAAAACAAAGGAATCACGATTAAGTGTTTGGCATTTGGTGACAACTTGGCGCTGCTCGCAGAAATGTGGGAGGAAGCAAAAGAACAAATTGCCGAATTACAAGAGCAGGCGGGGAAGATAAGACTTAAGATTTCTTTTGAAAAGACGAAGATCATGACGAGTATACTTGACACACTTAAGAGAATTAAAGTAGGAGCTCAGAAAATGGAGGTGGTGAAGTACCTAGGGGAATGGATTGAATGGAACAACCTTGAAAGGAAAGCAATGGAAGCGAGGAGGAATAAAATGGAACTAGCCTTCCAGAAAACCAAAAACACATACAATAAGAAAGCTCTCTCTTGGAACACCAAAATAAGGCATTATGACACAGTAATTAAGCCGGAAGCTCTCAATGCAGCAGACACTAGTCATGGGGAGGAAAGGGCAAATGGAGAAATTGGAAATCAAGGAGAGGAAAATATTGAAGATCATGGGTCCCAAATTCCAAAAGAACAAACTTTTTTATAGAAACGAATCCCTCTACGTAAAGTCAGAGAGACTCTCGGATACCGTGAGGAAAAGGAGGATTGATTTCTATGGACACATATTCCGAATGAATCCTGACAGATTAACTAAACAGATCGTTGACTTCTTTTACATAAAAAAGGCTAAAACCAATTGGTTTAAAGAAGTTGAAAAGGATCTGAGAGATCTTAAGATTACCGAACTCATGTTAAAGAATGGTACAGTCAAAACCATGACCAAAGACAGAACTAAGAGGTTCCAAGTTAAGAACAACACCAGAAAACCAATTCAGATATCAGAGGAGGAAAGGAGGAGATCAGTTAGAATGAAGAACTATTGGGAGAAGAGAAGAGCACAAGTATCTAAGAAGTGATTGATCTGACGTACCCCAAAGATGTGTGATTCGAAATGAAGAAAAAGAACAAAGTACTCAAACTACTAAGCATATAAATGAGGTAAACACAGAATTCAACACTTTTCAACTTTACATAAAAAGGACAATTAGTACCCAGCTTATTATAGTTAATTATTGCAGCTTCAAAAGATAGAAAAATGCGAGTTATATTATATGTAGGTTACAGGAAATGCAATAATTTTAGAATATTATGTTATACATTTAGACTTATGTTCTATTGGAGATTAGATATTAACGCGTCTTAAAGGATGATAATGCTACCAAGAGAAGTTTCTTCTTCACAGCATTCTTTCGTAAAATGTCCATATATCTTTTCTGGTTCGTCTAATCGTAGTAGTGAATGTTTTGTTCTCACATACAGCGATATTATTTTGTTGTGAATTTCAGGGAATTATGTGAATGTAAAATCATGTCATCAGATGGATCGTAACACACGACCATCTATATTCATTTCGTCGAAGTTGATAACTGTTACCTTCTCTAAGTGCTTAAATGTTTCTGCCTTTAGCCTTAATGAGATCGAGAATTCCAGGTTTACACTTAAAAATGCTTGGCCCAATTTTGAATGGTTGAGCGACAAAATACAAGATATCTCTGTTTTCGCAAAATAAAGATATGCTTAACGAGAGAGAACTACCGGGCGAGTTGGTTGTGTGGTCAAGGCCGCGCAGCTGTGAGCTTGCATCCGGGAGATAGTGGGTTCGAACCGCACTGCTGGCAGCCCTGAGGATGGTTTTCAGTGTTTTCCCATTTTCACACCAGGAAAATGGTGGGGCTGTACCTTAATTAAGGCCACGGCTGCTTCCTTCCCACTCCTAGGCCTTTCCTATCCCATCGTTGCCAAAAGACCTATCTGTGTCGGTGCGACGTAAAAAAAAAAGAAAGAGCTCTTAAGGTAAGCGCATTTGCAGTGACCTGGAGGCCCCACTTCACTTGTTTGTTTTTACTCAGAAGGGATTGAATTTGGCCCAGAGAGAAATAATGGGACCAGACGCGCTTCACTATGTGCTTCTTGTTTTGTATTGTGCAGAGATCGTTTCGTGAGAGGTACAGCATATTTTGTAATTTGGGACTTATTCAGGGCCATAGATTATTTCCATTTTCGGTCTCTTTTTGTTTTCAGCTGATTGATTTCTTCTTTGGTATTGTGAGCTACCTCGAGAATTGTGTCAGTACTCGATGATTAGTGAAGTTCTGTAGAACCTAACGTAATAATTTCTGTGTACAAGTAGAAAATCATAGAGAGAAAGAAATATAGTAATAAGAATACCTTATTCACAATAATTTATTTTCCCCATTCATAATATCAGCATGGTAATTATTTTAATACCACTAATGGCGCAAATGTTGACAGCTGATCGACATCATTTCTTGTACAGTACTTGTAGCATCGATGTCATTTCCATGCCAGTTAGGAATATTTTGGGAGAGTACAGCATCTGCCTGAAAGTTCCTTTCTAAGGCAAGCCCAGCAGTTAGTTTTTTAAGTCCCATTCATAGTTATGAGTAGAGACGGGAATTATAGGAATGAATAGGTTAGAATGCAAACGTATTTAACCAAGGCGCAGGTGCATGTTACCCGCATGACGGTTCTGCGGTGAGATTTGCATATATATTATCGATCTGGACAAACAGAACCCCTAAAATTTATGCAACTCCCCGACATAACTGTAGGGCGGCTAGATTACACTTGCCCCTTCTTCAAATACGTTTGCATTCTAACCTATTCGTGCCTATAATTCCCGTCTCTAGTTATGAGGAAGGAAGTCCCATTCATAGTTATGAGGAAGGAAATGTGCTGAAGAAATTCTAGCAGCATTAGGGTTGACTTTATCAGCTCTTTGGCACCATAACATCCATTAGCCCATAAATAATTATTTTTTGGAAAGCCACGACAAAAATTCTCAGTTTTATAGGCCATACTTTTTCACTCTGCAACAACACAGTTTTTCCTGCTTTTACTAATTTTAGTACCTCCTTGCAGTAAATAACAGCACATATTCTTAACATCACTCGCACATTGTGCTAATTCACTTAATAAACAAGTAATAAACAATTAAACAGCTGACCAGAGACCGCTTACTAATGTTATCGCTTGGAACACGCTGTAGAAATGTCCTCACAGTGACGTCACAAGCTATGAGAGCAGTTAGCACGGGAAAGCGATTCTAGCACCCCCTTCTTTACAAAGGTGTCATTATTGACAGCAACATTGAAATTAATGAAGAAGATATAATAAGAGTAGAAGAAGCTTCCATACAGAATGTTGCTGAGACCAATAATGAAATCACACAGCATGCTACTGCTTATATGAGAATTAATGAATCGTCAAGAATTCTACGTGCTTCATGGCATCAAGCTAACGGTGATGTATTCACATCAGGTTTTGCAGGACTACAATGCTGCACTACTGTATTGGCAAATATTGTAAGAGTTTGTATTCTTCCACCACAACATTGGTTGTCAAACATCCTTAACCCTCCAAGTGATACATAAAAACCTCTTGAGTGATAAGAGACTGTAATGTCTTAGTACAAGTTTCTTTTAAAAATTCATAAGAAGCACACAATGACAGTAAAATATATCATATTACATATCTTTCTGTTCAGTATAAACTAGAGAATGTGATTATGTGATAATATTGGGTACTGACGTTGATTCCATTTTTATTGGGGGTGGTGAATTACAATTTTTCACTTTTGAAAAAACAATGTTTCAACTTTTGCTGTACGTAGCTTCAAAACTATAAAAGACCGAAACAAAAGGTAAATTTATAAAATGTTCACCATTTTGTTAGCAACAAAAGACTTAGAGTACATATTTATCGTAAAACTAAAGAACAGAAAGTTACGTACAAAAAACCAAAACTATGTATATCTCCTCTTCGGGCATAATTCTTTACTTCGAGTCACTTGCAAGAGTTTTCTTTTCCTCCCATTTACTATGGGCCTGTAGAAGTGTAGGAAGTAGGATGAATGCCACAATTACACTTAGGGCACCAGAATTTGTTTCGCTTTCTTTTTATCATCCTCGTTTTCTGACGAGTCACCACTCAAAGAAACTGTCTTTTGGATTTCGTCACCTGATAAATCACTGTCATCATTGAAAACATAATTTTCATAATCTTCTCCTAACATATCCCAAATATCATCAGAACAACATGGATCGCACATTTTAGTTTATTGAAATACTAACCAATCAAGTAGAACAACAATAGAACACTGCCATGCAATGTGGCGCTTCGAGCGACTGATGCTAAGATTTGTTTTAGACAGTACATAACCGGGCGAGTTGGCCGTGTGTGTAGAGGCGCGCGGCTGTGAGCTTGCATCCGGGAGATAAAACCAAACCAAACCCCATGGCACTACAGCCCTTGAAGGGCCTTGGCCTACCAAGCGACCGCTGCTCAGCCCGGAGGCCTGCAGATTACGAGGTGTTGTGTGGTCAGCACGACGAATCCTCTCGGTCGTTATTCTTGGCTTTCTAGACCGGGGCCGCTATCTCACCGTCAGATAGCTCCTCAATTCTAATCACGTAGGCTGAGTGGACCTCGAACCAGCCCTCAGGTCCAGGTAAAAATCCCTGACCTGGCCGGGAATCGAACCCGGGGCCTCCGGGTGAGAGGCAGGCACGCTACCCCTACACCACGGGGCCGGCGCATCCGGGAGATAGTAGGTTCGAATCCCACTATCGGCAGCCCTGAAAATGGTTTTCCGTGGTTTCCCATTTTCACACCAGGCAAATGCTGGGGCTGTACCTTAATTAAGGCCACGGCCGCTTCCTTCCAACTCGGCCTTTCCTATCCCATCGTCGCCACAAGACCTATCTGTGTCGGTGCGACGTAAAGCCCCTAGCAAAAAAAAAAAAAAAAAGACAGTACATAAGCAAAAAAACCCATTTGATAATTCAGCTAGATGAATCGAAATAGCCAATGAACTGAACTATTGATTAGTGCATATTCATTAAATGGTTGCCCAGAAACACAGCTCTAAAAAAATGAGTCGTTAATAACAACTTTATCATTTCACAAAGGCACAAATGAGTCGTTATATCACTTAGAGGGTTAATTTAAATATGATAACAGGTGATCAAATCTATAGTAATATCAGATTTCAAACAGGAAGAAATCTCATAACTCATCCTATACAACATGATGGATACGTACTCATACAAAATTTCAGCCTTATCAAAGATGACCTGATTTTACTCAACAAAAGATTTCAGATAAATTTTGATGAAGAACCAAGCTTATTTGTGAGTGTAAATGATCAAGTTAATCAGTCAAACCTTGGACTTACACTTTGGCAAGCTTTGTAGAGCTTTTTATAAATCATATGGCAGGAGTACTGATGTCAGAAGGTAAATCATTCGGAGTAATGCGTTATAACAATAAATATTACTTCAGTGATTCTCATTTGTGTGGTCCAAGGGTGCAAAAGCAAAGGACAGTGGAAAAGCTTGCATTATTGAATGTGATAATTTAGATGAGTTTGTAAGACTCCTTGGAAACAACTTGGCGAACGAAATGGAATTCGATGGGGAGCTATCAATATTAATGGGGCTTATGGAAGAAAGAAGGTAGAACTGGCTGAGTCAGCAAAGAGGATGCATCTGGATGTGCTAGGAGTAAGTGATATTCAGGTAAGGGGAGATAATGAGGAAGAGATAGGAGATTATAAGGTGTACTTGACGGGTGTTAGAAAGGGAAGGGCAGAGTCTGGGGTAGGGCTCTTTATCAGGAATACCATTGCACGCAACATAGTTTCTGTTAGGCACGTAAATGAGCGAATGATGTGGGTAGATTTGTCAGTGGGAGGAATTAAGACAAGAATTGTGTCCGTGTATTCACCATGTGAGGGTGCAGATGAGGATGAAGTTGACAAGTTTTATGAAGCATTGAGTGACATCGTGGTCAGGGTCAACAGCAAGGATAGAATAGTGCTAATGGGCGATTTCAATGCGAGAGTTGGGAATAGAACTGAATGATACGAAAGGGTGATTGGTAAATGTGGGGAAGATATGGAAGCTAATGGGAATGGGAAGTGTTTGCTGGACTTCTGTGCTAGTATGGGTTTAGCTGTTACGAATACATTCTTCAAGCATAAGGCTATTCACCGCTACACATGGGAGGCTAGGGGTACCAGATCCATAATAGACTATATCTTAACAGACTTTGAATTCAGGAAATCTGTTAGGAATGTACGAGTTTTTCGAGGATTTTTCGATGATACAGACCACTATCTGATCTGTAGTGAACTAAGTATCTCTAGGCCTAGGGTAGAGAAAGTGAAATCTGTCTGCAAACGAATAAGGGTAGAAAATCTCCAGGACGAGGAAATTAGACAGAAGTACATGGATATGATTAGTGAGAAGTTTTGAACAGTAGACAGTAAGCAGGTTCAGGATATAGAAAGTGAATGGGTGGCATACAGGGATGCTGTAATAGAAAGAGCAAGGGAATGCCTAGGAACAACTGTGTGTAAAGATGGGAAAAGGCGAACATCTTGGTGGAATGATGAAGTGAGAGCAGCCTGTAAACGTAAAAAGAAGGCTTATCAGAAATGGCTCCAAACAAGGGCCGAGGCAGACAGGGATTTGTACGTAGATGAAAGAAACAGAGCGAAACAAATAGTTGTTGAATCCAAAAAGAAGTCATGGGAAGATTTTGGTAATAACCTGGAAAGCCTAGGTCAAGCAGCAGGGAAACCTTTCTGGACAGTAATAAAGAATCTTAGGAAGGGAGGGAAAAAGGAAATGAACAGTGTTTTGAGTAATTCAGGTGAACTCGTAACAGATCCTAGGGAATCACTGGAGAGGTGGAGGGAATATTTTGAACATCTTCTCAATGTAAAAGGAAATCATCATGGTGGTGTTGCAAACAGTCAAGCTCATGGGGAGGAGGAAAATGATGTTGGTGAAATTATGCTTGAGGAAGTGGAAAGGATAGTAAATAAACTCCATTGTCATAAGGCAGCAGGAATAGATGAAATTAGACCTGAAATGGTGAATTATAGTGGGAAGGCAGGGATGAAATGGCTTCATAGAGTAGTAAAATTAGCGTGGAGTGTTGGTAAGGTACCTTCAGATTGGACAAAAGCAGTAATTGCACCTATCTATAAGCAAGGAAACAGGAAGGATTGCAACAACTATCGAGGTATCTCATTGATTAGTATACCAGGCAAAGTATTCACTGGCATCTTGGAAGGGAGGGTGCGATCAGTCGTTGAGAGGAAGTTGGATCAAAACCAGTGTGGTTTCAGACCACAGAGAGCCTGTCGGGATCAGATTTTCAGTATGCGCCAGGTAATTGAAAAATGCTACGAGAGGAATAGGCAGTTGTATTTATGTTTCGTAGATCTAGAGAAAGCATATGACAGGGTACCGAGGGAAATATGTTCGCCATACTGGGGGACTATGGAATTAAAAGTAGATTATTAAAATCAATCAAAGGCATTTATGTTGACAATTGGGCTTCAGTGAGAATTGATGGTAGAATGAGTTCTTGGTTCAGGGTACTTACAGGAGTTAGACAAGGCTGTAATCTTTCACCTTTGCTGTTCATAGTTTACATGGATCATCTGCTGAAAGGTATAAAATGGCAGGGAGGGATTCAGTTAGGTGGAAATGTAGTAAGCAGTTTGGCCTATGCTGACGACTTGGTCTTAATGGCAGACTGTGCCGAAAGCCTGCAGTCTAATATCTTGGAACTTGAAAATAGGTGCAATGAGTATGGTATGAAAATTAGCCTCTCGAAGACTAAATTGATGTCAGTAGGTAAGAAATTCGAGAGAATTGAATGTCAGATTGGTGATACAAAGCTAGAACAGGTCGATAATTTCAAGTATTTAAGTTGTGTGTTCTCCCAGGATGGTAATGTAGTAAGTGAGATTGAATCAAGGTGTGGTAAAGCTAATGTAGTGAGCTTGCAGTTGCGATCAACAGTATTCTGTAAGAAGGAAGTCAGCTCCCAGACGAAACTATCTTTACATCGGTCTGTTTTCAGACCAACTTTGCTTTATGGGAGCGAAAGCTGGGTGGACTCTGGATATCTTATTCATAAGTTAGAAGTAACAGACATGAAAGTAGCAAGAATGATTGCTGGTGCAAACAGGTGGGAACAATGGCAGGAGTGTACTCGAAATGAGGAGATAAAGGCTGATTTAGGAATGAACTCGATGGATGAAGCTGTACGCATAAACCGGCTTGGGTGGTGGGGTCATGTGAGACGAATGGAGGAGGATAGATTACCTAGGAGAATAATGGACTCTGTTATGGAGGGTAAGAGAAGTAGAGGGAGACCAAGACGACGATGGTTAGACTCGGTTTCTAACGATTTAAAGATAAGAGGTATAGAACTAAATGAGGCCACAACACTAGTTGCAACGTTTAGTAAATTCTCAGAGGCTTTCAGACTGAACGCTGAAAGGCATAACAGTCTATAATGATAATGTATGTATGTATGTATGTATGTATGTATGTATGTAAGAAAATGTTCAGTTTACAATAGACTATATTGATATTGAAGTTCTTGAGATACCTGATTTGTGGAGCCAAAAGCTCAAACTCAACAGATTACTCACGGAGTATCAACTCCAACAATTCCTACTTCACAACAACGTATACAAGAAGTCATTTTGATGCATACGTCCATGATGGCATCTATTGATGTCATGCAACCTAATATTGAAGATGAAATACACGTTTCATGGAACCTTAATGAAATAACCTGCAAGACAGTCGACAATATCGTCAATGTAGCTCTTGAACTGAAAGCAGAAGAATTTGCATGGAATTTTTTATTTCCATACGGAAAAAACAGACTTAATGAGACAAGGCCCATAAACATAACCCCACTTGATTACTTTCAGTACAGAATTTTGGTGACACTAGATTCCAACGTAACGATTATCTCTTTTATGCCTTATCATTCTTTGAATATAGTCACGGTGAAAAGTACTATATCAGCATATGGGGAAAACAATTTTTAATCAACAAGGAGCTGTTGAAGATATTCATCTTTATGTTAAAAATTTGATAGGGTCTGCAGCTTATTGGAGATTAGCTTTGAATGAACTTTTAGCACAATTTGGGACCTCCAGCATACTTTGTAAGATTTAGCTCAAATGATCTCAACTGGTTAGATCAACGAAAGGCTTTACTACTAGCTGATGGTAGACTTGATGTAGATCCAAGTACACTAGACATTTACGAGACACAACACCTTACAGAAAAATATCCAGTAATTTTAAGTCAACAGTTTATGGTTAGAGTAAATGCATTGACAAAATATATAAAAAGCAATATCAAAATTTTTGGAGGAAAAGTAAAAGATTATTGGTGGTGTATCGAAGAATCCTCACCTTCGTATGGTAATTTGGATAGAAAATCATCCAGAGTTTGATACAGAAGAAGGAATACTTCTCCTTGATCATAACTGTTCCTGTAAGATGCCCACAGCAAAAGAAGATCCAGAACTATATGAACTTGTAAAAAAAAATGTCAAATCCATTGACATACACAAACTTGTACGAAAAGGAATACTTCTGTAAGATGTCGATTTAACTTTTCATGGCAAGAATGCAATGTAACCCAGATAGTGTCTCATTCCCCCAATGACTTCATTCATAATGGAGGAAGAATTTCTCTACTTAAGCATCGAAAGGAAGATGCTTGGGTAAATAATTATCATCCAGATCTATTGAGACTATGGATGGGTAACATGGACATTCAACCATTCGGCTCAAACAATGCAATAGCGTACTATATTGCAAAGTACTTATCAAAAGGAGAACCTGAGAGATTGGATGCTGTAATAGCACAGGCAATACAACAAATACAGCGTGAAGAATCCGATATTTCATGCAAGCTATTTCGGATTTGTATGAAGATTCTTCATGAGTGGCAAGTATCAGCTGCTGAACGTGCGTATCGCCTATGTCATATTCCTTTACGTGATAGTTCACAAAGGTGTGTTTTCCTTAATACAAGAAAGCCAGAACAGCGTTATAGAGTACTGCAATTTGACAAAACCGGTCATGCCACTGGTTATTTTGAAAGATATCAAAAATGCCCTATGGATCATTCTGATTATGATTTCGATTATGAGCCTTGCAGAATTTGCTATGGTGTTTGAACCTTTCAATCACAAAAAAAAAACAAAAAAAACAAAAAAAAAAAACAAGTGGAACAGAAGAAAGTATTGATCATGATGCTTACGAAGCTCATTTGAACATTTGTTATCAACTTATTACGCTGTCAGATAACAGTAAAATAGCTGTGAGGAATGTCCCTGCAATTGTGAGAGTGCCATACTTCATAGCATCATCTGATCCAGAGAACTTCTTCTACAGTTTATTAGTTCAATATATGCCTTATTGATCAGAAACTGAATTACTCAAAGGGTATGATAATGCAAAAGATGCTTCTTTAGCTCAAGAGAACCAATTGAAGGCAACATTGTGAGTGTGATCAACAACTTGAAAACGCATTCCATCAAGTGCATGCATTTAAAATCTTGGACCAGCCAGAGATGATATATCCTGAAGGAGAAGAGGAAGAATTGCCAGATATAAATATGAGCACTGAACAGTTTCAAAGGGCACATCAGGCTATGAATATCGACCAAAGACAACTATTCAGTTTTATTACAGAGAGTATAAAGGACCAAATTAATGGGGACAGAAAACGATAACTGGTGGAGCAGGCACTGGGAAAACTTTTTTGTTTAAGTTGTTGGAAAACCAAGTCAACCGGTGTTATGGAAAATTAGTAAGGAAAGTTGGTGCTCTCACTGGAGTTGCAGCGCGATTGGTCGGTGGATCTACATTACACCGTCTGCTAAAATTGCCAGTACAGAAAGATGGTGTAATTGTCAATATGCCACTCCTTACTGGTAACTATTTAAGAGTAATGCGACAACTATGGCAAAAGGTTTAATTTCTCTTCATTGATGACATTTCTGTGGTTCCTTACAAGATGCTTTGTCTACTATTTTTTATTATTCTGTGATTTAATGAAATTACCACCTGTGCGAGGCCATCAAGTTTTTCAACAATCGGAACATATGAAGCTAGCTACACATTTATGATGGCTGTTAACGCTAGTTGAACTTAAACAAAACATGCGCCAAAAAGGAGACACAACATTTATTGACCGAGCTTGATAGCTGCAGTCGCTTAAGTGCGGCCAGTATCCAGTATTCAGGAGGTAGTGGGTTCGAATCCCACGGTCGGCAGCCCTGAAGATGGTTTTCTGTGGTTTCTCATTTTTACACCAGGCAAATGCTGGGGCTGTACCTTAATTAAGGCCACGGCCACTTCCTTCCCACTCCTAGTCCGTTCCTGTCCCATTGTCGCCGTGAGACCTATCTGGGTCGTTGCAACGTAAAGCAACTTGTAAAAAATATATATATATACACATTGATATACTAAATGCCTTGAGAATTGGAGAATTGACATCTAAGCATCTTGAAATACTTCTACAAAAAGTTTTCAACAGATGCTGTCAATGAATTCTCCATTGAGAAAGCACTAAGGATCTATCCAACAAATGATACAGTAGCTAAAAAGTTCTCCAGTATTTTGAGAGAAAAAAAGGATAAGTATTCATACAATAAATGTACAAGATAAACTCATTGATGCTATCAAAATTTAGTTGATAAGAATCTGGACTCTGTTATACCTGATTATATCAGTAAGGCAGGAGGTCTTCCTAAGGTATCGAACATTTCTGTGGGAGCAAAAGTAATGTTGAGGTCGAATATTGATGTGGCAAAAGGTCTAGTAAATGGCAGTATGGGTATTATCACTGATATAATCTGGCCACATTTCCGTTGTAATCCGTGATATGATACAGACATACCATCAGTCCATATTGATTTTGGTCCTGACGATATACATGTAATTAAACCAATATCGATACAGTTCCCAGAAAATATAGCTATGGTTCCGCTGGAAGAAGAATGCTGCCATTAATCCTGAGCTGGGCATCAACCGTACACAAAATGCAATGCTGTACAGTAGATTACACAGTTATTTATCTGGGCCCTCGGTTGTTTGCAGCAGGACAGGCTTATGTAGTTCTCAGCCACAGAAGGTCACTCAGTGGTATCCGAATAGAAGAACTTGATTGCACAAAGTTAACAGGGAGATTTCCATGTAATGGAGATGCATTGGATGAAATGGCAAGGTTACGAGGACATGAATGAAACAATTTTTGAACTATCGACGCACATATGATATTACTGAGGAATCGAGTATCTTGATTATAACTACTTTTGATCCTGTTCTGAGACTAAAAAATATGAAAATAAATTATAGTTTAAAAAACTAAAAAGAAAACATGCTTCAATTGCAATCTGAACTAAAAAGTGGAAAATAACTTTTAAATATAAAGATGTTGTTTTATACCGATATAAAGTACATTGGTTCATTATACATACATTATCATTATAGACTGTTATGCCTTTCAGCGTTCAGTCTGCAAGCCTCTGAGAATTTACTAAACGTCGCCACAATCCTCGATTTGCAACTAGTGTTGTGGCCTCATTTAGTTCTATACCTCTTATCTTTAAATCGTTAGAAACAGAGTCTAACCATCATCGTCTTGGTCTCCCTCTACTTCTCTTACCCTCCATAACAGAGTCCATTATTCTCCTAGGTAACCTATCCTCCTCCATTCGCCTCACATGACCCCACCACCGAAGCCGGTTTATGCGTACAGCTTCATCCATCGAGTTCATTCCTAAATTAGCCTTTATCTCCTCATTCCGAGTTCCCTCCTGCCATTGTTCCCACCTGTTTGTACCAGCAATCATTCTTGCTACTTTCATGTCTGTTACTTCTAACTTATGAATAAGATATCCTGAGTCCACCCAGCTTTCGCTCCCATAAAGCAAAGTTGGTCTGAAAACAGACCGATGTAAAGATAGTTTCGTCTGGGAGCTGACTTCCTTCTTACAGAATACTGCTGATCGCAACTGCGAGCTCACTGCATTAGCTTTACTACACCTTGATTCAATCTCACTTACTATATTACCATCTTGGGAAAACACACAACCTAAATACTTGAAATTATTGACCTGTTCTAGCTTTGTATCACCAATCTGACATTCAATTCTCTCGAATTTCTTACCTACTGACATCAATTTAGTCTTCGAGAGGCTAATTTTCATACCATACTCATTGCACCTATTTTCAAGTTCCAAGATGTTAGACTGCAGGCTTTCGGCACAGTCTGCCATTAAGACCAAGTCGTCAGCATAGGCCAGGCTGCTTACTACATTTCCACCTAACTGAATCCCTCCCTGCCATTTTATACCTTTCAGCATATAATCCATGTAAACTACAAACAGCAAAGGTGAAAGATTACAGCCTTGTCTAACTCCTGTAAGTACCCTGAACCAAGAACTCATTCTACCATCAATTCTCACTGAAGCCCAATTGTCAACATAAATGCCTTTGATTGATTTTAATAATCTACCTTTAATTCCATAGTCCCCCAGTATAGCGAACATCTTTTCCCTCGGTACCCTGTCATATGTTTTCTCTAGATCTACGAAACATAAACACAACTGCCTATTCCTCTCGTAGCATTTTTCAATTACCTGGCGCATACTGAAAATCTGATCCTGACAGCCTCTCTGTGGTCTGAAACCACACTGGTTTTCATCCAACTTCCTCTCAGCCACTGATCGCACCCTCCCTTCCAAGATGCCTGTGAATACTTTGCCTGGTATACTAATCAATGAGATACCTCGATAGTTGTTGCAATCCTTCCTGTTCCCTTGCTTATAAATAGGTGCAATTACTGCTTTTGTCCAATCTGAAGGTACCTTACCAACACTCCATGCTAATTTGACTACTCTATGAAGCCATTTCATCCCTGCCTTCCCACTATACTTCACCATTTCAGGTCTAATTTCATCTATTCCTGCTGCCTTATGACAATGGAGTTTATTTACTATCCTTTCCACTTCCTCAAGCATAATTTCACCAACATCATTTTCCTCCTCCCCATGAGCTTGACTGTTTGCAACACCACCATGATGATTTCCTTTTACATTGAGAAGATGTTCAAAATATTCCCTCCACCTCTCCAGTGATTCCCTAGGATCTGTTACGAGTTCACCTGAATTACTCAAAACACTGTTCATTTCCTTTTTCCCTCCCTTCCTAAGATTCTTTATTACTGTCCAGAAAGGTTTCCCTGCTGCTTGACCTAGGCTTTCCAGGTTATTACCAAAATCTTCCCATGACTTCTTTTTGGATTCAACAACTATTTGTTTCGCTCTGTTTCTTTCATCTACGTACAAATCCCTGTCTGCCTCGGCCCTTGTTTGGAGCCATTTCTGATAAGCCTTCTTTTTACGTTTACAGGCTGCTCTCACTTCATCATTCCACCAAGATGTTCGCCTTTTCCCATCTTTACACACAGTTGTTCCTAGGCATTCCCTTGCTCTTTCTACTACAGCATCCCTGTATGCCACGCATTCACTTTCTATATCCTGAACCTGCTTACTGTCTACTGTTCAAAACTTCTCACTAATCATATCCATGTACTTCTGTCTAATTTCCTCGTCCTGGAGATTTTCTACCCTTATTCATTTGCAGACAGATTTCACTTTCTCTACCCTAGGCCTAGAGATACTTAGTTCACTACAGATCAGATAGTGGTCTGTATCATCGAAAAATCCTCGAAAAACTCTTACATTCCTAACAGATTTCCTGAATTCAAAGTCTGTTAAGATATAGTCTATTATGGATCTGGTACCCCTAGCCTCCCATGTGTAGCGGTGAATAGCCTTATGCTTGAAGAATGTATTCGTAACAGCTAAACCCATACTAGCACAGAAGTCCAGCAAACACTTCCCATTCCCATTAGCTTCCATATCTTCCCCACATTTACCAATCACCCTTTCGTATCCTTCAGTTCTATTCCCAACTCTCGCATTGAAATCGCCCATTAGCACTATTCTATCCTTGCTGTTGACCCTGACCACGATGTCATTCAATGCTTCATAAAACTTGTCAACTTCATCCTCATCTGCACCCTCACATGGTGAATACACGGACACAATTCTTGTCTTAATTCCTCCCACTGACAAATCTACCCACATCATTCGCTCATTTACGTGCCTAACAGAAACTATGTTGCGTGCAATGGTATTCGTGATAAAGAGCCCTACCCCAGACTCTGCCCTTCCCTTTCTAACACCCGTCAAGTACACCTTATAATCTCCTATCTCTTCCTCATTATCTCCCCTTACCTGAATATCACTTACTCCTAGCACATCCAGATGCATCCTCTTTGCTGACTCAGCCAGTTCTACCTTCTTTCTTCCATAAGCCCCATTAATATTGATAGCTCCCCATCGAATTCCATTTCGTTCGCCAAGTTGTTTCCAAGGAGTCCCTCGCCTGTCAAATGGGAGTGGGACTCCATTACTCCCATAGGTCCGAGGCTTGCTTAAAGTGTTCTGAGCTCGGTAAATTCATGAAGCAGGATGCTGCCCTACTTGCGCATAGTCCAAGTGAGGATCTCTCCTCTAACGGGTTATGGACCACCGGTGAATTGAGTAGTCCTAGCCGCCTGAGCACAAGGAGGGCCACGACTCAGAATATGTCTGACATTATAATTGAAAAATTTCCAATAAGTTTAAAATAAATATCAAGAAACTAACAAATGAAGAATTTGATTGTAGAAAGGCCTGGGGTGCTTTTTACTATATTTTTATAATGTCTGTACTTTTATGAATAGCGACCAATGAACTGTTTGTAACATTTCATGTGAAGCATCCCGTGTATTCAGTGATTCTTAAATGATATGCATATCGAAACCTCCTCCTGGATGGGTAGACACTACATATGAAGTTTGGTAACGATATAATCAATAGTGTAAGAGAAAATTGAAAAAAAACCTCTTCTGGTCGTCCTGCAAACCTCCAGTCTGTTTAGTGATTCTTAAATGATATGCATATTAAAACAACGTCCTGGATGGGTAGACTCTAAATACAAACATTGGACAGACAACGGACCAACTAGAATTTTATTCATGACACGAGGGACTAAAAGGGGCCCAGGGGCTCTGAACTTTGGAGCGTGGGTTGGCAACCATGGGGCCCTTAGCTGAGTCCTGGCATTGCTTCCACTTACTTGTGCCAGGCTCCTCACTTTCATCTATCCTATTCGACCTCCCTTGGTCAACTCTTGTTCTTTTCCGACCCCGATGCTATTAGGTTTCCGAGGGCTAGGGAGTCTTTCATTTTCACGCCCTCTGTGGCCCTTGTATTTCTTTGGCCAATACCTTCATTTTTCGAAATGTCGGATCCCTTCCCTTTTTCCTCTCTGATTAGTGTTATATAGACGATGGTTGCCTAGTTGTACTTCCTCTTAAAACAGTAATCACCACCACCACCTGTGTTGGTGAACGTTAGACCAGTAGCAAAAATAAATTTAAAAATTACGAAATTTGAGTGAAATATTATTCGATTTACAAACATAGCTATTATACGAGGGTAATCCCAAAAATAAGGTCTCCTATTTTTTTATAAATACAGAACTCTGTTCGTGTGGCTGTTGGTCACAATATTGTGAAGAGTGTTTCCTGCGTTCGCATATAAACATGTGCACGCCGCGCTGAGGCATTCAGTGCTGGCTTGGCAGCCGTTGAGAACGGAGCTCCCATTGGATATTACTGTCAAGTGCGAAGTACGTGCAGTTATTCAGTTTTTGAACGCAAAAGGTACTGAACCGATTGAAATCCATCGCCAATTGACGAACACAGGAGCGAGAGATCGTCAATTTCTGTCGAGACAGTCATGAAGGTTGAGGAAATCATGCGTGAAGATCAGCGGATCACCCTGGATGATCTCTGTACTTTGGTTCCTGAGGTTTCCCGAAGCGCCGCTCACAGAATTGTAACGGAAAAGTTGAAATACCAGAAGGTGTGCGCGAGATGGGTGCCACGCATGCTGACTGAAGACCACACCTTCTGAACAGCATGGCAGCGAGCTGGTACGATATGGGCATACAAAACCTGTCACAACGTCTACAAAAATGCATCGACCAAAATGGTGATTATGTAGAAAAGTAGCTAAATGTTCAAGCTGTAAAATGATGTACACCGTTGTAGAAATAAACAGGTCTATGTATTTATAAAAAAATAGGAGACCTTACCTTCATATGTTAGGTTGGCCCCTGGGCGGTGGTATTAGCAACGAAAGACATCATCATCTGAGCTGTGGGAGTTGAAGATCAGTTTCTGCACAGTCAAAATAGAGTGAGGAGTGAAAGGGAACCATTTTGCTGTGGTCTCATAACACAGGTGTAACAGGACTCCAGTGGAGTTACACCTGCTGTAAATAATAAGCAGATTTGTATAAACAATACAAGACTTCTTCTGTAGATGATAGGGCTGTCAGCAGCCCTGAAGATGATTTTCTGTGATTTCCCATTTTTCACACCAAGCAAATGCTGGGGCTGTACCATAATTAGGCCATTAGGTAATTAGACCATCAAATTTATCACTGAGAGAATTTGAAAAAATCTGCTCCACAAGCAAAGAACTATTGTACAGGAAATGAAAATCTCGCCACAAAAGGTATTGTACATCATTAACAAAATTTTAACATTGGAGTGTACTGAAGTTCAGCAGCTTTAAGTGAGACAAGAGTCATCAAGAGACCATTGGAGAAACACGAAAAGTGGCAGTCGCTGCCAAATTCTCTTCGTAATAATAATAATAATAATAATAATAATAATAATAATAATAATAATATTTAATTACTTTTGGAATAATAAATCAAAAAACAATTGTTTAAAGAAGTCCAAAGTGATTTGGAGGAGTTGAATATTACCATGCAAACCATAGAAAACAGTGGCGAGAAAAGTATTTTGAAGAATAAATGCATCAGGCTTCCTCTGACCACTGTACAGAGGAAACAATATGTTATAACGGATGCGGAGAGGGCAGCCAGGTCAACCAGACTCAAGACCTTTTGGGAGAAGAAAAGGAAGACAAATTTGTTATAGTCTGATTTAAGTGCTCCAATGTGGGCGTAAACTCTGTAAATAATAATAAATAAATAATAATAATAATAATTATTATTAAATTTGTATTATTATTATTATTTATTATTCTCTTCGTAGACAAGAAAATGTTCTAAAAAACTAGAACGATTTGAGTGCGTGCTCACAGCTCTTGGGAAGCTGCTGACAATTTCCCAAAGAGGAAAGAGGTCACCGTCCAGTATCAGTGATGGTTTGGTGGAGATTATTATGTGATAGAGACACATCACTGCATTTCTGTGCAAGAGGAATGGACATACTTGCTGCCAACTACCAATACAACAGTCAGGAAAGGGTTGTGAAGCCCTTAAGTCCCATCTTGTTAGGTAAGCACTGATTATTCCAGCAGGAATTAATGTGCCTTAGTTCAATGCTGGTTGTCGGAGCTCTGACCTTAATCTATTGCTAATTGAATATTTTAGAGGAGAAAGCGTACTGAAATCCCCATCAAAATATTGAATCTTTAAAAGCAGATTTTATTGAAGGCAGAGGCCACAATACCTGAAAAGTGGTGTGTGCTGTGATGATATACGAGTCACCAGATTGCATCAAGAAGGGTGTTCATGGCAAAGGGTGGTTATTTTGCATTATTTGTTTATGGTATACCGTGTCATTAATGAATAAATAAGATGCATGCACTTATTGAAGTTGTCATTTCTGTTTGTATGACGGGCAGAACTTATATCATGACTTTGTAATATAAAGACATATCTAGATAATGTATGTTTAAAATAGTTTTGTCTGTACTTTTTTAATATTAACCTGATACTTGGTTTTTATATTGAACAGAACAAATAGTAGCCTATGTCAGGTTCAGTTTAATTTTTGTCTGTCTGTTTGTGGGTCTGCTTTTTTTTACAGCATCAAGGGAAAATGGATTGATGGATTTTCATGAAACTTGTATTATTGTTTATGATAAGGACAAATAGGATTTTAGCTGTAATTAAAAAAAATATATATAGCAAGAAGTGGGCTTCAGGTGGGCCCTTAAACAAAAAAAAAACAAAAAAACACAAAAAAACAAAAAAAAGTTATCTATTTCTATGTGATAGAGACACATCACTGCATTTCTGTGCAAGAGGAATGGACATACTTGCTGCCAACTACCAATGCAACAGTCAGGAAAGGGTTGTGAAGCCCTTAATTCCCACCTTGTTAGGTAAGCACTGATTATTCCAGCAGGAATTAATGTGCCTCAGTTCAGTGCTGGTTGTCGGAGCTCTGACCTTATTCTATTGCTAATTGAATATTTTAGAGGAGAAAACCTACTGAAATCCCCATCAAAATATTGAATCTTTAAAAGCAGATTTTATTGAAGGCAGAAGCCACAATACCTGAAAAGTGGTGTGTGCTGTGATGATATACGAGTCACCAGATTGCATCAAGAAGGGTGTTCAGGGCAAAGGGTGGTTATTTTCTGTTTGTATGACGGGCAGAACTTATATCATGACTTTGTAATATAAAGACATATCTAGATAATGTATGTTTAAAATAGTTTTTATGTACTGTAATTTTACAGGTAAATGCTTATGACAAAATGTATTTAGAATATTAATTACAAACTTTTTTGTTCTATGTCTTTTACCGATAAAGTGAAAAATAAGGGAAGTAACAGTGCTTATCATTTAAACGTTTTTCCAAGACTACTACTACTAAAATATTTTCGTTCTGTCCCTGAAGGGAATAGCAGGCCTCCTAGATGGTAACACCGTCTCTCAGGCCAGGGAGGTGTGATGCGGTGAAGAAGATGATCGGAGAATGTGAGAGGGTTGGCGGCTGTGGTCTATACTAGGAGCCCGTCCTGGCATTCGCCTTAGTGCAGGAGAATGGAAAATCACAGAATACCATTCTCGGGGCAGCCAACGGTGGGATCAGCCCCTCTCCTTCTCCCGAATGCAGAGGTGTAGAGCCATGGTAGAATCCTGGCCACCCCTCCTCTGCTCGGTTGGCCGGTTAGAGTGCAGAGCTGTCAGACCATGGACTAGCCATGGCCACTTGTGGGCCTTGATTCACTCTGCATTTGCCGACCTTGTCCAAGAGCTGGTAACTAAATAGAAGATTGCTATGAAGATCTTAGTGGCAACATTTAAAGATCTTACTTTTTAAATATTGAACTGATATTTGGTGGTCAAGGGTGATAGCTGAATGGTACCCCAGAGATGGACAGCATGGCAGGGATGCCCTTTAACCAGATGGTCTGATGTCTTTAAATGGGTTACAGGACCAATTTGGATGAGATCTACATGTGATAGAGGATCCCGAAAGAAGTTGAGTGAGACCTTAGCCCTAGGAGGGGATTAAATGGGCTGGAACAGACAGACTGACTGACTTTGTTTTTATACTGGAAAGAAATCAAAGAGCTGGTAACTAAATAGAAGATTGCTATGAAGATCTTAGTGGCAACATTTAAAGATCTTACTTTTTAAATATTGAACTGATATTTGGTGGTCAAGGGTGATAACTGAATGGTACCCCAGAGATGGACAGCATGGCAGGGATTCCCTTTAACCAGATGGTCTGATGTCTTTAAATGGGTTACAGGACCAATTTGGATGAGATCTACATGTGACAGAGAACCCCGAAAGAAGTTGAGTGAGACCTTAGCCCTAGGAGGGGATTAAATGGGCTAGAACAGACAGACTGACTGACTTTGTTTTTATACTGGAAAGAAATCAAAATGAGCAGCAATAATGCAAAAAATAAATAAATGAAACTGGAAAGGACTACAGACAGCCGAGAAGCAAGTACGTCGTGACAAATCACAGATAGGGAGAAACTTGTCCACCTGTGTGCCTCAGAATCTCAGGAAGAACTTGAGGGGTAAACAGAAATGTAATTATGCACATTCTAAGTGATTGTCCCATCAGCAGCGAGAGACCATACTTATAACATTTAAAAATAGATGACTGAAAAAAATGCCAGAGAACTGTTTAGACTTAATGAGGTATGTAGATATGCATTCATTACTGTTTCACTCAAAAATACTATAAGGGCTACATACATTCACATCAATGGACTCCACTTACAGTATTTAAATTGGATTTCTGCTCAAGTTCATTCTGAACGTTTTCCCTCAACTAATCGTGGGAAAGTAATAATTCATTTTAAGTCATATGTACCCAAAACCTATCCCTGAATTGATAAATTCAAAAGTGTGGTTAAATATTTCCAGCAGTTGTCCTATTTTTAAAAAGCCAGACTAATGTCAAAGCTCATCCGGCCCCGCGGTGTAGGGGGCAACGCGTCCGTTTGTCACCCAGCGGCTCTAGGTTTGATTCCCGGCCGGGCCAGGGTTTTTAATTGTAAATGATTAATATCCCTGTCCAGGGGACTGGGTGTTTGTGTCGTCCTTAATGTTCCTTTCCTCAAATTCAACACTCTGCACTCCGCAATTACAGTTACACGCAGGTTCATATCATATGGTGCAAGTAGTGGCAAAAGATCTTCAGAGGTCGATGCCACGAACAAATATCATTAAAAAAGTATCAAAGCTTAATCATTTTTATTTATAAATATTTTTTTGTTTTTGTTTATTTGAACCAAAACATCTTCTGTTTCACTTAAATATTAAGAATAAATAAACATTATAGTGAAATAGATTTCAATATTTGATGTCTTATTGTTGAAATATATGCTGTTTCTTAACATTAAAAAAGAAGAAAATAGGCTTCACCTCGAAGTTGTACATTGTCTTGATAAGGTTTGTATATGCATAAGAAACAGATTAAGAACAGGGTCTCTTGAAGTAACCATGGCCTATCCTCTCAAACTGATGTGTAAGAAAAGAAGGGACTAGACTGAGGGATGGTGTAAGGACATAATTGGGCATTGGCATTGATAGACTGCTGGAACCTGGACTCTGCAAAAACCAATTGCAGCACCATAATGAAGTGTGGAAGGCTTGATGAGGAGTGAAGTGGTTTGCCATTGCTTTCCTCACATCTATTTCCTATGCATATACATTTTCTGTAGATAGCTTTCTTATATGAACATTGATGCTAGGTTTTACAGTGTTTCATGTGTTGATATGTGTTGTATATTTCTTGTTCCAGATGATGCTCCTCCTCCCATCTTGCTGCCATGTAGCATTTGTTCAAGAACTTTCAAACCTGAATCTCTTAGTAAACATAGAAAAGCATGTGAAAAACTTTCTAGCAAGAAAAGGAAAATATTTGATTCTTCAAAACAACGAATTCAAGGTACAGAATTGGCTGAATATCTTCCCGTTATTCTTCATAGCAAGAAACCTGAAAAAGTAGTTGTCAAGAAAGATACGCCTTCATGGAAAGAGAAACACCTTGAATTTGTCCGTGCCATTCGGGCTGCTCGTGGTTTGGAAGATGGTTCTAATGCTAAGACATCTTCAGGGACAATGTTCAGGCCATCAAATCATGAAAGATGTCCTCATTG
This sequence comes from Anabrus simplex, assembly GCF_040414725.1. NCBI lineage: Eukaryota > Metazoa > Arthropoda > Insecta > Orthoptera > Tettigoniidae > Anabrus > Anabrus simplex. The sequence goes on along the minus strand of NC_090271.1, from coordinate 80,472,975 downwards.
CGACCGACATTTTGGACCCAAAGCATTTGACAGGCACATAGAATGGTGTAAGGAACAGAAGGCTCGAATACCAAAATCTCCGGCTAGCAACCAAGCCAAAGAAAGACTTGAAGCAAGAACTAAGGTAATGTTCTTCTTTACAGTATATTTCCTCATAAGTAGTTCTTTATCCACAAATTCTATTTTTAGCTAATAGTCTAATAAATTTTTTTTTTTTTTTTTTGCTAGGGGCTTTACGTCGCACCGATACAGATAGGTCTTATGGCGACGATAGTCTAATAAATTAATGTGTAAGAGAAAGAGGGGGGTATGACTGCAGCCCGGTTTCAAAGTTTACTTAACAAATGTTAACTAACAATCATTATTAATTTAACACTTCGGTTTAAAGTACCCTGTTTCACGAACCAACACCTCCTAGATATATAAGGCCTCACAACTATTCTGGGAATATACTGTGACATCAGCATAGGGAGGCATGCTTGAACCTTTTCAGTAATAACACAGCAATGAGTTTGGCCATGTAACGCTGAAATTAGGAGAGTTTTAATTCGTTTAATGATACCAGTTGCTAATACCGTTGTACGTAATGGTACTGACGTGTTGCGTACTCAGCTGTAAGGAGAATTCCGACAGTGATAACGAAGTGCATGCATTAATTTTATGAAAGACGAGGTTATGCGGCAGATATGTTTACGTGCAATTCCAAGACAAGACTGCAAACTTACTAGTAGGCCTGTCTCAGTGGTGAGTAACTATTATTATTACATTCTCACACAATCATAATGGGTATAGACCTATGACATATTTAACTACACGCAACAGCTGGTGATATATAGGCATATTTACTCTTCAATGATATAAGGTTATGTTAGCTCACAATCATGGGATACATTATTTCCAATGGTATTATTATTATTATTATTATTATTATTATTATTATTATATGCATTAAAACATACCACCTACAAGAGCTGCTGGTGTAGGCCAAATCACTCTGTAAATGCACGAATTATGCTCACGGTGATACATTATTTTACAGGTATGCCATAGATATTTCAAAGTCGGTGATATTTTATGGGAAGTAACTGGTAATGATCCTCAGGAAAAACTTTCAACTACCATGTCTGTCAGAGACCGCAGTGGCTTATATCTTTCCCAACTGCCCATCATATTTATATTCACATTCTGGCAGGTGAGGAGAAAAACCAGGCAAAAATGTAGAATAGAATGAGGAGCAATAAACAGGACCACTGAAGATAGTACATATCTCATACACAGAATTTCAATCCACAATCTTACACAGCTGAAAAGTACAATAAACGTGTTGTTACCTGATGGTTGTTGTACTGTGATGAAGGGAACATAAGTAATTTTTCTGTACGTCGATACATCAAGGCAACCATACTGCATAGCATATGTAATCATCTTATAGGACATGGCCTTTATTCTAAACGGGTTTTATTAATGTATAAAATATTTGTAATGTATATGTGGACAAAATTACTGATACAAATGCGGTATATTCTGTATTTACAAAACATCATAGCTGCATCACAAGGAATAAGTGTAAAAATGTATAGAAAGATCCAAGAAATAAGTTAATTCTAGTCCAAGTTGGTGAATTGAACACCAAGGATGATGTCTCCACAGTTCATTTAATAGTCATAGTTAAAACATTTCTTAATTCATAAAAGAGTACGTCCTCCCTTGCGAACCATGTGACCTTGCCACGGTGGGGAGGCTTGCGTGTCCCAATGAAGCAGATAGCCGAGCTGCAAGTGCAACCATATCGGATGGGTATCTGTTGAGAGACCAGACTAAGGAATGGTTCATCGAAAGGGGGGTAGCAGCCTTTCGGAAGTTGCAAGGGCGGCAGTCTAGATGATTGACTGATACGGCCTAATAATAATACTCAACATGGCTTAGCTGTGTTGATACTGCTACACGGCTGAAAACAAAAGGAAACTACAGCCGTAAGTAACTCCCGAGGACATGCAGCTCTCTGTATGAATGATGTACTGATAATGGCTTCCTCCCGGGTAAAATATTCCGGAGGTAAACTAGTCCCCCGTTCGGATCTCTGGGTGGGGACTACACGAAGATCATCAGGAAGATGGATACTGACATTCTGCGAGTCGGAGCATGGAATGTTAGAAGTTTGAATCGTTGTGGTGGGTCAGAGAATCTGAAAAGGAAGATGCATAGACTAAAGTTAGATGTAGTTGGTATAAGTGAAGTTCGTTGGCAGGAAGAACAGGATTTTTGGTCAGGCGACTACCGAATTATCAACACAAAATCAAACAGGGGAAATGCAGGAGTAGGTTTAATGATGAATAAGAAAATAAGGCAGGAGGTAAGCTACTACAACCAACATAGCGAAAGAATTATTGTCGTCAAGATAGACACCAAACCAATGCCCACCACAACAGTGCAGGTCTATATGCCTACTAGTTCAGCGGATGATGAGGAAATCGAAAGAATATATGAAGAGATAGAAGATTTAATACAATATGTAAAAGGTGACGAGAATCTAATTGTGATGGAGACTGGAATGCAGTGGTAGGCCAAGGAAGAGAAGGTAATACAGTAGGAGAATTCGGATTGGGACAAAAGGAACAAAAGAGGAAGTCAGCTGGTTGAATTCTGCACTGATCATAATTTAGTCCTTGCCATTACTTGGTTCAAACACCACAAACGACGGCTGTATACGTGGACGAGACCTGGAGTTATCAAATAGACTTCATTATGATTAGGCAGAGATTCAGAAACCAGGTGTTGGACTGCAAAACTTTCCCAGGAGCAGACATGGACTCTGACCACAACTTGTTGGCCATGAAATGCCATCAGAAGTTGAAGAAATTGAAGAAAGGAAAGAATGCAAAAAGATGGGATCTAGACAAGTTGAAAGGAAAGAGTGTGAGGGATTGTTTCAAGGAACATGTTGCACAAGGGCTAAATGAAAAGGCTGAAGGAAACAATTGATGAACGACGAAAATACAAAAATGCTAGAAATGAAGAGGGCAGAAAAGAATACAGGCGATTAAAGAATCAAGTGGATAGAAAGTGCAAGGTAGCTAAGGAAGAATGGCTGAAGAAGAAGTGCAAGAATGTCGAAGGTTGTATGGTCCTGGGAATGGTAGATGCTGCATACAGGAAAATCAAGGAAACCTTTGGAGAAAGAAAATCTAGGTGTATGAATATTAAGAGCTCGGATGGAAAGCCACTTCTAGGGAAAGAAGAAAAAGCAGAAAGATGGCAAGAACATATCCAACAGTTGTATCAAGGTAAAGATGTAGATAATTTGGTTCTGGAACAAGAAGAGGCTGTTGATGCTAATGAAATGGGAGACCCAATTTTGAGGTCAGCGTTTGACAGAGCTCTGAGAGACCTAAATAGGAACAAGGCACCTGGAATTGATGATATTCCCTCTGAATTACTTACTGCGTTAGGAGAAAGTAGCATGGCAAGGTTATTCCATTTAGTGTGCAAGATGTATGAGACAGGAGAAGTCCCATCCGATTTTTGGCAGAATGTTGTTATACCTATTCCCAAGAAAGCCGGTGCTGGCAGGTGTGTGAACTACCGCACCATTAGTTTAGTATCACATGCCTGCAAAATTTTAACACGTATTATTTACAGAATAATGGAAAAACAAGTTGAAGCTGAGTTGGGAGAAGATCAGTTTGGCTTCAGAAGAAATGTAGGAACACGTGATGCAATCCTGACTTTACGTCTGATCTTAGAGGATTGAATCAAGAAGGACAAGTCCACGTACATGGCATTCATAGATCTAGAAAAGGCATTCGATAATGTTGATTGGACCAAGCTATTTACGATTCTGAAGGTGATTGGGATCAGATACCGAGAACAAAGAATTATCTACAATCTGTATAAAAATCAGTCTGCAGTTATAAGAATCAAGGGCTTTGAAAAAGAAGCAGCAATCCAGAAAGGAGTGAGGTAAGGCTTCAGTATGTCCCCCCTCCTTTTCAGTGTTTACATAGAACAGGCAGTAAAGGAAATCAAAGAGGAATTTTGAAAAGGAATCACAATCCAAGGAGAGAAAATCAAAGCCTTGAGATTTGCCGATGATATTGTTATTTTATCTGAAACTGCAGAAGATCTCGAGAAGCTGCTGAATGGTATGGACGAAGTCTTGGGTAAGGAGTACAAGATGAAAATAAATAAGTCCAAAACAAAAGTATTGGAGTGCAGTTGAACGAAGGCAGTTGATGCAGGAAATATTAGATTAGGAAATGAAGTCTTAAAGGAAGTAGATGAATATTGTTACTTGGGTAGTAAAATAACTAACGATGGCAGAAGTAAGGAGGACATAAAATGCAGACTAGCACAAGCAAGGAAGAGCTTTCTTAAGAAAAGAAATTTGCTCACTTCAAACATTAATATAGGAATTAGAAAGATGTTTTTGAAGACTTTCGTGTGGAGCATGGCATTGTATAGAAGTGAAACATGGACGATAACTAGCTCAGAAAGAAAGAGAATAGAAGCTTTTGAAATGTGGTGTTACAGAAGAATGCTGAAGGTGAGACGGATAGATCGAATCACGAATGAAGAGATACTGAATTGAATTGGTGAGAGGAGATCGATTTGGCTAAGTTTGACAAGAAGAAGAGATAGAATGTTACTACACATCTTAAGACACCCAGGACTTTTTCAGTTGGTTTTTGAAGGAAGTGTAGGTGGTAAGAATGGTAGGGGTAAACCAAGGTATGAATATGGCAAGCAGATTAAAGCAGATGTAGGATGCAGTAGTTACGTAGAAATGAAAAGGTTAGCAAAGGATAAGATGGCATTGAGGACTGCATCAAACCAGTCTATGGACTGATGACTCAAACAACAACAAAGGAGTATGTGTATGATTTTCTTGTTATTTGTTGAACCTTCTGTCTGATGTCTCCTCATGTTTCCAAATTTATGACCGACCTCGTGGTGAAGGGATATAATGCCTGCCTCTTACCCGGAGGTCCCGGGTTCGATTCCCGGCCAACTCAGGGATTTTTACCTAGATCTGGGGGCTGGTTGGAGGTCCACTCAGCCTGCGTGATTATATTTGCGAACTATCTGACGGTGAGATAGCGGCCCAGGTCTAGAAAGCTAAGAATAACGGCTGAGAGGATTCGTTCTGCCGAACACAAGACACCTCGTAATCTGCAGGCCCTCGGGCTGAGCAGGGCCAAGGCCAAGCCCTTCAGGGCTGTTGCGCCGTGCGATTTTTACAAATTTATGAGACATAGTAGCATTTTAATGTTGTCACATGTCAATACTTTTTAAAAAGTAGGCTCCAGTCTGAATGGTAGTCCAATGTTAGAACAGAAACTTACATACTTTCTGGAATACATAAAACATAAAGTTCAAGGTTTTGAACAGAATGACAAATTGGTAAAATCAATGGTAGGTGAAATTCTCATTAAACCATACATGAACTTCAAGGGAGGAAATACTGCAAATACTGCCAGTGATGCTACATCAGCTTAGATGTTAGGCCTATGCTAATATTATACGTGCTAGTTTTCTTTAAAGATCACGTAATGCCTATTTAAATTGAAATATTTTTGTAACATCCTGTTGTGCTGTGAGCAATTTGGCCTAAGTAAGTTAACATTGCAAAATGCTGTCATGTTTTACAACTGTTTGCTGTTTATCTTTAATGGCAGAGTCACTAAAATATGGTAATAACGACAGTATAATTCAATATCCTTTAAATTTGAAGTGCTATTTGTTAGTATATAAATTATTCCATTGGCAAAAAATATTAAAATCATGTCTGTGTGTAACCATGTTCCGCGTTTCTCTGCATTGCCATCGCCTCCTTAGCGTGACGTCACCACCCTGTTGTTAGGCCTTATTATCTAGGAGGTGTTGCACGAACACATTTCCAACATTTGTTACGAAACAATTGTAGAAGACAAATGAACACATTTCTGTGAGATTTCTGAACATGTTTGGCAGCGAGCGTCTTTTGTTTCCTTACATAAAGTGCTCCTAGTGGTGTATTGAAATAGTATTTTGTCACACATGGTTGACATTATTATAGGTTATGGTTAACGGAGACCACTAAGACGTAAACATGTCATGTGAGAGGCAACAAAAGCATTATTATGATGAATGCGAGACAAATGTTGTTATAGATTTAATTTAAAAGTGTGTGTGAGCTGGAAAAATGAAAGAACGGACTGTTATATCACATCATTCAATATATTCTTATATGAGTGCAATCTAGTAGTCCACCTCTGTAGTGTAGTGGTTAGTGTGATATTACGCAAACTGCAGTACACTTTATTTTCTATCTGAAATGAATATAGGCCTAAATGTTCTCACAGTTATTGCTGGATCTCTATCTCTCTCTCTCTATATATATATATTTTTTTTTTTTTTCCTATGCAGATCTTGCTGTGACATTAATTCAGTCAGGAATTTCGTTCCACAAGGTCAACAACAATCCTACATTAAAATCATTCCATTCATCGAGAAGTTCACGCAAAAGTCAGTGTCGAATGAGCACACTCTGTGAAAAGAATACTTATAGTAATTTTATGAGGATGTTTTTGAGAAAATAAAAAGAGGTCACCGGTGAAGCATGAATTGGGATTCATGTCAGATGAAAGTACCAATGAGCTTCGAAGATATATATTAAACATGCTGGTGTTGCCATTATATGGAGAAATGACAGGATGTTCTCACTCGAGAAGACTAATGCCTGTACATTAATGCAGTTATTCAATGTTTCATACTTGAAGCTGTGGCTAGATGGCAAATAATATGTAAAGTCAGGCTTGTGGTCATAAAGCGCTGCTAATGGTGTATTGAAATAGTATTTTGTCACACATGGTTGACCGTTAGACCTTTCCTGTAGGTCATTTTCAGCCTAGATACATTGTTTGCAGAAGATGTAACATGCATACACACTTAACTTAATCAAATATGGCACATATATCCTATGTCTACAACTATTTACATTCATTAACATCCATGCAATTTGATGTATTTGCACATACGGCTTAAAATTCCATTGGATTAATATTGTATCTATATAAAAAAATATGTTTTGATTCAATTTTTTTTGGTAAAATGAACAGTGAATATTCCAATTGACACAGTTACTGCAACACTTTAAAATATTAATGTTGGAGTGGGATCACAAAAAGACATACATGGCAATTGGGGACGTTCCCTGTAAACAGAATACGTGAAGGATCATTTCAGTTGGATCAACAGGCCCACATATTCAAACAGAATGTCCCCTCAGACATTCACAACAACAGTTACAAGATCATTTATCATAAACGAAGAATAATAATAAGTTTTCTAGTGTTCTTCTGCTATGAGCTTGCATCTGGGAGATAGTGAGTTCGAACCCCACTGTCGGCCCTGAAGATGGTTTTCCGTGGTTTTTACACCAGGCAAATGCTGGGGCTGTACCTTAATTAAGGCCATGGCGGCTTCCTTCCCAGTCCTAGACCTTTCCTATCCCATCGTCGCCATAAGACCTTACTGTATTGGTGCGACGTAAAGAAAAAAAAAAAAAAAAGACACAAATATTTTCCAACACTCCAGTAATATTAGAATACATTGATAAGAGACTTACACATGGATAGAATATTCTAATGTATTTCGACCAATCCAGTTTAACCCTTTCAGACCTGAAAGAAAACTGGAGGTGTGAATTTTTGTTTGTACGTCAAGAACTGACTAAAATGCTCCTCAATACACATATTAATAGTTTATTTTACAAAATAAAAACTAACATCCAAAAAACAGGACCCACACAATTGTGCGTGTCAAAATTCAAAACCTCGTTGTATCACGTACGATGGTGTAGCTTCAAAATTTACATTCACTAACCAATGTACACACTTCATTGAATATATTCCGGTATTCAGTAAAGCTTCTAGATTAATATAAACACAGTAAATAAATACTTACTTTCGGCACTACTGCTTCCTGCCATCTCGCCGATCAACTGTGCTTTTTAAACTCTTCTTCCTTCGCCCTGGCGGTCAAGCGCATACTAAAATCAATTGAAATACACGCCACGTGTCCTGCACAATCACTGCAGTCCGGTGTAGCGCCGAAAAAACATCAAATACGGTCAGGGATAACTAAAATACGAACCCGCACAATTGTGCGTACTCGGTCTGAAAGGGTTAACTATACAACTGTAACAATCAGTGTTCACCCTAGGACCTTTTTAATGAGCCCTGCTTATTTTACCTGTTGGTTTTACCGACCGCCTGTCTAACATAACCTAGATATGTGCTGGTTACATAATATTAATACATATTTGAGTCTTTAGGTGTTCCAAATTAAAATGTAAATACTGAAAAAACTGTTTATTTATATTATAAATTTTCGTTATTGTGTGCATAATTGCATCAATTTCATCAAAGTTTCAACGTTTAGCTTGATTATCACTTAGTGTCATGTGCAAGCGGTGTCTGTATTAGCTTGGAATCACATGCGAGCACTTGATTCCGCCTGACGTCACTAACCTGTGTGGCACTCCACACTAACCAAGTGGTAAGCTCTTGTGTTACACGATTGTGAACGAGCAATAGAACACTAGTCGTTCAGAATACTCCGTTATGTCTTGTTTATGACAACATTAAAATAGTTAAATTTTGGCATTAATATTATCAATGCTCTGAGGGGACTAAATTCAAATTTTATCATATTCAGTTTTTTGCATAGTATTCCCCGCCTGGCTACTCATTCCTGCCACCCAGCTGACGAAAATGTTTGCAGAAAACACTGAACATTACCAAGATTTTTCAACTGGACTAAACAACCCACATACCTAAACCGAGAATGTCTCCACAAAATTACAGTAGCAGGTCTATTATTACAAATAAAGAAAAAGTGTTCATCACAACAATAAATTCCAAATAATTGTATAATAAACAATAATAATAATAGTATAACTTATGGTATTGAATAGTTAGATCTCCCCATCCTGTTGAAAGTGGTCGATCATCAGTACGGACCAATACAATAGAATTAATTTCATATAATTAACTAATTGGTGCTCAGCGCCACCTGCAACTTAGTACACCATTCTCCAACAAGAAAACTTCAAGAAGTTCATTCATGTATGCTCTAAATTCAGTGGATGCATCAGCCATCATGCATGCCCACAACTGCTCAGTGATACAAAGACAAAGAGTAGGAAGTTTTTGCAGTGCATAGCTACAGAATCTTCACTGTAGCAACACAGTGATTTGAAAACTTAGAGAAATGTTATGTATAAGCCATTATAACAAGTGTTGATTAAAAGTATGTTAACATAAGTGGATTAGACTTGAATAAGGGCATTTCATCAGTACTTTCTATTTTTTTTTTTGGTATACCTTTTCAGAATTTTTATCCTACTATTTATGACCATAATTTTGCATCTGGATATCCATCGTTCCTTTAATGATGAGAAAAATGTCAAGCATTTCCAGTTTAATTTTATTTGTAAGCTAATGAGAAAATATTTTCTAAAACAGACTTTGAAAAACAAGAAGTTCTATGAACTTAAATCAGTACGGAACTTCTGCACAGTCCCACGGTACGAATAAACATGCTCCGTAATTCACCTGCCATATCAGCAAGTAAACAGTCATTTTATAATTCATGGGTGTGCTAGTGTTTAATTTTAATTGTGAAGTTATATAATAGTGAAAGTGCTGTACACTGAAATTGTAAATGAACGTCTGACGAAGTTTGAAAAACGAATGTCTGCATTTCAAGCTCTCTTAGTGCAAGCCATAGCCGCTGGCGTGAATACTGTCAACTTCAGCAACACTCTAACCGGCCTTCCAGGACTTCCAAGAAATTATATCTGCCGAACTAGATCAGGTGAAGGAGGAGGTAGGCCACCTGCTAGAATGTCTAGGTCAGGAGGACATTCAGCTTCATGAGGCAGAACAATACAGCAGAAGGAACTGCCTCTTCCTTCACTGTGTGAGTGAGACCCCCTGATGACCTATGCTATATTAAGGAGTGAGGGTAATTGTTTCCACCTGTTCAATACTACAACAATGTGAAGTCATTAATACATCACATATTTATTAGATTTCAACATGGGACCGGTTTCGGCAACTATATTTGCCATCATCATCCAAAGAAAAAATTGTTACAAGGCGTTATACAAATCTGTATTAACATAATTTTAAATATTATCTGCGCACCTTTTCTGGATAGATTTACACCCTCAAAGTCGTCAACAGCCTTCTCCAAGGGTGGATGAACGAATTGAGGTCATGGCACTATCTTGTCCTTGGGGTGAGAAATTGCCCCTAAATGCGGATGGACCTATACATATTGGTCAATGGCATAGAATGGAATATTGGTCAACGGCATAGAATGGAGGAGGCAACGGGAAACCACTTCATTAAAGATCCTAAGGATATCCCAAGTAGAATGCAACCATGGAAACTGACATTAATGAGGAAACGTTAATTACTGATCATGGATTTCAGAACCCAAGATCTGGCAGGAGAGGTAAGAGGACTTCTCAGGTCATTAGCATGCAAAATCCCTCTAAGACCGCTATGAAGATGGGAACATAGAATGTACGAATGCTATTGAAAGCGGGAAAACTGGATGAAGTGAAAGACCAGATGAGGAAGAATGAGATAGATACATTAGGTATTTGTGAGACAAGATGGGAAGGAAATAGAGACTTCTACAGTAATGAGTTTAGAGTAATTTATAGTGATAGTCAGAAAAGAGGAAAGCATGGAATGGCACTTATAATAAGAGGAAAATGGTCAAATAATGTTTGCAGTACCTACCATGTCAGTGACTGGTTAATGATGGTGAAAAGCACCTGTGGACTTAGTAACAATTCAGATATATTTCCCAACATCGGCTCATGACTTGTGGAAGAAGTGGAGACTATTGCATGAAGATATTGAAGAACTATTCAAACTAACTAAAGAAAAAGATAATGTCGCAATAATGGGCAATTTTAATGCAACAGTGGGATCTCATACAGGCAATAAGACAGTAGGAAATTTTGGTCCGAGGGAAACAAATGAAAGAGGTGAAACTTTGGTAGATTTCTGCAGTCAAAATGATATGGTTATTACAAACACATTGTTTGAAGTTCCTCTTAGAAGAAGGTACACGTGGGAGGCGCCAGACAAAAGACTATTTCAGTTAGATTATATACTAATGAAGTATAGATACAGGAATCAGATTAAATGAAATGGTGTATGGCTTTTAGTGCCGGGAAATCCCAAGACGGGTTCGGCTCGCCAGGTGCTGGCCTTTTGATTTGACGTCCGTAGGCGATCTGCGCGTCGTGATGAGGATGAAATGATGATGAAGACAACACATACACCCAGCCCCCGTGCCAGGGAAATTAACCAATGATGGTTAAATTTCCCGACTCTGCCGGGAATTGAACCCGGGACCCCTGTGACCAAAGACCAGCACGCTAACCATTTAACCATGGAGCCGGACAGGAATCAGATAAAATCATGCCTCAGCTACCGAGGACCTGATATAGATAGTGACCATTCACTTGTGTTAGCCAAGTGCAACATTAGATTTGAAAGAACCAAAAGATGTATCAAAAAGAAGTGGACTGAAAGAAGCAGCAACAAAGGTGGCTTTTGAAGAACTTTACACCCTGGCAACAACAGTAAGTACACATACACACATTCACTCCACAGAACTAATCGGTATTCCCGATCACCACAATGAATCACTTACCTTTCATTTGATCTTTCACAGACATTTGTTACATCTACACACAACTGCCAAGGGAAGGAGCCTCTACTCCAGTGAAATACCATAGCGCAACTTAACATAGGACGTCACGACTCAACTTCCAATATAAGCAGCACGGATTTATGTGTGCACATTCTAGAAACTACTCTCCGCTCAAGTTTCAACTGAGTCCACACAATCCTATATGATGAATTTGACATGTAACTTTGTTCGTATATATATGTGACCCAAGACTCACACGTGAGAACCTGGTTTTAAGTGTAACTTATACCTACAGTGCAGGTCATTGATCTTTTAACATAATTTACTCCAACAGATGGTTCATGTTTGTGGGTTACTGTAGTCACGTCCTAGTTCGTGAACCATGGGCAACGGCTGAGTGGCCTAGTAAGTGGTCCTGAGAGTCGCGATACCAGTTGCCATGGAATGGGAGTGGGCATCTCGGACATATTTTGAGTCCTGGCCCTCCTTGTGCTCAGGCGGCTAGGACTATACAATTCACCGGTGGTCCATAACCCGTTAGAGGAGAGATCCTCACTTGGACTATGTGCAAGTAGGGCAGCATCCTGCTTCATGAATTTACCGAGCTCAGAACACTTTAAGCAAGCCTCGGACCTATGGGAGTAATGGAGTCCCACTCCCATTTGACAGGCGAGGGACTCCTTGGAAACAAATTGGCGAACGAAATGGAATTCGATGGGGAGCTATCAATATTAATGGGGCTTATGGAAGAGTAGAACTGGCTGAGTCAGCAAAGAGGATGCATCTGGATGTGCTAGGAGTAAGTGATATTCGGGTAAGGGGAGATAAGGAGGAAGAGATAGGAGATTGTAAAGTGTACTTGACAGGTGTTAGAAAGGGAAGGGCAGAGTCTGGGGTAGGGCTCTTTATCAGGAATACCATTGCACGCAACATAGTTTCTGTTAGGCACGTAAATGAGCGAATGATGTGGGTAGATTTGTCAGTGGGAGGAATTAGGACTAGAATTGTGGCCGTGTATTCACCATGTGAGGGTGCAGATGAGGATGAAGTTGACAAGTTTTATGAAGCATTGAGTGACATCATGGTCAGGGTCAACAGCAAGGATAGAATAGTGCTAATGGGCAATTTCAATGCGAGAGTTGGGAATAGAACTGAAGGATACGAAAGGGTGATTGGTAAATGTGGGGAAGATATGGAAGCTAATGGGAATGGGAAGCGTTTGCTGGACTTCTGTGCTAGTATGGGTTTAGCTGTTACGAATACGTTCTTCAAGCATAAGGCTATTCACCGCTACACATGGGAGGCTAGGGGTACCAGATCCATAATAGACTATATCTTAACAGACTTTGAATTCAGGAAATCTGTTAGGAATGTACGAGTTTTTCGAGGATTTTTCGATGATACAGACCACTATCTGATCTGTAGTGAACTAAGTATCTCTAGGCCTAGGATAGAGAAAGTGAAATCTGTCTGCAAACGAATAAGGGTAGAAAGTCTCCAGGACGAGGAAATTAGACAGAAGTACATGGATATGATTAGTGAGAAGTTTCGAACAGTAGACAGTAAGCAGGTTCAGGATATAGAAAGTGAATGGGTGGCATACAGGGATGCTGTAATAGAAAGAGCAAGGGAATGCCTAGGAACAACTGTGTGTAAAGATGGGAAAAGGTGAACAGCTTGGTGGAATGATGAAGTGAGAGCAGCCTGTAAACGTAAAAAGAAGGCTTATCAGAAATGGTTCCAAACAAGGGCCAAGGCAGACAGGGATTGGTACGTAGATGAAAGAAACAGAGCAAAACAAATAGTTGTTGAATCCAAAAAGAAGTCATGGGAAGATTTTGGTAATAACCTGGAAAGCCTAGGTCAAGCAGCAGGGAAACCTTTCTGGACAGTAATAAAGAATCTTAGGAAGGGAGGGAAAAAGGAAATGAACAGTGTTTTGAGTAATTCAGGTGAACTCATAATAGATCCCAGGGAATCACTGGAGAGGTGGAGGGAATATTTTGAACATCTGCTCAATGTAAAAGGAAATCATCACGGTAGTGTTGCAAACAGCCAAGCTCATGGGGAGGAGGGAAAGGATGTTGGTGAAATTATGCTTGAGGAAGTGGAAAGGATAGTAAATAAACTCCATTGTCATAAGGCAGCAGGAATAGATGAAATTAGACCTGAAATGGTGAAGTACAGTGGGAAGGCAGGGATGAAATGGCTTCATAGAGTAGTAAAATTAGCGTGGAGTGTTGGTAAGGTACCTTCAGATTGGACAAAAGCAGTAATTGCACCTATTTATAAGCAAGGGAACAGGAAGGATTGCAACAACTATCGAGGTATCTCATTGATTAGTATACCAGGCAAAGTATTCACTGGCATCCTGGAAGGGAGGATGCGATCAGTCGTTGAGAGGAAGTTGGATGAAAACCAGTGTGGTTTCAGACCATAGAGAGGCTGTCAGGATCAGATTTTCAGTATTCGCCAGGTAATTGAAAAATGCTATGAGAGGAATAGGCAGTTGTGTTTATGTTTCGTAGATCTAGAGAAAGCATATGACAGGGTACCGAGGGAAAAGATGTTCGCCATACTGGGGGACTATGGATATTAGGTAGATTATTAAAATCAATCAAAGGCATTTATGTTGATAATTGGGCTTCAGTGAGAATTGATGGTAGAATGAGTTCTTGGTTCAGGGTACTTACAGGAGTTAGACAAGGCTGTAATCTTTCACCTTTGCTGTTCGTAGTTTACATGGATCATCTGCTGAAAGGTATAAAATGGCAGGGAGGTATTCAGTTAGGTGGAAATGTAGTAAGCAGTTTGGCCTATGCTGACGACTTGGTCCTAATGGCAGACCGTGCCGAAAGCCTGCAGTCTAATATCTTGGAACTTGAAAATAGGTGCAATGAGTATGGTATGAAAATTAGCCTCTCGAAGACTAAATTGATATCAGTAGGTAAGAAATGCAACAGAATCGAATGTCAGATTGGTGATACAAAGCTAGAACAGGTTGATAATTTCAAGTATTTAGGTTGTGTTCTCCCAGGATGGTAATATAGTAAGTGAGATTGAATCAAGGTGTAGTAAAGCTAATGCAGTGAGCTCGCAGTTGCGATCAGCAGTATTCTGTAAGAAGGAAGTCAGCTCCCAGACGAAACTATCTTTACATCGGTCTGTTTTCAGACCAACTTTGCTTTACGGGAGCGAAAGCTGGGTGGACTCAGGATATCTTATTCATAAGTTAGAAGTAACAGACATGAAAGTAGCGAGGATGATTGCTGGTACAAACATGTGGGAACAATGGCAGGAGGGTACTCGGAATGAGGAGATAAAGGCTAATTTAGGAATGAACTCGATGGATGAAGCTGTACGCATAAACCGGCTTCGGTGGTGGGGTCATGTGAGGCGAATGGAGGAGGATAGGTTACCCAGGAGAATAATGGACTCTGTTATGGAGGGTAAGAGAAGTAGAGGG
This sequence comes from Anabrus simplex, assembly GCF_040414725.1. Taxonomy (NCBI): domain Eukaryota; kingdom Metazoa; phylum Arthropoda; class Insecta; order Orthoptera; family Tettigoniidae; genus Anabrus; species Anabrus simplex. Next base: position 80,457,788 of record NC_090271.1, on the reverse strand, counting down.
AGACCAAGACGACGATGGTTAGACTCGGTTTCTAACGATTTAAAGATAAGAGGTATAGAACTAAATGAGGCCACAACACTAGTTGCAAATCGAGGATTGTGGTGACGTTTAGTAAATTCTCAGAGGCTTGCAGACTGAACGCTGAAAGGCATAACAGTCTATAATGATAATGTATGTATGTATGTATGTATGTATGTATGTATGTATGTATGTATGTATGTATGTATGTACTCCAACAGTCAAATCCAATTGTTCATAAAAATGCTTATTCATTAAGACCCCAAGAACAGAGCTACTCACTGTTAGAAGTGAAGGCATTAATATGGGGTACAAGATTCTATCACACCTGAAGATCTAGGAAATAAGAAGAGCAACCCATAAGTCCAATAAACTGTGATCAACGCATACGCTCTTCCTGGGTTAATTTACATATCTTATAAAGATAGGACCTAAAATCAAGTACCTCACGTTTATGAACAATCCATATTCTTACAACATGTTTTATATATGTTACTCACGAACAAGATAATATTGGAAAAAATTTCATTACAGTGTATAAGGCACACGGAACAGGAAGTGCAATCCACAACATTCCACAAGACCAACAAATTTTGATTAATACACATGCCTATGAGCAATTTAACTTTTATACATATATTTTTATGTATGTCACATATGTTAAGACAATGTATACTAAGTTTTAATCCGACGATTGTCCCCATTCATGAACCATTTGACATGTTGTCGCTATATGACATTCCTTGTTGGATTTGGTAATGTTTTTATTGCATGATATATTATATGTGATTATGTGACTAGCTGATGATGATGACCTAGAAGGGTCAAAACCAGTCCTAATTTTAATTTAATAATAATAAGTATTGATTAGGTGGAAGCCTTCTTCTCATTGCATTTGTGTACAGTATCAATATGGAGTGAAACTTATAGATTACGATATCCTCTATAATACAATAAAAGAGATATAACCTTTATGCCGATGACCTCCAAATTTACTGACAAGTTAATATTTCTTATTGAGTTTGATCCATCCATCATCTAAAGGCTAAGCCTTGTCGCTGCAGCCACATCCCTGGTCTTCAGCAGTCCTTTTCATCGTGACTTAGGAAGCAAAACTCAGCTGAGTGATTATGTTCCTAAGGTATGAGAGACGTGGTCTTCCTCTCGACTTCTTCCCTAGGACCTTTCCTTCGAAGACATTCTGGAGAAAGGTGTCATGTCGTAGGACGTGCCCAAGAAATTTAGCTTTCCTCTGCTCTATTAACACCTACCTTCATCAACTTGGTGTGTACGCCAATGAAAACTTTCTCTGCCTCAACCCGAAAAGAACTCGAACAGTTATAATTAGTTCTCAGGAATGATTAAATACCATGTATAAACATTATACTATTCCTTTGGTGATAATAAATGCAACCCTAATCCCACACAGTGAAGAACCTAGGTGTGACTCAAACTGAAACTGTTGACTGGTCTGCACACATAAGAAATATATGTAGAAAGATGTACACGACACTACATGCACTCAAACGACATAGGATATTTTTCCACAAGACATAAAGATAAAACTTCTCCAAATTTTTATACTATCATTGCTTGACTATTGCAATGTTGTCCTCGTTGATGCTACTCATAAACAGGTTACAAAACTACAATAAGTGTTCAACTCTGGTCTTCAATTTGCTTTTAACTTGAGTTATGCTAAATAACCCCTAGCTACACAGATCTTTCTTGGCTGAAATTTTGCAGGCGATGGAAGTTTTATGTACTTATTTTGTTATATCGAACTCTGAGAGAAAGTCTCCCTAAATATGGTTCTTCAAAATATAATTTCTTGTCTTCTTTCCATAATTGTAACACTAGACCTGGCCATTCCCATCTACCACTCTTCTAGTACAATAATTATTTTGTTGTGGCTGGGTCACAATTTTGGAATTCACATCCAACTGCAGACAGGAACTCACAATCTCAAAATTAAAGACTGCATGCAGAACACTGCTGACTGTTTCGTGTGACTGCTGACATACGAGAGGTTGTGTGATTGTGGTAGGAAATATAGAACATTATTTTTAATGTACAACTGAAGCATGTTATTTTATTGTTATAGTGTAAATTAGCATTCACCCCTGTTCATCAAGTCTAAGTAATATCACTGTTTATTGTCATACTTGTTTTCACTTTGTTAGTATGTATTTTGTTCTGTTTATGCATTGGCTTATGTTTTCAGTTCATATTTTATTTGTTTTTCATTATGATGTATTGTTTTACTCTTCTTTTACTTTTTTGCTTTCATCGCATAAGACCTATCTGTGTCGATGCAACGTAAAGGAACTAGCAAAAAAACAAAATTTTTATGCTTCAAATTTCTTTTGTTTGTTGAGCATTATTTTCTTTCATCATTGTATGTTCTTCAAATCTTTTAATTAGCTTAGGTTTTTTTTTTTTTAAATTCTCATCATCTTCCACTTCCTTTCCCTTTATCCAGCTCCTGCTGGATCGGGGCATTTATGACATTACTCCACCTTCCTCACTCCTTCCACCATTCCTTTTTCATAATTTTGTCCCAGTCCTGGTTTCTTCTTCTAGCACTCCTCTTTATTGAATCGATCCGCCTTGTTCTAGGTCTCCCTCTCGTTCTCTTTCCCTCAAACTTCATCTCCATTATCTGTTTTAGTGTTCTTTCCTCCTTCATTCTCTTTACTTGTCCAAACCTTCTCAGTTTACTCCTATCAATTCCCTCATTTAGATTCTCCATTCTGTCCTCCTTTCTCACATCTTCATTTCTTACTCTGTCTTTCCTTATCTTTCCTGTCTTACTTCTTAGGTACTTAATTTTGTTGGCTTGAATTCTACTCTCTTCCCTACTTATCATTGTCCAAGTCTCATCCCCAATAGGTCAATATGGTTGCATAATACATTTCATACATTATCTCTTTACACTTCCTTGGTACTTCCTTATTCCAGACAAGGTTTCTTATACTCTGGTAAAATGCATTGCCCTGTTGCACCCTCTTGCTAATCTCCATTAATTCACTCCTTAGGTATTTGAAACTGTCAATAATTTCATGGCTTTGACCACAAGATTTCACAATGCCTTTCCACTGTCTTTCTCCTTTTGATGTCAATATGGGCTTGTTTTCTTTCACTGATTTTCCTTTTGATGTTAATATGGTCTTGTGTTTTATTTCACTGATTTTCATACCATACATTTCAATTTTCTTGTTCATTGCAACAAGTTGTTCTTGTACTTCTTCCCTGTTTGTTTCCCAGACCTCAGTATCATCTGCAGATAGTAATAACTCATCTCCCTATTTTCATATGCTTCCTTTGTCTGCTGTATAATTTCGTCCATAACCATTAGTAGCCAAAGAAGTGACAGCACACTTCCCTCTTTTAGTCCAGTTTTATTTCTAAACCATTCTGTCTTTACAAATGGAGTCTGTACGCTGCTGACACAGTTTTCACTGTTTTTGTACATTTCTTGCATTATTTCTACAGTTTGTGTACCCAGACACTTTTTGGCCATGGTTTTCCCACACGCATTCCCTGGGAACACTATTGTATACCTTTGTTAGTTCTATGAATGCCATGACCAGATCCTTTCCATATTTCCAAATCTTTTCCATTAATTCCTTTCTGAAGATTGGGTCCATTGTAGATCTTCCACTTCTAAAGCCATACTATTCCTCTTGCAACTCTCCTTCTACCTTTTTCTTCATTCTACTCTCTGATATTCTTTCCAGTATTTTTGCTACTCCATGAACATAGTATGCTGATGTAGCAGGGGGAGAGGTGATACTCCCACGTGGCACTTCCCAGGTGGCGGATAGGTGGGTCCTAAGGGCTTGCCGGCGGACTTGAGGGAAATAAAATAACTCTCACGGACCAAACACACAACCCCCTGTAGGTGGGGATGCAGACAAGGAATTCACCCACGGTATCCCCTGCGTGTCGTAAAAGGCGACTAAAAGGGGCGACCAAGGGATGATCAAATTAGAACCATGAAACTACTTGTGATTAGTACCATCATGCGGGGAACACCATGGGTCGCTTTTCCTTGCACGTAGTACCATTATGTTGGGTACCAAATAGGTTTGTGATTAGTAGCAAATGAGAGCGGAACTATTTTTACAGTACCTGTGATTAGTAGCACTATATGAGCGACACCATGGGATGAGGAAACCCATGGTTCTGGCTTGCCTATAATTAGTACCCACTATATGAGGAACACCACGGGATAGTACGAGTCCCTGTGGTCAGTACCCTTATGTGATGAACACCATAGGTTTGCGTTGCTGGTGGCGAATGAACGTACCATTTCCACTTCTATTATAATGTCCAAATTCAAAGTGTCATTGTTTAAGAAGCCTTTCTCATGGACAGTCAAGATTTCTTCTGAGGACGCAGAGCTCAGTTCTCTGCGAAATGTTAAGTATTTCACTTTATTTTCTTGACACGGCATAAGCCCAGAAGCCTATACAGTATCATGTCTATATTGGACCATTCATCCTCCACATTTCCTACTTCAATAGCTGGAATTTGTTGTTTCAGTCTCTCCAGAGACTCCAGAAATTCTTCCTGTACATTCTTATCTTTTCATTTCCACATTTTAATTTTACAATCTCTTATCTCCTTTAATTTTTGTATTTTCTCCACACTCAGTTTTGCTATCACAACTCTATAATCTCCATTGAATGCTTCTCCTGGTAAAGCTGTTACATCCATCAACTGTCTGCAATTTGTCCTTTCCACCAGAAAGTAATCAATTACTGATTTTATTCTTCTGTCATCCCAGCCATATGTTGTAATTTTCCTGTTGTTTGTCTTACAGAACCATGTTGTTTCCTGCAGTCAGTCCATTCCTCTCACAAAACTCAACTAGTTTCTCTCCTATTTCATTCCTTTTCCCATATCCTTATGGGAGGATTACTTCTTCTTTTCTCTGTCTTTCATTTCCCACCCGTGTATTTAATTCTCTCATGATAATCACTTCCACGTTAGTTATCTCCATTTATATTTTCTTCAGAAATTCCTTAATATCCTCCTCTTTGTTCTCTGCATGTGGTGCATACTCTTATACAAATTCCTTAACTTTGTTGTTCATTCTCAGTCTTTTCCTGTCGCTGATGTACTCGTACTTTACCATATCCATGTACTCTTCTAGCTGTTTTGAGGTTATCAGGCCCACTCCATTTTCTGCGTCTCTGCCACCGCTCCAGTATAGAGTATATCCTTTCCCCTTCCATTTAAACTTGCTCAACCTCATACTTTCTGTACCCTCGTTTTCCATAAAATTCACCACTTCTTCTGCCTTTCGTGTAAGGGCCAAAATGTTGATTATGCCCACTTTCATGTTGTTGGCTACTGGTCACCCACAGTTCCCCCAGTGCCGAGGGACTGCACGTAGCTTGCAGCAGGGTACGTCCTAACCTTTTCCAAGACAAGTTCCGAAGTGTCATATTATGTATAGGCTATTATTACGGTGGGGTCGCCCAGAGGTGTAACTTTATGCCGTTCCTCAGGCGTACAGATGCCTTTTGCAGCTGTTTCTGTGAATTATAGACATTGGTGATAGGAGAAAGTTCTTCAATTTTATCTGCCATTGGGACTGAAGTCCTCTTCCTCCATCTAAACCATTGACCATGTTCTTCTTTCTGGTGAATTGATGTGTCATTTCCTACACAAAGTCTTCACCTGGCCTCCAAAGGGAGGGCTCCTCCGCTCATAGCCGTTGGTCCTCTCTTTGGGTGACAAGTTTGGTAATGGCCGCTTGACCCTCGGCCAGACAGTTGCAGGTAGTACTGTCTACTGTCACATATGGTAGCAGGATGATCCTGAATTTGACAGTATCTTTGATTTTTTAATAGAATATTATATTTCTCTTACTATCTTGCACTTTACATGGTTAAGTGTAAGAGAGGGACACGAGCCACAACTTCACCACTGCTAAAGGCATAAATAAATAAATAAATAAATAAATAAATAAATAAATAAATAAATAAATAAATAAATAAATAAATAAATAAATAAATGTATGAATGAATAAATAAATAAATAAATAAATAAATAAATAAATCCGATGTATTGCTGACATTTATTCAAGCATGCTTCCTGCCAATTTTCGTATATTGCCTATAAATTTCCATTCATAATACAGTATATTCTTGTTTTACCTATAGTATAGAGCTCCACCCCTGGCTAAGTCAAAACGTTCACTGACACGTGAGAAGTATGCTCCACCATCCCACCATTCAAGTCAAGATTTGTGTCCACCTACCACTCGCAACCAACATCAACTGCCTTCAGTGACTGCTATGCCAGTCATCAAAGGGACCAAGCCTCAAGGTTAGTTTATTATTTCTTGAGTTGTTTTACATGTCTGTGAGCTATAAGTAGTTGTATTAATACTAAAATATAACAGTTTCAAGTTACCTCATTGGAGTGAATTGAACATTGATCATCTTCAAAATTTGACTCCTGGGGCAGGAACGTAGTTTATGATCAGAATTACTATCTAGCTCCATGACTTGGTCTTGGGGTTCTCGGTTCAATTCCTAGTTGGGTCACGGAATTTTAATTATAAGTGATTATTTTCTGGCTCAGGGACTGGGTACTTATTCTGTCTTCAACATTCCTGAATCTCACATAACATACACAACACTACCCTCTAGTACAGTAACCTGTAGCTTTCCGTACACTGCAGACACCGCCCATGTCATCAAAGATTCTGCCCTGTAAGAAATGTATCCGGCTGTAATAGACACAGAAAATGATTATATCAAAATTATTATAGTAGATATTTATTGCTAATGTTTATCATCTCTGTGTTATGGATGTTAACACTGAAGGAATTGAAAATAATTATTCTCTTCTACCCCTAAATTATTTTTTTCTTAGCGAAAGCTAGGGAGATTGGCGAAAGATACAAGCTATATTATAATGGTGAAAATAGCATTCAGAATGGTGTTGGCATCATGATCAGTCAAAAATATCAGGGAAATGCCATTGATGTTCGTCGAATATCTGATCACCTCATGACTGTCAAAATAGAGCTTGGTGCAACAACTCTCTGATTTATCACATTCTATGCACCCCAAACCAGATGCTCTGATGACCAGAAGAATGAATTCTGGGATGGACTGGACGCCCATTTACAAACCATGGGTCCCAAAAAACATCTGGTTGTAGGAGGAGACCTTAGCAATAGATGGCTATAACCAGTGTCATGGAGGTAACGGATTTGGCACTCGCAATGATGATGGTACCCAGATTTTAGACTGTGCTGAAGCACACGAGCTCGTAGTGACCAACACATACTTCAAGAAGTGGGTCACTCGTCTCATTGGCTACACTAATGGTGGGCACAAGACTCAAAACAGATTATCTGCTTGTAAGACGACGTAACTTGTAGTGGGTAATCAATGTTAAGGTCATCCCTTCAGAAACAATTGCTCCCTAGCATCAGCCTCTTGTCATGAACTTCCAGATGACTAATCTGTGCCACAAGCGACCATGAATGAATGGGGTCGAATGGATAAAATGGTGGTACTTATGTGAATGCAAAACTCAGTTCAAGGCTGCCCTTGGTCCCATTAATATCGACACAAACCAGCCAGTGTCTGCCATGTGGGACGATTTGTTTGGATGAGTACATACTGCAGCTACTGCCATCCTTGGGAAAACAAAGCCAGGGAAAGGAGCTATTTATAAGCAAGTCTGATGGTGGAACTATGAAGTGCAACTAGCTGTGCAGAATAAGAAGAAGGCATTTAAAGCATGGTTCCAGTAGCACACCAATGAAGATATTCAGCATTATAAGGCAAAAAAAAGTGGCCAAACGAGCAGTAGCAGCAAGCAGAGCAGCTTACTACAACCATGCATATGCTGAATTGGGTGTGCATGAAGGAGCGAATAAAATCTATCATTTGGCCTGTGCATGTCATCAAGCATCTCAGGACTTTGGACATGTGAAGCACATTAAGGACGAAAACCACTGTTCCTCCGAGACCCACCCACCATCCTTCGCCGATGGAGCGACTTCTTCTCCAAAATGAGAAATGAAGAATTTGACCATCCTACATTCCAATCGCTGGGCCTGTACTACCAGTTATGACAAAGGAGGTCGAAGAAGATGAAGAATGGGAAAGCAAATGCCTCTGATGACATCTCAGCTGAAGTGACTAAATGCATAGATTATTGGCCAGTGCAGCTTTTGTGTCATGCTACAAAAATATTTGAATGGGTAATTGATGCCAGGCTCCTTAAAATTGTTTCTATAACTCTGAACCAATGCGGTTTCATCAAAGGGAGTGGAACAACGGGTGCCATTTACTCTGCTCAGTTCCTTTTGGAGAAGCACCGGGAAAAGGCCAAACCCATCCATATAGCATTCCTTAACTTGGGGGCCGATGACCTTCGATGTTAGGCCCCTTTAAACAACAAGCATCCTTAACTTGGAGATGGCCTTTGATCACATCCCACACACGCTCATTTGGCATGCCGTATGATCCCACAATGTCCCTGAAGTCCGTGTCCAGTGGATGCACCTTCAGTACCGCAACGTTTCCAGCACGGTCCGATGTGCAGCAGGAACATCACCTCCCTTCACCATCAGTGTTGGAGTACGTCAGGGATCGGCACTTTCACCCTTACTGTTTGTCCTTAGCATGGACACTATTATGTGTGACCTGCAAATACCCCACCCATGGACACTCCTCTACTCCGATGACATCTTCTTGGTAGATTTACGACTTGAAAGCCTCCAGGAAAAAATTCAGCAATGGAAACAACAGCTTGGCAGATTTCGACTTCGAATCAATCTCAGGAAGACAGAGTATATGGAGTGTGGCACACAAACTGATGGTACCATCAGCATCAGTGGAGAAGAATGAAGAAAGTAGAGTAATGCAAATACCTCAGCTCCCCTTATATGCAGCAATAGTGATAGCCTTCCAGATGCCCACGCCTGGTTCAACACCACCTGGATGAAATGGCACCAGCTGATTGGAGTCCCGTGTGATCATTGGATGCCCCTATACTAAAATCAAAGGTATACAGAATGATAATATACCCAGTTGCCCTCTTCGGATCGCAGTGCTAGCCAGTGACAGGAAAGCATGAGCAGGTTCCACATGCTGTGGAAATGAGAATGCTCTGATAGAGCCTTGAACTCATGCGATATGACCACACAAATAATGATGTTGTCCAACGACGGTGGGAGTTGCACCAATTGTACAGTAGAGAAATACGGGTAGGTAGACTTAGATGGTACGGACCTGCCGTTCACAGCAAAGAGAGCTCTGTAGCAAAGACAATCATGTGTTAGGAGCCTGAAGACCAGCAACCGTGTGGTCGACCGAAAAACCGGTGAATGGATCGCATCAAGGACGGCATGGTATATATGAACGTCACCCAAGTAGATGCCTTGGATCAGTCTAAATGAAAACAGATGTGGCGACGAGAGACCTTCCTACTGTGCAGGAAAAACACTAGGAAGATGATGATTTCCGACTCTTCACTAAAGAGTTAACGTGAATGTTGTCTTCTGTGATTTTGAGGTTGTGATGCTGTGTCTAGTTGTAGGTATGGGACAACATTTTACAAAATCTTCCCTTCATCCACAAATGACAGAAAATTTCTTGTACAATTTAACTGCTTAGCTTTTTTTCAACTGGATAAATATACATACTCCTTGAAATAGATTAAAGGATAGCGTAATAAAATGCAGCTAATAAACTTTACTAAGGATGGGAGCAGATATGAAATTTTTCTTCTTCCTAGCCCTTTTCCCAGTTTATTGGGGTTGGCACTTTATGAGAATTTAGCCCGGTCTTAGGGATAGATGCCCTTCTGACACCAACCCTATGTGGACTTGTACCTGGAGTCCTCTGAACCGAAGGCCAAGGAGCTAGAGTGTGTTCTATGTGAATTTGCATCTCCTTATCCTAAGATTGAAAGTTCAAACCTGGCCAAGGTAGTCAGATTTTTGAAGGTCAGAAAAAAGTCTATTTGAGACACTGTGTTTTAAGATGCCAGAATGTAAAAGGTCCCTGGTGACATGTTTGATGTTTATATGACAAAATTAATTAAACTCAGCTATAGATTGCCCAACAGAAATTTGTTTTTCGCTGTCTGCTAGATTAACATACGGGTAGACCTCGTTATACGCGATAGTTACGTTCCGCGGATTTGCAGCGCATACCGAATTCGTGTAAATCGAGTGTCATTTTATATGTAAAATATAGGGTTAGGTTTTCGTTTGCTCACATATTAAATTTAAAATAGCAGAGATTCTTAGTATTTTTACAAGAAATAACCATTATCATGTTTCTGAAATGCATTTTAATACAATGTTTATACACTTAAAAACTGGATACTGAAACACACAACAATAAACTAAACTCTGAATACAAGTTCTTGACATTAGACATGTGTTGTTGGTTGTGATGTTCAATCCAATCCATTCTTTCCACCGCTTCCGAACGAGAATTGGTCACTTTAGCGCACTTAAATTAGTGGAAGATTGAGCAGTTTTTCGAATTGATTCCGCATTGATTCACGAATAGTTCTCACAGTGGATTCACAGTCCCAAAGCACACTGAATGTCAATGATACGCTCACCTTTCTCATAGCGATCCAAAACTTCTGTGTTTCTAACAAATACAGCTTTGCTACACGCTTCTTTCCTTTGAAGGCACACTTTCTCTTTTTTTACCCGGCGTTTTAAATACGAAACCTGTCAAGTACAACATGACAGCTCTACTGACCGGACCTGACAATTCACGTCTCGACAAACATGACAGAAGATGTGCGTAGAAATGCGCTTGCCCCGTTTTTCCTTGGTGCGCGACGTAGTGTACGTTACAGCGTTCGACACCCATATCTGTACCCGCCTTAGGGCATTACAGCTTCAATGTACTGTTAACAGATGGCAGCACAAGACTCAAAAACGAAACTTGCGTATATGCGAAATCGCGGATAACGAATCCGCGTATAACGGGGTTTACCTGTATATCAAAATGGACATACAAGCAGCCTAGAAGAATCAGATTGCCTGCACATAGTAAGGTACGCCATTCAATGATGATTGTTATTATGGCCCAGAATACTCTACATTTAGGCTAAGTTCTGTTAGTATTGTCGAACCTGTCCTAACGGACACCTTTATTCTGTGGACATCTCTCTATATGGACATTTTTCTACGGAACCAATTTTATGTTACATAAGACACATGTTAAACGGATACCTCGAATTCTGGACTGCAGATATCTACACTAGTCTCGTCCGCTTATCTTATGTACATGTTCCAGGACAGTTTGTACACCTGGCTATGTCATCCTTTCTTTTAAAACAATTCTGTAGACATACGGGAAATTCTTTTGAATTTTTGTACTATTTTGAGTCCAAGGAAAAGAGAGAAAGAAATGTACATAGGAATGTTGTAGTAACCAGGTTAATTCTTCTGTACAGGGCTCTTTCCAGACCTTCCATTATGGCTGTCGTACGTTCTACCTTCTGAGAATTCTCGTTGTCTGGGAATGCTGTCGGTGACTCTGTTTACTCACAAGATACCAAAGGATTTTCCAACCGAACTTGCATCATTCTGTTCATAACTCAGATTGTTGCTGATAAGGTTGAGGTCAGGTAGTTCAGTAAAACTTGAAAAGGAACAGACTTATGCGCTATTTCTGGGAAAGAAGTACCATGTGCCCAGTAAACATGAGTAACAAGGGACAAGAACTTTCATTGAGAAAGCGCACTGAAAAATTCAAATGCGGGAAAAGTCGAACACAATTAAAATTAAATTTTAAGTGAGTGGGAGAAAATTAGGAATCGAGGAGTGAAAAAGAAAGCGGGAGTCATTTTTGCAGTTGTGAACATTGCAGTACATAAGTGGTTAAAGTGTGTTCGAGCAAAGAAACTGTGAGCGAGTGGGCCAATGTTACAAGAAAAACCACGAGAAATTGCAGATAATCTGAAAATTGAGAATCTTGAGCAGCTGAAGAATTTGTGTGTTACACTGGATCGCGAGTACGGGGATACAACATTGGAACCATTTAACAGTATTTATTCCCTTTTCAAGAGTCCACATCAAAGAAAAGTGATGTGAATTCTGCTTCAATACGGAACCTAAATATGAAGTTCTTAACTTTAAATACTTTTCAAGAGTATCGCAATAAAGAAAAACTGTGCTATATTTACACACACACACAGCTAATGAATACTTCCCAAAGTTGATATGTTTATAAAGGCTGTACAATTACTTCTAGTAACTCCCAGACAAACTTTTAGTTACACACGATTTAGAATAATCAAAATAAAGATATATGCTTATATTTAACGTGGATGTTCTTTGCCATTAAAAATGTTGGATTTATTTTTACAACGTAATGGATATTTTTCGACGGAACTGATGGTGTCCCGCAGAAGAGAGGTTCAACTGTATAAGGCAGTCATGGTTACTTTTGAAAACATGTTTTCTAGAAGTTTGTCTTGTTTCGTACATATAAATGCAAATGGCTATCATATCTAGTGTTGCTGTTTGCTGCACAAACATAACATTAATTTCTATGGGAATATTTCATACAGTCTCTCCTCAGCTTTAAAATTCTTAAGTTCAGAGTTGGAACTCTCAGAAATTCTAAAAACTGATAATAGAATTTGCTTGTCTTTGTGTTTTGAGTCATCTGTCCATTGACTGGCTTGGTGCAGCTCTCCATTCAACCCTATCCTGTGCTAACCTTTTCATTTTTACATAACTACAACATCTATTCTACAGTAACCTGTTTGTCATATTCTTGCCTTGGTCTACCCCTACTGTTGTTACTGCCTGCACTTTCCTCAAAAACTGATTGAGCAAGTTTTGGGTGTCTTAAGATGTGTCCTATCATTCTATCTCTTAATCTGGTGAAATTTTGCCATATCGTTCTCTTCTCACCAATTTGATTCAGTACCAGTAACTCTTACTTTGTGACTCGATCTACCCATCTCACCTTCAGCATTCTTCTGTTACCACATTTCAAAATCTTCTATTCTCTTCCTTCCTGAGCTAGTTTTTCTTCCATACAATGCCATGCTCCAGACAAACATTTTCAAGAACTTCCTTCTAATTTGTATATCAATTTGAAGTGAGCACATTTCCTTTTTTAAGAAAGGCTTCTCTTGCTTGTTTGAGTCTGCATTTTATGTCCTCGTTACTTCTACCATTGTTCATTATTCTACTACTTAAGTAACAAAATTCATCTTCTTGATGACTTTTCCAAATTATTGTTTCCTGTATCACTTGACATCATTTGACTACATTCCATTAGTTTTGTTCTGGATTTATTTATTGTCATCTTGTAGTCCTTCTCCAAGACTGTGCCCATATCATTCAGCAATTTTTCCAGATATTCCACCAATTCAGATAAAATAACTATCATTGGCAAGTCTCAGAGTTTTGATTTCCGCTCCTTGAATTGTGAATCCGTTTTCAAATTTGCCTTTTATGTTCCTTTACTGTCTGTTCTATCTAAACGTTGAAAAGGTGAGGGAGCAAACTGCAACCCTGCTTCACTCCTTTCATTCTTTTTTCTTTCTTTCTTTATTTCTCTCTCTCTCTCTCTTTCTTTTTCATAGCCCTTGATTATTATCACTGTAGACTTTTTTTTTAGGTACATATTGTAGATAATCCTTCTGTCTCGATATGTGATCCCGATTATTATCTTCAGAATCTCAAATAGCTTGGTCCAATCAATATAATTGATTTCCTTTGCTAGATCTACAAACGCCTTGTACATGGGTTTGTCTTTTTTTAAATTTGTTCCTCCAAAATCAGATGTAAAGTCAATATTGCTTTGCATGTTCCTACATTTTTTCTGAAGCCAAACTGATCTCGCAACTGGGCTTCAACTTCTCTCTCCATGTTAAAATTTTTCAAGCATGAGATACTTGACGGGTGTTAGAAAGGGAACAGCCGAGTATGGGGTAGGGCTGTTTATCAGGAATGCCATTGCACGCAACATAGTGTCTGTTAGGCACGTAAATGAGTGAATGATGTGGGTAGATTTGTCAGTAACAGGGTGAGTTGGTTGTGCAGTTGGGGGCGCTCAGCTGTGAGCTCGCATCCGGGAGATAGTGGGTTGAACCCCACTGTCGGCAGCCCTGAAGATGGTTTTCCATGGTTTCCCATTTTAACACCAGGCAAATGCTGAGGCTGTACCTTAATTAAGGCCACGGACGCTTCCTTCCCATTCCCACACCTTTCATGTTCCATCATCGCCGTAAGACCTATCTGTGTCGGTGCGACGTAAAGCAAAAAAAAAAAAAAAAAAAAAAAAGATTTCACAGTTGGAGGAATTAGGATGAGAATTGTCTCAGTGTATTCACCATGTGAGGGTGCAGATGAGGATGAAGTTGGCAAGTTTTATGAAGCATTGAGTGACATCATGGTCAGGGTCAACAGCAAGGATAGAATAGTTCTAATGGGCGATTTCAATGCAAGAGTTGGAAATAGAACTGGAGGATACGAAAGGGTGATTGGTAAATGTGGCGAAGATATGGAAGCTAATGGGAATGGGAAGCGTTTGTTGGACTTCTGTGCTAGTATGGGTTTAGCAGTTAGGAATACATTCTTCAAGCATAAGGCTATTCACCGCTACACATGGGAGGCTAGGGGTACCAGACCCATAATAGACTATATCTTAACTGACTTCAAATTCAGGAAATCTGTTAGGAATGTACAAGTTTTCCGGGGATTTTTCGATGATACAGACCACTATCTGATCTGTAGTGAACTAAGTATCTCTAGGCCTAAGCTAGAGAAAGTGAAATCTGTCTGCAAATGAATAAGGGTAGAAAATCTCCAGGACGAGGAAATTAGACAGAAGTACATGGATATGATTACTGGGAAGTTTCGAACAGTAGACAGTAAGCAGGTTCAGGATATAGAAAGAGAATGGGTGGCATACAGGGATGCTGTAGTAGAAACAGCAAGGGAATGCCTAGGGACAACTGTGTGTAAAGATGGGAAAAGGTGAACATCTTGGCGGAATGATGAAGTGAGAGCAGCATGTAAATGTAAAAAGAAGGCTTTTCAGAAATGGCTCCAAACAAGGGCTGAGGCAGACAGGGATTTGTATGTAAATGAAAGAAACAGAGCAAAACAAATAGTTGTTGAATCCAAAAAGAAGTTGTGGGAAGATTTTGGTAATAACCTGGAAAGGCTATGTCAAGCAGCAGGGAAACCTTTCTGGACAGTAATAAATAATCTTAGGAAGGGAGGGAAAAGGAAATGAAGAGTGTTTTGAGTAATTCAGGTGAACTCATAATAGATCCCAAGGAATCACTGGAGAGGTGGAGGGAATATTTTGAACATCTTCTCAACGTAAAAGGAAATCTTCCTGGTGGTTTTGTGAACAGCTAAGCTCATGGGGAGGAAGAAAATGATGTTGGTGAAATTACGCTTGAGGAACTGGAAAGGATGGTAAATAAACTCCATTGTCATAAAGCAGCAGAAATAGAGGAAATTAGACCTGAAATGGTGAAGTATAGTGGGAAGGCAGGGATGAAATGGCTTCATAGAGTAGTAAGATTAGCATGGAGTGTTGGTAAGGTACCTTCAGATTGGACAAAAGCAGTAATTGCACCTATCTATAAGCAAGGGAACAGGAAGGATTGCAACAACTATCGAGGTATCTCATTGATTAGTATACCCGGCAAAGTATTTACTGGCATCTTGGAAGGGAGGGTGTGATCAATCGTTGAGAGGAAGTTGGATGAAAACCAGTGTGGTCTCAGACCACAGAGAGGCTGTCAGGATCAGATTTTCAGTGTGTATCAGGTAATTGAAAAATGCTACGAGAGGAATAGGCAGTTGTATTTATGTTTCGTAGATCTAGAGAAAGCACAAGAGTTGACCAAGGGAGGTTGGATAGGATATATGAAAGTGAGAAGCCTGGCACAAATAACTGGAAGCAGACGGAAGGCTGCATCAGCCGTCGCTCCTCCAAGAACACAGTAGATTTTGTCAACAACAAGATTTCGGGGAAGCTCTTTTAATAATAGCAAGACAGCAATCAGCTTCAGGGATCCTGAATTAATTGAATTCAAAAGACACTTCTATAAAATTAAACAACATTCGCCTTGGAAGTAGCAAATGAAGAGAACATCCTTGTAAAATATAGAACAGTGACAAAAGAATATTATTTTTCAAAAACATTTTATTAGTAGACAAGTAGAATATCATATATCATAGTGAAAAGTGCTGGAAACAAAAATATTTTATAACATCTGTTCCAATGAATGGATATAGTTTTAAAATAGGCTAAAATAAGTAAATCCATTTCCCTCCCATTTCACCACCCTATTCAACCATCCACATTGATTGTTATTGATTTCAATTTTTAAATTCACATAGATTTTAAGTAATACAAGGTACCGGTACTTATTAAGATGTTCTTAAGTAGAGAAATACTTTGTAATTTCACTTAAGGTTTGGAATACAGCTGAAGATGTTCCAAATGGAATGAAACATGTACTGTATATGATTGATTGATTGATTGATTGATTGATTGATTGATTGATTGATTGATTGATTGATTGATTGATTGATTGATTGATTGATTGATTGATTGATTGATTGATTGATTGATTGATTGATTGATTGATTGATTGATTGATTGATTGATTGATTGATTGATTGATTGATTGATTGATTGATTGATTGATTGATTGATTGATTGATTGATTGATGCAAATATAAGTAACAAAAAGGTAAAAATTTACTGTTATTGATTCATTGTACATTGACTTTCCAGTACATGAGTCCATGATCGTAACAAAACTATGTATATACTTATAGACGGGCAATCTGTACTGAAGATATGATTTCTTTTTTTTATTTTTTTTATTTTATTTTATTTTATTTTTTTACTCATTTTCTGTTATATAAAATCATTTAATTTCCAATTGCTGATACAATTTGTGTTCCATCATGAAAGAAAGGGAAGCTATTGAAAGTCAACAATCACACACATACTTTATTGTCCATTCCATTATTGATGAATAATGTAATGTGCCTACTCCCCGTGGTGGTGGTGGTGGTGGTGGTGGTGGTGGTGATGATTATTGTTTTGAGAGGAAGTACAACTGGACAACTATCATCTGTATAACTCTAATTGGAGAGAAAAATGGAAGGGATCTGACACTTCAAAAAATGAAGGTGTCGGCCAAAGAAAGATAAGGGCCACGAACGGCATAAAAATGGAAGACTCTCTACGCCTTGGAAACCTAATACCATTGGGGTCAGAAAAGAACCAGAGTTGACCAAGCGAGGTTGGATAGGATATATGAAAGTGAGAAGCCTGGCACAAATAACTGGAAGCAATGCCAGGACTCAGCTCAGGGGCCCGTGGTTACCAAGCCACACTTCCAAGTTGAGAACCTCTGGAGCCCCTTTTAGTCACCTCTTAAATCTGGCAGGTGATACCATGGGTGTTATTCTACCACCCCCACCCATGGGGGTACGTACTCCCCATGTATGGTGCATGTAGCAGGGGTGTGACTATACTGGTCTTTTCTACTTCCTGAATCATACCTACAACTAACATGTAACATCTCCAGGTGCATAACTTTCGTCTAGTTCTCTGCCAGGGTTGAACTCTTTCACTGTACTGTATTGTAAATATTTCACAGTGCACTGCAATCAGAAACCAGCCGAGCCTCATCACTGTCAGTCTCCGGTATTAATAGAAGCATACGGTACATCATACTGTAGTGTTTGACACTCAGTGCAAAGCAAGGAAAGCAAAAGTGAACATTTATCTTTCGCTTCTGTTGACCCTTCGTGAAATATATCTTAAATATTCAACATGGTGCAGCTTTGATAACATCACAGCATGCTACACAAGGCTGCCAACTTAGGAACTTAGGTCTAGCTAGTGGCAAGTCTTTATAAGACCAGACTAGTGACAAGACCATTGGTCTGGCTAGGTTAGGTCTGGGTAGCGACAAGACCATGGTGTTGGGTTAAGTCCAGCTAATGACAAGAACACTGGGTGTGGGGTTCGTGACCAACAGGCCTCTAGCATCCCCTGCAGTTCTGCTAAAATTTGACAAAATGTAAGGTTACAGACATATGCCATGGCATTTTGAAAATGCACAGTTTTCTTAGTTCTACCTCATTGGTATTAGTCTTGTGAACTTGTCTTTGTGACAGCTGACCCAAGCTGGCCAATAGCAACACAGGAAATGGTGACAGATCTCACATTTACACAGCCTCTCTTCTTCTGTACTGTATAACTAACAATATTCCTAGGGACAGGTTGATTGGTCCCTTGCAAACATACTGGAAGGATCTCTCCTGTATGCTACTCGAGGTATCATTTCACCTTATTTTTATATGCTTTTACTCCTGCGAGGGGTGAAAGTACCACCCAGCCGAGAAATGTTGAGTTCAAAATCTGCACCTGAGGGAAAATGTGTAGTTTTAACAATAAAAAATAAAGTGAATATAACTGAATGGTTAAAGAAAGTTGAACTAGTCGCAAATTTAGCATCACTGTGGGATTAATGTATATTTTGATTATATTTAGGTAGTTTAAAAGTCCATTAAAAATGGTAATATTGATTATCAATTTTTGGTTAACAGTTTGCTATGTGCTGTCCATTAAAACGGATAATCAAGGTTCTACTGTAACTGAAATTAGGATCTACTATATATAAAATGAACAATATGAAGATGTGAATAATTTTGTTCAAGACCTTATTATCCTTTGATATTGAGAGAGATCAGTGAAGGAACACAGTTGATTAGGCAATTGCCTCCTGTGCTTAAGGTTGTAGGATCATATTATTTTGCAATTAAAAGAGTGTTTAAATCCAAGTTGTATGGCTGTGGATATTGTTATGCTGACCATGTGGCACTCTAGTATCTGTAAACCATCTGCCCAGACAGCAGTCATCTTGGCAGGACAAGCCCCTAATGGGCAGTTGCATCGTGGGTTTGTTTTATTTGGTTTAGAGGCAAGAGGCCCATGTCATTGGATTTACTGGCATGTTAAACTTCTGATACTCCAGCATCTTGTAAGACCAATATCTGATGAAGCACTTTTAAACACAGTATTATTATGAGGTTGAGAAATTGTATTTTCTTTTCAGTACATTGTGCTATGTAAATTATGTTGTAATGGAAGAAGCTTGGTAGTTATGTATTTATATACAAATCCTTTTGTTTTAAAAACAGGTGGAGGAAACAATACCAGAGCAAGTGTTAGTTCGCCACCATTACAACGTGGTACAACACAGAGAGCTAGTGTTCGCCAGCGATCAGCCTCTCCTACCAAGAGGATAATTGGCAGGTAATGGCTAATTGAAGACCTATTATTCCAAAGGGGCTAAATGCCTTTCTTTATTTTTTAAACAAGATAATACCATATGTAGGTTGTATGCATCACACACAGCCTAGTACATACTAAAAGGGCTATGTCCAAAGATGACAGAATGAATTGCAGTCAACTCCATTAGATGGAAAGACAAGTTAAAGCCAAGTATGTTAGAGTATATGTTGCTGAGAATAAACATAAATCACAAGAATGATATATTTTGACATCACCAGCATCATAAAGAAAACAGTTCATCACAAGAAACAAAAGAAATGACCAACCTTGTAAAACAACCTTAAACCAGAACATGTTTACGTTCAACAACAAAATATATTCTCATAATGAGGGATTAGCCATAGGTTCACCATTATCAGGAATAATAGCAAACATTTTCCTAAATAGCATTGAGAATAAACTCTTAACCAACCAACGCTCTAATGGGATCTTGCCCTGAAGCAAATATGTTATTGATATGATATGCCTTTATCATGATAGTTACATTACAAATGTGCAACGCTTACTTGACATGTTAAACTCTTTAAACAGTTCGTTCAAATCCACAGTCGAATCAGAAGCAAATGAGATAAAATTTTTAGACATCACAATCAGTGTAAAAAAGATAAACTATCATACTCTATATATGTATATATATCGTATGGTTGTACAAGTACACAAAAGTTTACAAATAATCAAATGGAAATATCCAAATTTGACAACCATTCCAGAGCACATGGTGTTACTTGGTGTAGAGTCTTCAGACCACCGTCAAATGCATGAAGTGGGCACTCCTGAACAATGTGTTGTATAGTTTGGTCCTTCACTCCACAGTCACAGGCAGCAGATGTACGAAAACCCTATCTCTTTAAGGTGTGACCATACCTCCCTTGACCCGTTCCAATGCGGTTTAGCTTTGACCAGGTTTGGCGTGGTAGTTGGAATCCCTCTACCTTCTTTGTAGGATCTGCAACCAGGTGAGCATTGTTGGGTGGATGTTCATTCCAACGTTGTTGCCACTTGTAGGTCATGTCGAAAGAATTGATACCTTCTAAATCAACCCAGGGTGGCTTGCATGATTTCAAACGTGTTGTTGGTGGATCTTGCAGGGCATAATACAACGGAGAGTTCTTATCAGAGGTGATCTTCTTGAGCAAGCTTACCTTTGCTGCCTTCCTCCTTAGATCTTGAAGAGCGATATTAGCTAGGACTGGTAGCCACTGTGTGGGAGTAGATCTAACAGTACCAGTGATAACCTTCATGGTCTCATTGAGTTGCACATCAATCATAGTGGTATGAGCGCTGTTTTCCCATACAGGGGCACAATATTCACCAGCAGAATATACAAGAGCGAGTGCAGTAGAACGTAGAGTATTAGTGTCTGGACGCCAGCTGCTTCCGGCAATCTTGCAGAGTAGATTCACTCTTGAGCCATTATTCTACGATAACTTGATGCACTGTTGTTTGAATGCCAAGGACTGATCCCGAGTGATTCCAAGATATATTGGATTGTAGTTATGGGGTACTTCGATTCCGTCAAAAGTCACATGTAGCTTCCTTTGGGGTTCTTTATTATTTAGATGGAATGCCGTAACCTCAGTCTTGTTTGGGTTGGGTTGAAGTCTCCATTTGTGGAAGTAATCGCTCAGTTTCGCCAGATCACTAGTTAGAACATTCTCACAGTTCATGAAATCTTTACTCTGGGTAATTAATTTTTTTTTTTTGCTAGTTGCTTTACGTCGCACCGACTCAGATAGGTCTTATGGCGACGATGGGAAAAGAAAGGCCTTGGAATGGGAAGGAAGCGGCCGTGGCCTTAATTTAAGGTACAGTCCCAGCATTTGTCTGGTGTGAAAATGGGAAACCAAGGAAAACCATTTTTCAGGGTTGCCGATGGTGGGGTTCGAACCCACTATCTCCCAGGTGCGAGCTCACTGGATAATTAATGCTGGGTCGTCTGCATACTGGATTTTCATGGAATCTGTATGAGGCATGTCATGGATATACAGGTTAAACAAAATGGGGGCCAGAACTGATCCCTGAGGTAGGCTATTGTTTAGAATCCTCCACCTGCTAGCTTGCCCATTCAGGAACGTCTTAAAGCACTTGTCAGAAAGCATGTTGTTCATTAAAAGTGTCAACTTTTGACATGGGATGATTTCAATAAATTTGGACATCAAGCCCTCCCTCCATACAGTGTCGTAAGCTGCTGTAAGATCCACAAAAACTGCAGCTGATTTGAGACCTCGTTGAGCCAGCTTCTACTACAGTTGTCAATGTTAAGACCTGGTCGCAGCAACTTCGATGTTACCTAAGGCCACCTTGTTCGAACGGGATGATTTTATCAATGGCCTCTTGTATGCAATTTAGAATAAGCCTTTCTAGTAGCTTATAGGTCATGCTGAGTAGTGATATTGATCGATAATGAGAAGCATCAGTTCCGTCTTTTCCCGGTTTCAGGATGGCAATTATCTTAGCCTGTTTGAAAAACTTCGGTAATTTTCCAATTTTCAGAATTTCATTGAAAAATCCAATAAGCCTCCTCCTCCTCCTTTGGAATTCCAAGAAAAGCACTTCTTATTGTAGATGTTTTTTGTCAAGCCATATGCTCTCTCCATTTTGAGATCCGATCTTCCACTGCAGCTTTTTCTAGTCCATTCTCCTGTATCGTACATTATTAAGATAAATTCAAATATTTCTACATTAAGAAAGCACACACAGAATGAATGTTTTTGCACTGGTTCATAATATTAATAATAAATTAATATAATTATTGATTTGATGGAATCTGATTATAAAACATGTCTTTCTGTTTTTTATTAAATGTTGTCTTCTTCTGGTATAATTTGTTATTAAATGTTCTCTCAGTTTCTTTCAGACTTGAAAACTTTACATGTGATTAAAAAAATACAGAAAATGTATTTGGTACTAGCTGCTGTACCCATTGTTGATGGGAAAGTCGCTTAGCATATGCCTGATTACATTTTTTCGACCCCTCAAGTTGCTCTGGAGATTCTGAGACACATAGGTGGACATGGAACTGTCAATGGCTTGTCATGATATGATGTACCGACTTCAAATATATTGATGAAGTGTGGTCCTTGTTTCAGTACTACAAGAAGTATACCTGGGAAGCCAACAACACTAAAAGCGAAGCAAGAAAGCTTAGAAACCAAGGGTACCAAATTGTCAGCACTCTGCAACGTTTCAAAAATACGTCCTTCTGCCCCTGTTACTAAAGCAGCAAAATTAAGTTCCCAGCTTAATAGGTGAGTAAAAAGATAATATAGTAAATGTATTTGGTACTAGCTACTGTACCCATTGTTGATGGACAGTCGCTTAGCATATGCCTCATTACATTTTTGTCGACCCCTCAAGTTGCTCTGGAGATTCTGAGACACATAGGTGGACATGGAGCTGTCATTGGCTTGTCATGATATGATGTACTGACTTCCTGGTTCTCTGTGGCCCTTTGAAGTTGCTTTAAAAAAAATACATTATGAAGCCACCTTCCTGCCGAATTTCTTTGAATGAATTACAGCTAAGATCCTACTCGCCCATATCCTAAATTTAAATACCAATGTTCATGAAAATCCACCAGCCCTTATCTCCTGTGATGCTGCAACAGAAAAACAGACAAAAATTAAACCGAACATGACATATGCTATTATTTGTCCTGTCTGGTATAAAAACCAAATATCATGTAAGAGGGAGAAACAACTTTATTCAGAAATAAACTGTTAACTGTAACAGATAGTTTTTTCTAAAGTACTGTATACATGGTGATTGATAATTTTAATATAATCTATAACGATGATTTCACTGATGCCTATCAGTTCTTCTTTGTCTAGTTTAAAATGTTTAAAGAAATTGAGAACAGCATCTAAGACTGTTCCTCTCATTCCAAAAAGACCATAAACTTCATCTTTTCGATTTTCATACAAGTGAGGGAATTTAAGTCTCATTTCAGAAATATGTGCATTATATTGCAGGAATTCAAGAAGATCAGTGAAATCTGCATTTAAATCCTAACAAAATGAGATTAGTTCAAATTAGTTCAACTTAACTACTATGGGCACGCAGCGAGATGGCCGGGTGAGCACTTAGATGGGGAGAGAGTAGCTCCTGTGCCAGTTTTCAATTATATCTTTTATCACCCGATGATCAAAGTCATCTATTTCTGCTTTCAAGGATTCGGGTTGTGGCCATTTCTTGCCCTGCCTGAATAGGGTTACCAACTGAAAATTTCCAAATGCAGGACATTGCTTAGCAAAAAGCAGGACATTTAAGAAAAATGCCTGATAATTTCAATCGATAACAAAATTATACATATATTACACACAACTTTTTACAAAAGGACATACCTTACTTAATGATCAGTCCTTGCTGCAGTTCATTTCCTTGAAGCTGTATTTTTCAACAGAACCTACTTTTGAAAGAAGACGCGAGTTATTTTCTTGAAGTACATATTTCATACCTGCCAACTCTTCCGATTTACCCGGAAACTTTCCGGTTTTTAACTCTTCTTCCGATTTTCCGATTTATTTTTACTTCTTCCAATTTTTTACTAATATAACCTCTAGTACTGCCAATACTCTTCTCCTAGGATAAAGGATAAATTCTTATGTGCTTGTGTAATTTACGAATCTTCATTTTCAAGCGTATTTATATGATACTGTATTTCGTGAGTGTTTCGTCCGCCGTCTTCTTGAATCTTGTTTCCCGCTCACCATAGCAGCGTGTGCGCTTGATACAGATGGAGATTCGGGGCGGCAATCGTCCTTCAAGCAAGAGGCTCGCGCGCGGTAACGACTCAGTTAATCGGGATGAAAGAATGAGTTTGTTATTTTGTTGTTCGTGCGCTGTTAACATCGTTTCTGTGCATACGGTAGTTTCATTGGAGTTGTAGGCCACGTGTTTTTTTTTTTGTTTTTTTTTCTTTTCTTTTCTATTTCCCCCCCTCTGTCAAAGTCGTATGTTAATAATGTATGGGACATATTGAGTTGTTTTGTATGTGGTAGTTTCGCGTATTTAAGTGCATAATTTTAATGAGTTGAATGTTGTGTCGGTGACAGTTTCTGGCATTTTCTTTTTTCGTTATGGCCAAAAAATATGACAAACGTTATTTCCAAGTGTTCAGCGATGCCTATAAATTTCCGTTCATTTTACCGTATAATAAAGTAAACTACAGTATTTTCTCGCGTAATTAACACCCTTGCATAATTTATGCATCCCAATATTTTGGGGTCCAAAGTGGAGAAAAAGAAATGTTCACGTATTTGACGCACCCACAACTTCGAACAGCCATCACTCAGCTCCGGATGCATTTCGAAATAAAGATGTCAACTACTCAAGTAGCAGGCTTCCTATTGCGAAAGCGGGCATTCCAAACACAAGGCAACGTGCTGTTATTAGCCGTCAGGAAATGCCACTGCACTAGTTTTACGAGTGTTTCGGGTATGGGATACTCTGTGATCTCAAAATTGTTTGTCAGTCCACAGTATTGGAGTAATACTGCATCAGACAAACTCGCGGTAATCAATTACGCCGAAACTTAATGAACCCTTTAGGTCCATATTGAGGGATACCTACCTTCCTTACCTATCAGCAAAGCTCATGAGATCTGTCTCTTGGGTCGTTTCGGGTTCTTCGTCACTTGCTGAGGTAAAGGTAGGGTTCATTAATTCTAATCTATCTACTGGAATGAAAGGTCTATTTATGAGATTCCTATTTATTCAGGGAAATGAAGTAATTTACTATGTCAACGATGTCATAGTCAATCGTGTCCACTGGACACCACAATCATTTTTACATAAATGTCAGAACACTGGTGTGAGACTTTAACGTAATTGCCTGATGGGCATTCTTACTAGAAACCATTGTCTCAATTATTAATAATTTAAGAAAGGAAAGTCTGGAAATCCTTAAATTCGGCTTCCATGTGAGACCACATGTACCATCATAGTGATTCGTTATGGTCCAGCCCTCGTAACACGAACTCTGGACTCTGGTTATAATTAAGGCCGTCCAATCGGTGTGTGCCACACAGTGGTTCTACGGCATGGACCCTTAATTGAATCGATGTGACCTGCGTCTATGTCATGGACCGACATCTAATCTTCTAAGTTACTTTAAAGTCATTGTGGATGATGACCGCAAGGAAATGATGCTACAATGGCATATGGCCCTAATCTAAGTCACTGAGGTTGATGACCCCCTGACCATCCAAGTTTCTAGGCTGAAGGCTAAACACAATTAAGTTACATCGGTTGATGACCAAAGTTCCACTTTACTATCCCCAGCACATTCACTGCTCAATCAATCAAAGTTCAATAATTACAACAACAACAATGCTCACAAACTTTGTGGCAGAAAAATCCATTTCCTTCGGATATGTCCCCTTTATCTTTACTTTATTTTTTAATATTCCCCAGACAACAAATTAAAATTTCCAGAATGCACCTCCAAGTTATTCGCTTGATTAAAGTTATTTCAAAATGCGGTTTCACTGAATTTAATAATTTAATAAATTTAAATGATTTATCGAAATGTTAAAGAACAGTAAATTTTATCTCCGCGGACTCTGGTTTCTTCACAACTTTCTAGGCAGCTGTGATGTGAATTCAATATTGCGATGTTTATCTGGCTGGAAAAGAATTTGTTACATCATTCATGTCCAGCTATATATCTCGTATCGTGATATCACACTTTAAAAATCTAATCTAATCCTAACCGTTATTAACACTTGGATATCCTAATAATCCACGTACAAACCAAACAACTCGCCATATAATTACGATGTCATATCTCGTCATTACCATTATGAATTTTGCACACCCCTCGCAGACAAATCGATCATCACGACCATCGCTCTATATTTTGGACAACCTTGAAATTGGGTTACTCTGTTCCTTATACTCAAAGTTCATGGTTTCGAATGTTCATTACGTCCCCAATTACAGTACTTCACAATACTTAGATCATTACCGGCTATGAATTTTCAACTAAATCCAGCATTTTAACGTTTTCCTGGCCGAGAATTAAAGTACAATCTCGACTCCACTCCTATTCCCGTTATTATCCCCGCTGTCCGCTTAGGTCTCTCACCCCATGCTCGCTTGGCAGTTACAGGAACCACCTGGTTTATTCACAGATGACTGACTTCTCAAAATGCTCCCTTTAAACTCTGCCGACATGATTCAACAAATACGATATTCTACCCAACAAAATGCACAGATATGCTTCAAGATGCCCACACTAATTATACGCGTCGCCAATTATACCGCTATGGATTTCTATGAATTTCTTTCCATTCCCAACATTATAAAATATTCCTCGGGCTATCATATCCCGGTTTCAATGACAGGACTCTAACCTGATTCGCACATCTCATCTCAACTCATATAAAACACTCCTCGGGCTTCCGTATCCCGGCTTCAATGACAGGTCCAACCTGATTCACAAAACTAACCTCTGTTTCCCAGCTCCACAATTATCATCGACAAAGAACTGGAATAAAATCCTCACTAGAAATACCGACGTATAATATCGCACAATGCATTAATCATGAGTAACTTCGCATAAATGATATCGTATTTAATAACTTGATTTTTACGAGAAGTGACTGAAACATTCTACTAGATCTTTTATTTGTCAGTCAGACAGTTTAAAATGGGCATTAAATAAAAACGTTTCTCTCCGTGACCAAATTCATCTCCCTTGGCTCTCACCCGACAGCGCGCTTCCTCTCGATTGAAAATGAGTAACCATGGATCATTATTATTAACGTCAAATTGCAGACAGAAGAATTTTACATCGAATGAACATCTTACTTCGACATCACAAAATACAGGCAGTACACTCACACGGATGACGATCTACATTGGACGTGATATCACTTCAGAACCCTATTCAATAACTTTTTACAACATTATACGGCCCTCGCAAGACTTCAAAAATTTATCCAAGTGGGAAATAAAACAAATGACTCTTTTAGTCGTACTCCCACATTTACAAAACTTAGTAGGGGTGACCACTGCGTCGTATGTCCCCATGCAAAATACACTTTTAGAAATCACGAGATGAGATATAAGAGGTAGTAAGATGGAAAGTCACATTACCTTATGTAGTCACACCATTGTTCGTCATAGGGCTCACCTGTGACCCTGGCATTTTATTTAGCCATCTTTACATTCATGGCTGTACATCTCATTATGTTTCTTCAGGTTTCCTGGAATAAAGCATAAAAAAAAAGAAATACCCTTCACTTGTTTGCGGAGCGCACACGATGGATTATAATTATTCCCGCACACGAATTACTTAATCACATTAGAATATTTCAGTACTTTGACCGTCCTATCTGATACACTTATGTCTCTCAAGAAAACTATCTCCCCATGGAGTCAAGACTTAGCCGCAATGGCTAAAATCTGCAGTTGAACTCAGTCTACTTTCGTTGGTTTGATTTAGCAGAGCAGCTCAACAATTTTTCATCTGCTTTGTATCACAAATGCCGGAGAAGGAAGCTTCGTCATGGCGTCCCTTCATATTTATAGCAGTTACCCCCTCTCTTCGGATCTCTCCCTTTGCCGCCAAGAAAAATTTTATAAATTTTCTGACTTACCTAAACTGTAATTTCAAGAGTTTTGAAAGTGACTACATGCTTGCTACATTTCTGGCGGTAGTGTTCATGGACATTTAAAAATTTTACGGGTTCGATTTGTGAGATGATCGACCTCCTTTGATAGGCACTATATTTTTTTGACTTGGCGTGGTCACGCCGTGTACACGCGCTTTGAAATAGTTCATAAAAATTACTTGAGTTTCTTCCGCCGTCGACACGTGTGGTTGACGTCACGTACCCCAGAGCGTGGGACCGAAGGTAATCACCCCCTCGTCACGTGTCAACTCCATGCTATCAAGAATCCAACTTTAAGTTTAATTGTCATATTATGCATAATGTTCTTAGGGCACAAAGGTCATGGGTTCAATATAGAGCAGCGGGCAGCAAGTATTCAGTGTCCAAATGAAACGTGCGCTACCGCGGTAACAGAAGTGCACTTCAAGCGGCCAACAAGTCGCGCAAAGCATTTCACAGACCAAAAAGCGGCAAGTTTCCGCAAGTAGAGGATTATGTGCTTAAATATATGAATTTGTTACGCAATGTTGGATAAGCCGTTTCTCATGAAATTCTGTATTTTAAAGAATGAGAAATAGTTGTGCCACATGGAATCAGTGTCTTGGATTTGAAAGTTAGCCAAGGCTTGATTAATTTTATGAAGAGAAATGACGAATGATTTCAACCATTTTCATCGCTTTGTGATTGAGAAGTGTAAAGTGAATGAATATTTGATCTCCCTTATAGGAACCGGAGGTCAGACGCCAATCAGTTTCCATATGCCACAAAGTCGAACAATCGATAAGAAAGGAACATGCAGTGTTATCGGACGCACTACCAGAAGCAAAAAAAACAAAACAACAACAACAATGTACCGGTACTGCAGTGCTTTCTGTAACAGCTGATGGCAGAAAGCTTGCACCTTACATTGTTCTAAAAGGAAAAATAATGCCTAAAGCAAAATTTCCGTGAGTGAGCCACGCTCGTATTCAAGAAAAGGGTGGATGGACACGTCACTCGTACAAGATTGGATACGAACGGTTGGGGGTAATGTAGCAGAGTCCCTCCTTCGATGCCCGGCCCTTCTCGTGTTGGACATTTTCTTTTTTTGCCGTCACGGTATGTCATTCAGGTCGTATTGTCAGCTCGTAATGAGAAGAATATTTTCTAGTGTCGGTACTTCATACCCACGTGTCTAACTTAGCTGATGTGCCCTATTTGACTTTTCAGAAAAAATCTCGCGCAGGAATTTTACGCCAAATGATGATAATCGCAAATGAGTTGAACCAATTGTGTTTATATTATATTTGTGTATCTTTTAAATGAAAATGAATTGTAAATAATTTGTAAATATCTGAATTCCTTGAATAATTTACACATCCGAAGTTTTCGCCTGTATTTTTCGTCAAAAAAAGTGCGTTAATTACGCGAGAAAATACGGTATTATGCATTTTGTT
Organism: Anabrus simplex; assembly: GCF_040414725.1. Classification (NCBI taxonomy): domain Eukaryota; kingdom Metazoa; phylum Arthropoda; class Insecta; order Orthoptera; family Tettigoniidae; genus Anabrus; species Anabrus simplex. The sequence continues at coordinate 80,428,344 of NC_090271.1, read as the reverse complement.
GTGTGTGTCGGTGTGACATAAATTCATATGTAAGTGTCATAAATGAGAGTGATTAGGTACGTTTTCTTGTAACCATTTTTATGTTGTTTTTTTTAGTTTAAGATTTTAAATTCAATGGTCAATTCGCATTGTAACTGTAGATATGTCTTTTATCCTGACCTTTAATCACGTAGACTGTGGTGGAATATATGTGATGAAATCCAAGAATTAAAAAAGTCTTCCTATTTTTGGTTTCTAAAAGTTGGCAGGTATGATATAAAATTCTTCACACGACACATCTTTGAAATTGAACTTCACAAGTAACATTCCTTTCACTGATTCTACCAACAAACAGTTCCTTTCCTTTGTCCATTGAGCATTTATGAATGAAAACACACGTTAAGTGGAGGCATTGCTGCCTCTTATGGCAAAGAAAAACTGGCAAATGTTCAAAAGTTCAGAAAATACCTCAATGTTCTGGCACTTATTTAAAAAAACCCAGACCATTGTTGGTCTAGTGTTGTATCTTTATCCAAAGTTGAAGTTTTAGAATAAGCCCTTACGTTGCAGAACTGGTCGAATAATTTTGAATCAGCTATTTCTACACCTTTTGACTGTAAGTACTGAATACATGGTACAATATCGTCAAAGCTGAGGTCTTTAATGTTTTGAAGTTTCAACCATTTGAAACACTTGAATTCCTCTATAGGATGCATCCATTTATCCAAGTACTCAGTGCAGGTTTCATAGAAACACTTTGCATTCTTTATCCAAACCATCTTCTGAAAATGTATTTAACATCTGTCTGACTTTAAGGGGAATAAATTGACCTTCAAGTCTGCCTTTCAATGAAGATTGGACAGATTCTAATAGTTAAAGCACTTCTACAACTGAAATATGTTCTTTCTCAAGTGACAAAATTTTATAGTGAAAAATGTGCTTGGTTGAAGAAAGAAGCAAAAGATAGAGCTCCGAAAAGTCATTTTCAAGGAAGTTTCTAATTGATGAAGGCACTGACTTCCTACCTTGAGAAAGAAAGTAGGATTTTAGAGCTGGGAACAATTGCAGAATTCTTTCAACTGCTGGATACAATGTTAATCACCTAGTCTTAGAATGATTTAAAAGCTGCAGATAATTTACATCAACAAATTCACAAAAGTCTTTCAGTTCCTGAGAGCACACTGCATATATATGAAAGAAGTTGAAAATTTTCATCACCACAGACTCAATATCAACAGGAAGAGCATCAGCTCCATGTTGGAAACAGTTATGTAGAATGTGAGCAGGACATCCAACACCTACTATGTTTTCATTCAAGTCTTTTTTGAGAGCAGAGAATACATTCTTCCCTTCCCTGCATACAAGGCCTCCAAAATTAACATTGGCATTGTCTCCAGAAAATGCAATGCATCTAGAAGTAATTTTATGCTTTTTGAGAGTATCTGAAATATAGGAGGCAATACATTCAGAACTTTCATTTGGACATGCTTGTAAATCAAGAACTTTTATCTGAATGCCATTATTTTTGTAATCAAAGAATTGGATGACAATTGGAAACAACTTTAGTGCACCATGATTGCTTGCATCTGTTCCTAGGCCAAAAAATGGAACTTTATTGTTAAGAGTTTCAATTATAATACCTGTCGAGTGAGGTGCAATAATATTATTATGGTTTCTGTTTTAGTTCTTGCACAGGTCAGTTTCTGTGCTACTTCAGAACCTAAGAACATACTCTTATTCAATTTAGCTGTGCAGTCCATTGATTTGTATGACTGGTGATGGAAAACTGTATGAAATGACATTGTAACTTCTGCGGCTTGAACTTTTTTATCATCTGGTGAATATTTGGGAGTGACAAATGATAACATTGAACATGATATTGACCTAGTTCTCACCGTCTGTTTTGTGTGTTTCACTGTTAACGTGTCTTTCTAAGTCACCAACACCTTTGTATCCGACATTAACATAACTATCACACACTGCACATTTCGCTTCACTTTCACTGGGTCCATGAGTAAAGCAAGGATACTTATGTTTTAGTTTATCTGAAAATTTAAACTGTCTTGTTTTAGATTCACTCCTTTCAGGTTGCAAAGATGACATACCGGTACGTAATAGGATGCAATGAGATTAATATTTCACTCCACTCGCTTCATACTCGCACTATAATTTACGGCGACAACCAGATAACCAAACACGATAGCTGCAAATCATATGGCAAGCACATGTAAACTATAGTTCTCGACACTTCCGGTTTCTCTCAACATAAACGTGGAAATGAAGCGCGTTGATTGGTTGATCGATGCCTGGACTTCGAGTTCAATATATCGAATATTAGTATTATTTCCACCCTCGGAAGTAGCGCCCTGAGCACATGGAGTTGATGTACGATACAATAACATGCTGTCTTCAGCCTAAAACCTAAGTGAGCAATCTTGTAACAAAAAATGCCGGACAATGTCGATAAATTAGAAATGCCGGCCGGACATAACCAAAATTATTGAAAAGCAGGACAGGTCCGGCAAAAGCTGGACAGTTGGTAACCCTATGCCTGAACAATGCCATATTGCTTGCTCTGAAACATTACAGCACTTTGCAGCCCTAAGTGTAGGGTTAGTCATAGACAAGGAGAAACATTTATTCTGACCATCATCATATACCTTTATAAATCCTTCAGTTAAGTTTCTAGCCTCACTGTGAAATGTTTTACCCCTTGGTCTCTTTGCCATATTACGGGTATATTAGACATGCAGAAGGCAACGGGAAACCACTGCATTAAAGATCCTGAGAGATATTCCAATAAATCCACATGGCATGGCTGCAACGTCAAGATTGTAGCTGGCCGTGTGGATCGTCTACCTCTGTTTGGAGACGACGTCTTAAGAAGAAGATATAGTTCACTATGGCCTGGAATAAGGACTAGAAACTATAAATGATATAAAAATCATCAAGGAATGACGACCTATTACTCCCTGCAGCACACTGATTAATACATCCATTCCCACTCACGTCAGCCCGCAAGAGCTACAGAGCACCTGGGTTGAACGTTTGCTCATTAGGAGCAATGTCGGATGTTGTGCCCACACACAACCCTGCCACTCCCGCATGTCCTTCTCTCCACCCAAGTGCTTGCCTGGCCATCTCTTCAAGCGCCCATAGTACATCCACCCCATAAAGTTATTTTCAAAACATCTGCTTTCACCCCTCTGCCCTTTTTGAATATCATGTTCTCCTGTCTATCATAACAATGTATTAAACATTAAGTTATTTATTACTCATCCTTTTTGTAGTAAATCCCAATTATTAATGAAACCTTTTCAACAGTATACACCCTTAAATCTCCTTCTATAGTTGAAAGAAAAAGAATATTCTCCGCCACCAATTGTAGTAATTTCTTAATTCAAATTATTATTCTTCTGCTGCTTCTTCGCGAATGGGTCACCTAGGACCACGCAGAATCAACATTTTCCGGCTTTCTTTTATGCCCACTAGTTCTTCATCTTCATTGATTGTGCACATCTCCGGTCCTTCGAACATGCCGATCGTGTGAGATTCCTTTCTTGTTCCTCAAGTCACCGTGTTTAAATGATGTTTTGTATTTCCTTTCGATCTTGCAGATTTGGCGATCCCAATTCAGTGAGGTCTTTCTCTAATAATTTGTACCACTTTGATCTAGTGACCCTGTTTTGTAGAAATTAGTGAATTTGATGTGAAAGTCTGTTAGGGTTCATTCGTTCCAAATGCCATGCAAATTGGATTCATCGCATTTGAATTGCATCTGTAATTTTGGAAATGTGCTTGTATGTTTTACTATTAGGTTTAGGGTAATGAGTTCCGTTTATGATTCTTGGTCCCATGATTTTTCGTTCTTTAATTTATAATTGTTCCTTTAACCCCTTTTGTTGTAGTTTGAGAGTTTCCGCAGTATAGAGTGCTTCTGGTTGAACTACTGTATTGTAATGTTGTATCTTATTGTTCCATGAAAGACATTGTGTATTGTAAATGGTTCTTGTTAGTTGGAAAGCAGTTTCCATCTTTTGAATTCTTGAAGTTATGGATTTCCTTTCATTACAGTTCTCTGTAGGGGAGGATGGGGGAATGGCGCCACCTTAAGGGAAAATAGCTATAGCTTTCGACATAGTAATGACTGACTATTAGTACACAGTTATACTTCATATTTGAGGTTTTAGTTGTGGCTACTCACCTTTCAAAGTTTAGGAAATGAACTTTTGTAGGAGTAAATACAATACGTATATTCAAACTCCTGTAAATGGCGGAATTACCCCGCTGGTTGGGGTAATGCCGTCACCTAGTTCATATATATATATACATTACTTACAGATAAGGTATAATATTTATTAGAATTTCTAAATTTATGATTTATCATTTGCTTTTAGGCCTACACTAAGAACATAGATTAAAGGCACATAGGTTATATATCATTCTGTCCTTTCAGTGCCACTACAGGCCTACCCTAGGAATAAAAACATAAGTCACACTCATAATTTTCAGCTGTTTACCTGCCACTACATTCTGAATGAGCCCATCTGGAACATACGGTGCATCGGAACCACAATTCATTATTTTTTCCAAATTCTTCACTAATACAAACATTAACATCATCACCAATGCACACAGGGTCAATGTCATCATCTTCATCATCACCACACAATTTTTTTTTCATCTATCTCCTCCTCATCTGGGGACGATGATGATTCAAAGGTAAGACCTCTCTATTGCATGTCTTCTTCGTATGCTTTGAAGTTTTGCTGGACATTTTCGTCTTCGTTCTTTCTTGTATGACTGCGTTCTTAACGGATTTCTTCTTAACGATGTCTTGAAAGTGGGCTTTCATTGGAGTCGAAGTTATGATCTCCGAGTGCTGCTTTCTTGTAGCCCTTCTCTGTCCTGATTTGGATGAGCATGGCTTAGGAATTGGAGAGATTTCGTTTATACTTACAGTCCAGTGAGAAAAAGAAGACTGGTTCACTTTATCATTTCCTCCAGATGTTGTAGGTGAAGGTTCCGTTTCCAGATGTGTATTATTTTGGGGTGTTGATTCTAGCACTGGAAGTTGATCTGATGCAGGTGTACATGAAATTTGCTGTTCTTCATTATCTTGAATGCAAACTGTGAAATCAGTATGATGTGCAGCAACAAAATCATCTTCTCCAAATTTATTAGGATCTAAAGGATGAATTCCTGCTATCAAAAATCCTGTGAGGCCTTTCTCCAGTGTAGCCACACGTATGTAGGCTCAGTTGAAAATTTCTGCCAATTCATATGGTGTGATTTTTACATTCTGTACTCATGTAGAGTTCACATTCCCTATTAAAGGCATTCTTTAGAGGTCCATAGAAGGAGATGTCCAAGGGTTGGAGTCGATGAGATGAATGGGGTGGAAGTGACACAATATGGATGTGATTCGTTCTGCAGAAATTATACACTCCGTAAGTTTTGTGGCTGGAGTGGTTATCCAATATAAGCAATACAGAGTCATCAGTGGTTGGTCGAGTTTGCTTCTGGAAATGCTGGAGCCATTCCATAAATAGTTCCTCATTTATCCATCCATTCTTTGAACATCCGTAAATTGCATCACGGGGTCCTCCCTTCTGTAACTGCCGTGTCATTCGCTGGCATTGATAAATAAGCATAGTAGGGATTTAGTTTCCTGTTGCATTCATAGCACAAACTACTGTCACATTCTTTCCTCTCTCCCAACTTGTAGCTGCTCCCACTTGCTTCTGACCTTTTGGTCCAAGAATTTTTCCTGGTTTGTGTACTGTTGAAATGCTGGTCTCATCTACATTATAGATTCTGGATGCTGGGAATTTGATTTTGACCTGTACTGTTTCCAGATTTGTGAAGAAAAGGTCCACCATAACTTTGTTAAATGCAGAAATGCGATTAAGACTCGTAGCTTCTGGTTTACGCAGACTTATTCCGGGATTTCGCTTCAAGAAACTGTAGACCCATTCTGCACAGCATTAGTAGCTTCTTTCAAACTTTCCCTTCTCCAATTTTGTTTTTCTGCTGTCCTTTTCCTAACACGTGGCATCTGAAAAAACAAATTCAGATTACTTCCCTGTGAATTCATTTTGGGGTAATACCGCCACCCTGGCGGCGTTCTCCCATGTAGGTGTGGTGGTATTGCCCCATATTGTATGAACGATTTCGCACCACATTTTCACATAACCTATGAAACTATCAACACAAAATAAGATCTTAAAACACTCTTTAATAGTTGATATTTCACAGTATGTCATGCTTCTATTCATAACTTGAATTTCAAGCTCACTAACCTCTCTTCAATTATATTGTAGAAATTACATCAAAACAGGTGAAATTATATATACTAAAACTATAAGAAACAGCGCTGTCTCAGCCGATTGGAAGATAGCACACTGTGTTTACATCTCATTCCACTAGAGTTTGCACCTATCGGCTCACGTCTTACAGTTGCAGTACATTAGATTTGAAGGGTGGTGGAATTCCCCCGAGTGGCGCCACTCCTCCACCTTCCCCTAAGCCATTCACCTAGTTATTTGAATTAATTCACCCTTGAGATTTTGTTAGTGCCAATGATAAGTTTGTGTGCTGCATTTTTTATGTCAGTCATATAGTTTTTTCATATGATATTTGAAGTCCGATTTTTGCTGCTTGTTCTTGTAGAATATCAAGTTGCTTTTGTGCATCTGTTATGTTTATGGCTATAAGTGCCATATCATCGGCAAAGACTAGAAGTCAATTTTTATACCTTTATTCTTAGGTCCTAAATGGTGAGATAGTGCACCTGCTTTCCTCCATTCTCTGTTAACCTTTTCAAGAACACAGTTGTAAAATAATGGAAATACCCCCATCCCCTTGTCGCACTCCTGCATTCAAAATATTAATTAAAACTGCAGGACAACAATATAGCCTGCACCTCATAAGTTTCCTTACTCCACTGATGAGAAAAGTGATCTCTAGCACTGGATCATCTTTTCTACATTTCACACCGATTATGAACATTATAATTAAAATATAAATTCCTGAACATATCTATGATTAGAGCTTACATGGTGAAATGTATGAGATAGAAATGATTGGAAGTAAGATTTTCTATAGTTACTGTTAATGAATATTTGGATATTTTAGGTAGAAATAGTATTTCCGGAGATATTTGGAAGTTTGTGAACACTCGATGTAATGGGTTTGAATAGCACTCCCTCATTGGTGCTGGTAATCACATCACTATCACAATCATATTTTTGTAATCTAGATCAGCTGCTATTATATCATTTTCCTGTAAATAGGTCATCAATTTACCATCAGCATGGACAGAAAATGAAAACGAAAATGGAAACTGCTCCAAATGATGATGTTGATGATGATGATCATTGTCAAACCATCTCTACGGCAGCTTGCCATGTTGTCAACAGCTCAGAGCTTGTCAACATCACAGGTTATTATCTCCCTCTTTTCACATCAGAGATCTCCAAGGAGGAAACTATATCTATCCTATGCAAGCTTGAAACCTCAGATTTCTAATGGAATGAAACACGCACAGACATCTATTAGTAGAAGACTTTAAACACTGTAAAATCATCATGCAGATTCAGTCAGCTCTGGCACTTTTCGTGCAAGGAGTGAAAGCCAACCTGATTGGCGTGTGGCACTAAAGTGGTTAAGCCACATTTGACACCCTGGGATTTTGTAGGTGGTTTGCGGTCTGCACAGTATATTCAGAGGCTTGTCCAAATTGCAAGTGTTCAGCTAACAATGCCAAGCAGTTTCTGGCTAGCCACCACCTGCTGACATGTCGCGGTAACTGTTCAAAGTCCGGCTGTAAGGTTTACTGACAGTTCCACTACACTAAGGAGCCCGGTCCGGATAGTCTCAGATTAGTTCTGTACACTATCTAGTCACATAACTCTCTGTGCGATGGAGCAAACAAGAACTGTGAACTTTTGAGTAACAGAACCTTTACATGAATAACATTCAGAAGTTCAAGATGATGTTTTGAAGATTTGTACAAGCTATAAAAAGGAGAACAGGCATAGAGTGGTTGTCAGGAATGATATGAGAGATGTTCAGCATGACTGATTGATGCACAATGCAAGAATTCAATATATTACACGCTTAGGACATAGAGAGCAGGCATGTTTCAAAAGGATACAGCTGTTCATGCAAGCAGGAGTATGCAAGATGAGAGTCTATAAGGTGGTGTAGCTATGAAAGGAAGCAGTTTTGGAAATGAACAATGCCCTGTTGGTGATTGTTTTACAGAGCATCCTGACAGTTCTCGAAATGACTTTGTGCCAGTGTAAGTTAGGCTGGCACAAAAAAAAAAAAAAAAAAAAAGAAATTGAATTTAGCTTAGAAAATCACTGTACTAGACAACTTGTCAGTAATCAGCATAAGTTTCCTGCAAATTTTTTTTTTTTGGATTATATCGGTCCCTCAATCCTGAGGATCGTGATCTCTGAAGATATTTCTTTGTACCCGTTTCCATCCTCCACGGTCTTCTGCTATACGGGTAGATTGTATGAACAATGTCTTTGGTGCATGTTTTATGCCATCTGTCCAGCGTATAGGTGCTCGCCCACGCTCCCTCTTTCCAGGCACGTTTCCCAAGATTATGTGCTTTTCAAGGCTTCCTTCTCCACGACGCATAATATGACCAAGGAATTGGAGAATCCTCTGTTGACATTTTGCCGATAATCTCGTACTGATGTTCAGCTCCTTGAGGATGGATTCATTGGTTCAAAATGCTGTCCAAGGAATGCAAAGCATTCTTCTCCAGCACCACATCTCGAACGAGTTGATCTTATTCAAATCTGAAGCTCGTAAAGTCCACGTTTCAGCACCATAGAGGAAGGTAGAGAATACCGGGTCTGTACTAGTCTCATCTTTAGCTTTACAGAAATGGAGTGATCCTTCCAAATATGAGATAACTGAGACATTATATTCTTGGCCTTAGCAATCCTTCTCCTGATCTCTATTTCACAGCTGTTGTTGCTAGTTATAATGGCACCCAGGTACAACATTTCTGAAACCATTTCCATTTCGCTGAAGGCACTGAGTTCGTTTAACTTGCCAGGCCTATCAACTACCATAATTTTTGTCTTTTGCATGTTAATCTGCATACCGAAACTGATGCTGTCAGTTCTGACACTGTCTAAAAGTTCTGTCATTTCTGCCTCATCCACGACAATTTGGAGGTGCCCAAAAGAACACTTTAAGGTTAACATAGTAATAAAATAGGTTACATCTTGCATGGGCTACAACTGAAGGAACTGCTGGGGTATGAGAAAGAGAAAAGGGCATAGAAAAGACTCTTTGGTTTTTTAAAATTATTATTCAAGCTTTTTGTGTGAGTGGTACTATGTTGCCCGGGCTAGAAAACCAAGAATAACGGCCGAGATGATTCGGCATGCTGACCACACGACACCTCATAATCTGTAGACCTTCGGGCTGAGCAGCAGTGGCTTGGTTGACCATGGTCCTTCGGGGCTGTTGCGCCATGGGGTTTAGTTTGGTCCTATGTTGAAATACAAGGCAGAGGAATTTGCCAAGAAGTCACCATTGATTCAGATTATGTTAGGGAGTGTAATATCAGATTAAATACAAATGCACAATTGCAATGAAGTCTAGTACAGATGTTAAAAACGCTAATAATTGGAAGTTAGAGAGACTACTAGTTTTTCTCGCTGCATTCTTTGCTATTGCCATTTACTGTTGTGGATGAAACATGCTTGTTTAATTGTGCTTTAACCCTTTCCCCCGGACTATCTTTCACTCACTGTCTGGCGAAACCTAGAGTTATAATTTGCGTCATCATCATCATCATTTCCCTTTATCCAGCTGTAGCCAGGTAGGGGCAAATATGGTTCCTCTCCACTTTATTCGGTCTTTCCACCACTCCTCCTCCAACACTGTGTCCCAGTCCAGGTTTCTTTCTATAATGCTGCGTTGGATGGTATCCTTCCATCTCAATCGTGGTCGTCCACGGCCTCTCCTTCCTTGGATTTGCATTTCCATCACCTTTTTTGGCATTCTTTCGTCGCTCATTCGCTTTATGTGCCCAAACCATCTTAGTCGGCTCTTCTCTATTCTATCATTCAATTTTTCCACTCCAATTTCTTCCCAGATTTTCTCATTCCTTATTTTGTCTCTTCTACTCTTCTGTATCATACTCCTCAAGAACTTCATTTCGGCTGCCTGTATTCGACTCTCATCCTTCTTTGTCATTGTCCAAGTTTCTGCTCCGTAAGTTGTTATGGGTACGTCATACATCCAGTCGAGCATTCTCCATTAATTCACTCCCCAGGTATTTAAACGTTTCCACTACTTCCAGGGGCTTGTCTGCAAGTCTAATCTGACCTTTTCCCTCTTTCTCCCCTCTAGTCATAACAAGAGTTTTACTCTTTTCTACACTTATTTTCAATCCACATTCTTCGATCTTCCCATTCACCACATTCAACTATTCTTGAACCTTCCTGTCGTCTTCTCCCCAAATCACAATATCATCTGCAAATAACATCATGTTCATTTCTCTTTCTCCATATGCTGCTTTTGCTGTTCTCATGATGTCATCCATTACTATTGTAAACAGGATTGGTGATAGAACACTTCCCTGTCTCAGCCCACTAGTTATTTTGAACCAACCTGTCTTGCCAGACCTGTAGCTCAGATCCTTTCAAACAGAACAAAGATGGCCTAGGCCACCATAGCTCAATTGGTAGAGCAACCGACGCGAAATCGGGAGGTTGTGGGTTCGGATCCCACTGGTGTCCGGCTGGCCATTTTTGTTCTGTACTTAACATCTCTTCAACACGTACTACATGTACGTAACACGACCTACTACGTTGAATGTCTGTTTCAACTACAACATTCCTTATACAATGTCATGATCATTTTTATTAATCCCTGTCTAATTCCTTTTTGCACCAGACTGTCCCAAACTCTCGTCCTGGGGACACTGTCATATGCCTTTTCAATGTCAATGAATGTCATCACCATATCATTCCCGTACTCCCAATGCTTTTCCATTAGTTGTCTCATAATGAAAATGGGCTCTGTTGTTGACCTTCCACTTCTGAAACCAAACTGATTTTCCTGTATCTGCTTCTCAACCCTCAACCTTATTCTACTTTCCAGTATCCTTTCCATTATCTTAGCAACATGGGATATTAGAGTAATTCCCCTGTAGTTCTTCAAAACTTTCTTATCACCTTTCTTGAAAATTGGGATGATTATTCCTTTTTGCCAATCCTCAGGGACCTCCTTATTCTCCCAGACATTCCTGAGAACCTGATATGTCCACTGCAGGCCTACAGCTCCAGCTGCCTTTATCATCTCCACTGAAATTTCATCTATTCCAGCAGTTTTTCCATTCTTCATCTTTCTTACTGCCATTTCAATTTCATTCATTGTAATTTCTTTATCCATTTCTTCATCAACTAATTGCCTTTCCTGGTAGTCCATTGAATGACTGTCATCCATTCTTATGTTCAGCAGCTTCTGAAAATACTCTCTCGATCTATTTCTTATTTCTTCTGGCTTTGTTAAAATTATGCCACCTTCATCCTTCACAAATCTGGTGTTTACTTGATCTCTCTTTTTGTTTCTTAAGATACCATACAGTAATTTCTTGCTGCCCTGTGTATCATCTCTCAATTTGTGTGTGAATAATGCCCAGCTTTTCCTCTTTTCTTCCTCCACTACTTTCTTGGCCAAATTCTTTGCCTCCACATATTTTCTTCTACTTTCTTCAGTCTTAGATGTTTTCCATGCTTTCCATGCCATTTTCTTTTCCTTCACTTTAATCTTTACCCTATCATTCCACCAGTGTGTTTCTTTGTCTTTCACATTTCCTGATGTTCTACCACACACCTTTTCTGCACATCCAACCAGTGCTTCCTTAAATCTTTTCCATTCCTCTTCAACATTCCCCACTTCTGTCCTGGGTACCAAGGGTATTATTTCCCTTTGAAATTCTTCTTGTATGCTTTTCTCCTTCAACTTCCATACTTTAATTTTTTTCTTCCTTCTTAATTGGGGTTTTTCAATCTTTCCAAGTTTCAATTTTCCTATCACAACTCCATGATCTCCACCAAAGGCTTCTTCAGGCATGGCTGTTACATCTACAAGGTTCTTCCGGTGTTCTTTCTCTATGATTATATAATCAATCATGGTCTTTGTTGTTTGTCTCCCCAACCATACCTTGTAATCTTCTGACTGTTCTTCTTCCTAAACCAGGTATTTCCAACAATCATTTGATTCCTCATGCAAAAATCCACCAACAACTCACCTTCTGGATTTACATTTCCATATCCAAAGGGCCCTACAGGATCTTCCTTTCCTTGTCTTTCCATTCCAACTTGTGCATCTAGATCTCCCATCAATAGTACTTCCTTATCTTCTCTCTGTCTCCCCACTTCCTCTAAGAAGTCCTCTAGATGTACATCTATGCAACCAGTTTGTGGGGCATACAACTGAAATAAATCTTTCACGCCATTTTCAAACTGGAGTCTCATCATCATCATCCTATCGCTGACATACTTTGTATATTCCACATATTCTTGGATTTCTCTTCTAAGTATGATGGCCACTCCATTTTTTGCTTCAGGTCCTCCGCTGTAATACAGCCTGTATCCTTCTCTCAGAGGGATCTCCCCTGTACCCCTCTTCTTGGTCTCGCACAGTCCAAGTATGGCTATATCTATTTCTATCATGAAGTCAACCAGTTCTTCTGTCTTTCCCGTCAATGTCAGTACATTTACTGTTGCAATTTTGATGTAGTTTGGTGCTGGTTGCCCATTTTTCACAGTTCCCCCAGCACCTGAAGAGCTGCGCGTCGCTTTTAGCTGGGGACGCCCTAACCTTTTCCGAGGCACCATATCTGCTTTGTCCATATAGGCTATTGTTACGATGGGCTTGCCACACCCAAAGGCATTTTATACCTACTGCCAGGTTCAAAATTAGGCCGCCCCTAACATGGAGACAGACGCCTTTCGTAGCCGCTCCTCTGGAGTACAGACGCTACGGGTATGCCCCTTCTGCCATCTCCGCCGTACCGAAGTCCACCTTCTCCGCCGTAGATTCCGTTGAGGTCTTCACTCGTAACCCTGAGCTGAGACCCATACCAGATGTTACACACCGGGTCAGTGTGCTCTGGGACTCACATAGGCAGGGGCGCCACTCCTTGGGTAGGGCTGCCTTCGAAGAGGGTCCTTACCTCATACCTTCACATAGGCAGGGGCGCCACTCCCTGAGTAGGGCTGCCTCCGAAGAGGGTCCCTACCTGCTACCTTGCGTGTCAGGTATAATTATAGAGTACCTTCACTAAATAATTTATTCTGTAAAAACCACTTATGATATTGGTTTCAAATTTTGTAACAAAGGAAAATACACCATACTCATTGTAAAATGATACAATGGGATCACCTAATTACATGCAGGAATCCCCAGTTCATAATGATACATCAAGATGATTCCACCATGGTGCGAGTTAATGTTAAATTGCTTGTTCTCAAAGTCAGTGTGAATTGCTCGACCTGATGGGGCTCTTATTTTCTTGGTAATTCAGAGAACACAGGACTTCACTCTGAATCTCCCAATTTATTTCATTTTCAGTATCAGTCGGATGAAGATAGATAGATAAGGAATGGGTGAGCTCTGCCTTCACAGGGCTCCACACGTAGGTCTATGAAGACCCTTTGTGTCCCTTAAATAGGTTTTCCTAGTCCAGCCCTAGTGCTCCTATGAAGGATACCAGTATCCGGATGTTGCCATTCCTGATGTCTTCCAGGTTCACAAAGTGTGAGCCAAGATATCGATGTCTGGTGCATGCAAGAGCCTTGCATTGACAACAGCACATATGCGGAGGTCTCTTCCTCCCTACCACATCTTCTTGACTGATTTTCACGATGTGTAGGTGTCTCTGTAAGGTGTTGTGGCCTGTCAACAGTCCAACTACCATTCGTATTCTGGTCCTATTCAAGTTTATTAGGACCTTTTTATATCTTTGGCTGTGCTCTTCGATAAGTTCGCGTGCCTGCCTTGCCGTAGTTAACCTCTTCCAAATGTCTAAATGAGACTGGTTTGTCCACTGGGATATTACCAGTTTCACACTTTGGAGTGTTACTCCAAGGAAAGGCTCTGGTTCTATGAACGGGCCTTTTGAGCCTTGTTTCGCTAGTTTGTCAGCTTCTTCATTTCCACTGATTCCTGTGTGGCCAGGAACCCATAACAGGTTTACTGAGCTAAGTTCACACAGCTTTGGCACTCCCATACCATTTTAGATGTTGTTCTAGCTGCACATAGAGCTTTTAACGCTGCCTGGCTGTCGTTGCAAATGGTGATGCATCATCTACGCCCAGGCATGTTCCATACATTTACAGCACAGGCCAGTTCAGATGAAGATATTTAGATAGCAAATCATACTGCCTCTCAGACATACAAATTATAAACTATTTTTCACTGAATGGGATTGGAAGATAAATTTACATTAGTTCGAATATTATTTAATTATGTAAAGGCCCATAGTCTAAAACAGAATTAACTGAAGGAAAAAAATGATAATTATTTTTTGTCCAAGTAGGCCTAATATTTTAAAGGGAGGTGATACCTGAATGAGCATTTCCTGTCCTGTGCAGTACACTGTATTTCGATTTCCCTCAGGTTCATCTTCTGTCCCAACTGCTTCCGACACCGTTTTTATTATCATACCTACAACTTCAAACTTGCTACCATTGTATTCGCCAACATATTAATCTAATTTGTAATAAATGTCCTCTTCACTCAACTAGTTATGTGCAGCCATGTTGCTGCAATGTGTTTACGTTCAGTCAGCTGTCTGTTCTGTTTAAGAAAACCTATACAAAAACACTTTATTTTAGCATTCTGTGTATGTCAGTTGTATCTAGAAAGCGTAGGGAATTTGCCTGGTTCCAAGAAGTTACATGTTTAGCAGGCAGATGGCAGAGGAAGTCGGTTAGAAAGTCAAGTACGCTCTACTACGCAGCCCGCGGAAGACAAACTGTGACTCCAGTACGCTTTACTACGCAACCCGCAGGAAAGAGTTAACACATTGAGTGCCATAGCGCACACTGGTGTCTATTTTGAATGTTCCTGGTTGCTCACAGCAGACATAGGTTTCCACTAGCTTCAATAAGTGACAACACAGTGTTAGCTGGTACTGATGACGGTACAGAAGGTACTGCTTTAGGTTAGTTTCTTTCATGCTTTATGGTGGTAATGTGTGGTTTATAGGACCAAACTACTGGGTAAAGATGTGACTAATGACTAATGAAGACGGTATATCAGAACCTGAATATGTAAGGAAATATATAAAACCTTTAAAGGACTATTATTTTCAAGCAAAAAAGAAATTACAACAGCCCTATTGATACGTAGTGTAACGGTTAGCATCATTAGCTGCCATCCTCAGAGGTCTGGGTTCGATTCCCGGTACTGCCAGAAATTTAAGATTGGTAGGAGGGCTGGTATGTGGTTAAAATGGTACATGCTATTCACCTCCAGTGGGCGTGTGCCTGAAAAGAGCTTCACCTCCTCAGGATTAGGATACAGATTTACTTACTTGGGTATATTTTATGATTTAGTCAGCTGGCTGTTGTCAGGTAGGATTTAATTTGTTGTATTCACTGAGTGTGTTAAGTGCTTAAAGGATTCTCAGAAATCCAGCAAGTAAGACTTTTGTACCTTTCTTGTTAATGCATATATATGCCTTAAATATTGGTTACTTATGTACCCAGTAAATGGTCTTACGTGTTTGTTTCCCTTTTTCTACCAAAAATATTTTATAATTAATTATAATACCTTTAATAAACTGCTTTAGGTTAGTTTCTTTCATGCTTTATGGCGGTAATGTGTGGTTTATAGGACCAAACTACTGGGTAAAGATGTGGTCAGATTATCTGGAATGCACTGGATTAAACTTGAGAAAGAATGTCAAAAAATAATGGAATTACAAATGAAAGGAAAAACAGAAGCTGAGGAAAACCATGATCATGATAAATGGAGCTGAGTAAGAACAGCACAGGGTAATGGAACATGCGTTGGAACACAGATATATGATAAATGACAAATGGTTGAAAAATAGAGTAAAATGGAAAGTAACTATATTTACAATGAGCTGGTCGCATCTGGATAAGAGAAAATTATGTTCATGATGGTGATCCCAGAATATATAAGAAATATTTTATGGAATTGAGAAAGCGCGACTAAGCTTGATAGCAAACCATAAAACGTTCAACGATGCTGTGTCTCTGACAGATAGTATTTAGAACATTTCATTTAACACATTACCTACCATGGGGGTCTGACTGAACTGGCAGCGTAGGTATTTATGAAGAACTTCATTGGTCCTGCTGGGCCGGCAACAGGCAGTTGTTAGGTAATTACAAATAGAACACCTATATCCACTGCATGCATTCTAGTGCAGAAATATGGAACCCTGGCATTTCAGATGCACTCTGTGGTAAGCCGATGACATACCGTATTTACGCGAATAATGCCTGCTGCCGAATAATCCCCACACCCTCATTTTACGAAGGCTCGTTTTGAAAAAAAATTTAATGAACTAAAATTTCTTCCATCGAAAGAGTAGCGTAGGCATAAACAAACATTTCATATCACTCCGCGAGGTCCACGTGGTCTTAACGCAAATATGAACATGTAAATTTATGGATATAGCTACTTTGCCTGAGATGATAAAAATACATTATCACTGCTATGAAATATATTTGACATGAAAATTAGCTAGTAGGTTTACTTACATGACAGATATTGAATTAATCTGAACTTGCAATAGGCTCGATTCCCTGTAGATTGGAAGATTGGTTGTCTCTTGCATCACTAGAATCCTCTCCTAAATGACTTACAAAATTCGTCACCCTCGATGTCTAAAGCACTTCTCACACGTGGTCTCTTTTTACTCAGATAGTAACACGACCATTGGTGGATAATTCTTTTCGTATCCGGGGAATAGTGGGTTCGAATCCCACTGTCGACAGCCCTGAAAATGGTTTTCCCGTGGTTTCCCATTTTCACACCAGGCAAATGCTGGGGCTGTACCTTACTTAAGGCCATGGACGCTTCCTCCCAACTCCTAGGCCTTTCCTATCCCATCGTCGCCATAAGACCTATCTTTGTCGGTGCGACGTAAAGCCACTAGCAAAAAAAATTCTTTTCGTGCAATATGAACACTTGAAACAGACACACTGGCAAATTTGGGTGTTAGTTTTGTGATACAGTAAAACCTCGTTAATTCAAAGTCTTAGGAACGCAGATATTGGATTTCAAATGATGTGATTTCGAATTAACTGCCATTTGTAATTCAGAAATGCCAACCCTCACCGCGTCACAAAATATCCCAGTACCCTTTACTGCATGCAATTAACATTGATTCTAAGTTTAAAACTTTTAAATGCCATGAAACAAACTATTTCCAACATGTATTCAACAAGGTCCATATACAGTATTCATATAATGCACTTGGATCATTCATTGGCAAACATAACCTCACGCAACGAAAGAAAAATAATTATTCAAAGGCGAGAAGAAATCTATGCTGGCTCCCCTGTGTAAGTATAATTTTCGTAGGATGTCATACCATATTTACGCGAACAATCCCCGCACCCTAATTTTAGGAATTTTAGATGCCTTGTACTTGCACAGAAAATATACGATGCCCTTAAAACATGATGGTTTATCGAACTTTCCTATGAAGAGGGAAGAAAATAGGAAGTCTCTCGCTCATGTGTTACGTCCAGCCACTAGTCTTATATATAATAAAAGGGAAGTTTCGTGAATAAATGAGGTTGGGACAAGTTTATAAATGGATTAAGCCTGTAGGATCTCTCTCTTTCTCACTTCCGTTTGCATTGCACTAGAGTACGATTTCCCGCCATGGCCAAATGCCAACCCTTGCCGCTAACAAAGTATTCTAAGACCCATTAATGCATCCCCTTGATTCACATTTTAAACCTTTAAAATGCCATGGAAAAGAAACTTTTTCTGAAATGTATCCAACAGGGTGCATTTACAGTATTCAAATAATGCACTGGATAAATCAGTGGCAAACATGACCTCACACAACGAGAGAAAAAAAAAACATGATTCAAGGACGAGGACAAATTATGCTATGCAGATGCTTTATTGTTTTTCGATGCCTTGTACTTGCACAGAAAGTGCCCGACATCCTTAAAACTTTCTTATGACGAGGGGAGGAAGTCTTTCATTTCTGTCTGCATTGCAACACAATACAGTACAAGTCCGTTTGGGCTCGCATTAAAAAAAGAAAAATTGCCGTTTAATCGGCATTGACAGTATTATTCTGTGCACACGAATTGATTATAATTATGAGCCACACTTTTTCGCCAACTATCGGCATCGCCAGTTTTCACAGATTCTGCTGTTCTGCACACTGCCTGCTATGTAATATTGTAGCGTTCCTTAAAACGCTGAATACAAAAGAATTACGATTTCACTCGAACTTCAACTATGAAACACACTACAGACACACCAAAGTGAGTGAAAGTGCAGAAAACTACCCTTGCACGTTCTGGAAGATGCATTCTCCTGTGACGTGGAGAAATTTTGAATATAAATTGTTCTGTAAAATACTATTTAAAAAAATGTAAAGGCAGTTTAGAATTAAAAGTCTGAATTGTTTTCCATTTAAATATGACATATGGGGAGTTTTCTTCCATCTGCAGTTACAGAAAGCATAACTGTACACTCAACATCAAAAAACTAGGTGAGCCTGGAGCTTGTTGCCAACCTTGATGCAAATAAACCTGCAAGCCAATTTCTTGCATCAAAAGTTATTTAAAAATATTCGGGGATTATTCGCGTAAATGCAGTAATAATGTCACCCAATTGCTTTACTTAAGCAGCATAGAATATTTTCAAAATGGCATAGTATATAACACGTGGTTAGTGCACATAGTGGAGGCCACTGCGTAGGCTACTTGGAGCCTCAGGCAGTTCCAATGCACTATGAGAGACATGGTCTCTTTTTCAAAAATTGATGTCTGCTAGATCATCAGATGATATAGATTTTGATTCCCATAGGGAACCTGAAATATTTGTCGCGAATGAGTAAATTCATAATTTCAGTATAATTGGAATTGTAAGAAATGTGCCAACATTGAAGGTGGACATAATCAACTTTATGATCATGACAGGAAAGACAGAAGAAGAGGTGGATTTTAAGGAATAAGCATAGAAATGATGGAGTTGAGCGAAGTTAAATGGAAGGGGAAAAGAAAGAAGAGAATGAGAAAAGGATATACACTATGCTGGAGTGATAGCTGAGAGGCAAAAAGATGGTTTGGTCCTGATACTTTCAAAACAGCTGGAGCTCTATGTGGATATAGTAGAGTACATCAGCGACTGGATAATGGAAATTACAAAGCATGTTTTTTAAGTAAGGACGGTTTTTTATAATCCTGTAGTTAGCGTGCATGCTTCTTGTGGCGTGCGCACTACCTCCTGGCATCCTTTGCGAACATGCAGGCGTCAGTTGCAGCTGTGTAGATAACCTGTACGCTGAACTGTGCATCTTTTTGTTCAAGATTATTGAATCACCTGCTGCGTGTGTGAGATACAGTCTGTAATACGTTTTTTGAGTGCAAAAAACTTGTTGGCTGCAGACCTTCATCGCCAGCTTGGTGAGATGTATGGTGATAATGCAATGAGCAAAGTAAAAAGCAAAGTTCAAAAGTGGCCGTGAAAATTTTCATGACGAACGCTCAGGTCGACCATCTGTGATCACAGAAGATTTGGTGACTGAATTTGACATGAAAATTCATGAGGATAGAAGATTCACGATAACCACTCTCTCAATGGATTTTCCTCAAGTGTCTATGTCTGTACTGTATAAAATTGTGTCTGAAAACCTAAACTTCAGGGAATTGTGCTATCGATGGGTACCCAAAATCCTCACAGAAGACAAAAAATGAAATAGATTGGCCAGTTCCCTCACCTTTTTGACTTGTTTTGCCCAAGAAGGGGTTGACATGTTGAGTCGAATCTTCGCAGGAGATGAAACATGGGTATTCCATTTCACCACTGAATCCAAGTAACAGTCAATCAAATGGCGACACTCAAATTCTCCTGTCAAGGTCAAACCCAAATAAATGCTGTCACACTGCAAGATCATGGCAGCTGTGTTTTGGGTCAGGCGTGGTGTTTTGCTGGTGAACTTTATACCATGAGGAACGACGATCAATGCAGAAGCCTACTGCACAACCTTGACCTAATTTTGACGTGCAGTTCAGAACAAAAGATGCGGCATGCTGGTAAAAAGGGAATTTTGCTCCTTCGCGATAACGCAAGGCCTCACACTGCAGTCCAGACTTGGGAAACTGATTGACTCTTTCAGGTGGGAAGTTTTGGATCACCTACCATATAGTCCTGACCTTCCTCCGAGCAATATCCGCTTTTTTTTTTGACAGCTGAAACGTTGGCAGGCCGCGCTTCAAAGTGTGTGATAGCTATAGAGGAATCACACTCTTATTACAAGTGGCAAAAATACTGGAAAGAATAATAGAGAGGAGAAAGGTCAGAGCAGGTGGCAGACTTCTTGGAGAGGAATTGCAAAACTTAGTTTTAAGGTATGACAAGAGCCAAAATAAACAAGGCAACTATGTAGAAAAATAAAGAAACATATGTAAAACCTTAAAATAAATGTGGTTTGAAAATAAAATGTTTGGTTATTTTTTTTAAATGGCCCGTAATTAAGAAACAGCCCTTGTAGATTGAGAATGAGGAATGGAGTGAAAGACTTCATACAAGTGTATGCACCATAGACAGGGAACAAAGAGAAGGAAATTAAGGAAGTCCTGGAGAAACTAGAAAAGGAGGTAACTGAAGTGGAAATGATTACAATGGGAGACTTAAATGCACAGGTGGGAAATGAAAGACAAATGGATATGGGAAAAGGAATGGAGGAGGAGAGAAACTAGTTGAGTTTTGTGAGAGGAATGGAATGATTGTGATCAAAACAAGGTTATTGAAGAAAAACGTCAGGAAAATTACAAGATATGGCTGGGGTGACAAAAGAATAAAATCAGTAATTGATTACTTTCTGTTGGCAGTCGAGCTGAGTGGCTCAAATGGTTGAGACACTGACCTTCTGACCCCAACTTGGCAGCTTCAATTCAGGCTTAGGACAATGGTGTTTGAAGGTGCTCAAATACATCAGCCTCGTGTTAGTAGATTTACTGATGTGTAAAAGAACTCCTGAAGGACAAAATTCCAGCACCTTTGTGTCTCCAGAAACCATAAAGGAAGTTAGTAGGATGTAAAGCCAATTATATTATTATTATTACTTTCTGGTGGAAAGGACAAATCGCAGACAGTTGATGGATGTAACAGCTTTACCAGCAGAAGCAATCAATGTAGATCATAGGTTGTGATAGCATAACTGAGAGTGGTGAAAATGGAAAAATTTAAGGAGATAAGGGATGGTAGAATAAAAATGTGGAAATTAAAAGATAAGAATGAAGAAGAATTCCTGGTGAGACTGAAACAACAAATTCCAGGTGCTGAAGTAGGAAATATGGACAATGAATGGTCCAACTTGAAAAGAGCATTTGTAAGTCTGGCAGAGAGTGCCTGGGCTAGAACGTCGACAAGAGTGAAAGGAAAGGAGACACCGTAGTGCGATGAGAAGGTGAAAGAAGCAACGTAGGAAAAGAAGAAAGCATGGCAATAATGGAATAGAGATAAAAAGGAAGAAAGCAAAAGGATCACGATAATAAAAGGAAATGTAAGAAATTGGTAAAAGAAGAAAGGTTGGAAAGAATTTACACAAAAGATGGAAATGGATGAGGTGGCAGTAAAAGAATGCTGTGTGGAATTATACAAAGTAATAGGAAAGAAAATATTTTATACAAAGAACTGATGAAAGAGTAAGGTGGAGAGCTGATAACACATCCAGAGGAATTACAGAGAAGATGGAAGGAGTATTTTGATAAACTGCTGAATGTGAGAAATTGTGCAGAGGAGACAGTCGTATTACGGTGTCATGACTCAACAGTAGAAGATGATATAACCATGTTGGAGGTGGAATTAGTCCGTAAAATGAAAATGGGGAAGGCACCAGGGTTGGATGAAGTGTCAGAAAACTGGAGAAAGGGAATAATAATACCATTCTTCAAGGAGGGGGATAAACAAGTGTGTGATAAGTATAGAGGAATTACACTCTTATCACAAGTGGCAAAAATACTGAAAAGAATATTAGAGAGGAGAATGAAGAAAAAGTTAGAACAAGAGTTGCAAGAGGAATAGTATGGCTTTAGAAGTGGAAGATCTGTGGCAGACAAAATCTTCAGTGTAAGGCAATTAATGGAAAGGATCTCGTCATGGCATTCATAGAACAAATGCATACATCCCAGGCAACAGGTATGGGGAACTATGGTCAAAAAAGAGACTGGGTACACAAACTGTAGAATTCGTGCAGGAAATGTACAGAAACAGAGAAAATTGTGTCAGCAGCATACAGACTCAGTTTTGGAAAGACAGAATGGTTTAGAATTAAAACTGGACAAAGATGGCAGTGTGCTGTCGCCTCTTTTGTTTCTAATTGTTATGGAAAAAATTATTCAGCAAACAGAGGAAGCATATGGGAATAGGGAGATGAAGTTATTACTATTTGCAGACGATATTGTGGTCTGGGTAACAAACAGCAAAGAAGTACAAGAACAACTTGATCCACCGAACAAGAAAATTGAAAAGTATGGTATGAAAATCAGTGCAAAGTAAAGGAAGACCATATTGATCAAGAGGAGAAAGACAAGGGAAAAGCATTGTGAAAATTGGTGGTCAAAGTCTTGAAATTGTTGTCAGTTTCAAATACCTAAAGAGTGAATTAATGGAGGTAGTAAGAGGGTGCATCAGGGCAGTGCATTTTACCAGAGTGTACGAAACCTTGTCTGGAATAAGGAAGTACCAAGGAAGTGTAAGAATATAATGTACACAATGTTTTATGAACCCATATTGACCTATGCAGTTGAGACCTGGACATTGACAAGTAGGGAGGTGAGTTAGAATTCAAGCCAGCGAGATGAAGTACTGCACCTAAGAAGTATGATAGTAAAGACAAGGAAAGGCAGATTGAGAAACGAAGCTGTGAGAAAGGAGGTCTGACTGGAAAACCTAAATGAGAGAATTGATAGGAGTAAAGCAAGATTGTTTGGACCTGTAAAGAGGATGGAGGAGGAAAGAATACCGTATTTTCTCGCATAATTAACGCAGTTTTTTGACAAAAAAATACAGGCGAAAACTTTGGATGCGTAAATTATTTACGGAATTCAAATATTTTAAAAAATATTTTCAATTCCTTTACATTTAAAAGGCCTCCGCCATTGTCCAGCCCAAGTCCAGAATGAGAAAGGAGGAGGGTTGGCTGGTCTGGCACCCAGCTGTAAAACCGCTAATGCCGAGTGTTGGGCAATGGTAAATAACCTTACTCCCTAAAGGGGCCAACGGCTTCAGGAGGATGAGCTCCCTTAGGTGGGGTGATGGTCTGATTGTCCCCTCAGTGGAGGAAATGACACTGGAATCCATCACTTGAAGACCCAACAGCAAACAAGCAGAGGAGGAACCTCTGACTTCGGTTCCCAACGGTTGTGGAGGCAGATGAGGTCATGCCAGATGGACTGGTTGTGAAGGCGCTAGTCACTCACAGCTGGAGTCTGCAGCAGTCCGTTGCAGTCTTGGTGCCTAACCCTGCACGTCTCATCTCACATGTGTTGCAGGATATTGCTTCGAGACCATAGTGTGAGGGTCACTTCCTGACAAGTTGGGATCCTCCTTAAACAAATCCACGCCAGTATCACTTTTCCTGCTACTTTCTTCACTTCGATCAGGTCCAACGGCGATGGGGCAACGTTGGTGGAGGTAGGTTTAGGGTAAACTGGGAGCCTCTAGTCCGGACCTGCACGTTAGCGGCATATGTGTGATGGACGTCTTCATGAGACCCGGTGGCTACTCAAGAATTTGGTCCTGCGTCTATGTCTGGGCTGACCAATTTAGGACCACTGCTGCCCACCCCAAATGTGGAAGGCCCTAGAAAATGTGGGCTAAACGTCGGAAGTCACCCTTTCGCCTGGCTGGGCAGCTGCACCCAGCGAGTAACCCCACACGCGGTCAAAATATGGCAGATGAATGTAGAATTATAATTGGATCCTAGAATATCAGAACATTGCTTGATAACAACAACAGTGACAGACCGAAGAGAAGAACAGCTCTCATCCCCCATGACCTTGCTAGACTAAAAACATAGACGCCACTGTGAGCAAAACTAGACTATCAGATGAAGGGAAGATTGTTGAGTCTGGATCAGTCTACCATCTTTTGGAAAGGGAAGGAGGATGGAGAGAACCGTATTCATGGGGTTGGATTCACAGTTAAGATGAAACTGGTAAATGATCATCAGCTCACACCCATTGCATATAGTGAATGGTTCATGTCACTCCGTATACCACTCTCTGTAGATAGGTTCATCGCACTCATCTCTGCATATGCCCCAACCCTGAAAGCCGATGAAGAAACTAAGAACCATTTCTACCACCAGCTGAACTCGTGTAATGGGCACATGGGATTGGTAAGGGTTATGAAAATATATGGTATTGGTAATTCCAATGCCAATGGTCTACTACTTCTTGGCCTGTATGCAGAACATAAGCTGTTCATCACTAACACTCAGTTTCGCCTTCCTAACCGTTACAAGACCACATGGATGCTCCCACGATCTAAGCACTGCCACATCGACTACATAATCACCCAACAGTGTGACAAGAAAGATGTTCTCATCACTAAGACTGCAAGGAGTATTGATGATTGTTTGACAGATCACAAACTTCTGATCTGTTGATTCAGAATATCCTTCCATTGGAAACCAACTGTGCATCCCCCACGTAAGTTCCGACGCAAGTTTGCCACTTTCAAGCTCTCAGATAAATCCACATTGCCAGACTTCCAAAATGTGATTATGAACCAATTGGCAAGCAATCCAGTATGCAAATGACTTGGGTCATAGGATATAAATATAAACTTTATGGTTTTGATCCGTATTGAATTGTGATCACAATAATAATTATTAAATTAATTTCGTATGGTCCACCTTTTTAAATACTATATTATGCAATATTATTGAATTACATTGCTAAACTAGGGACTAGTTTCGGCCTTGGCTGGCCATCTTTATCCTTAATGTAATACATTTAATAACTAAACAAATGTAAGAACACATAATTGACATGAAAACTGTTGTACAGACACACAATTAACATTAAAATCTGGGATGAACTTAGTATGCAAGCCACTGGATGCCACTGTAAATAACCACCAGCTGATGCAGAACTGCTAGATGGTGTTTCCACATCGACCAACGTAAATAAAATGAAATGTTCCTGTAGTGCTTGTTAAAAACATGCTGAAATACTGTTGGACATTGTCAGGATAACACATGAAGATATGGTTAAAACTGACACATTCTTAATTTGTGGCTTGCATACTGCTAACACCACTCATGTAGGTTTGGTGATTGATGATCTGACTACAGAATCAGCATTTACCAGTTCTCGTTTTGCAATTGAAATTGTAATGATTAGCAGTGATGGAACTAACAATTCTATGAATATCAATACAAGAAAGAGTCTGGATGATGAGCGTACCATACTTCAGATGCTAAGAATTTAGACCCTAATTTATTTTTCAGATTTTACACTTAGTTCATCCCAGATTTTAATGTTAATTGTGTGTTTGTACATTAGTTTTCGTGTCAGTTGTGTGTTTTTACATTTGTTTAGTTATTAGATGTATTACATTAAGGCTAAAGATGGCCAGCCAAGGCCATTCTAGTCCCTAGTTTAGCAATGTAATTCAATAATATTCCATAACATAGTATTGAAAAAGGTGGACCATACAACATTAATTTAATAATTATTATTGTATCATTGAGTCAGCTGAGGAAATCATCAGCTACGAGAACAGAAAGAGGCAAGACTGGTTCGAGGGCAACAGTGAAGAAATTCTGAGCCTTATGAATGCCAAAAGGGAAGCCCACCTATCCCTTCTTCAAGATCCATCATCCAGTGTGAAGAAAGCTGTGTTTCAAGATCTGAAAGAGAAATGAAGAACAACTCTTGGCAGGAGAAGGCTTTAGAACTCCAAAGACTATCTGATGCCAGAGACCTGCAGAACTTCTACGCAGGAATAAAAGAGATCTACGGTCCATCTCACTCTTCAGTTGGAACTCTGAAAACAGTTGATGGTGCTAACACTCTTACCGATGGTAGAGACATCCTGAAGAGCTGGAAGGAACACTTTTCCTCTCTTTTAAACTGAAGCTCCACTGCTGCCGATGACTTTCTATGGAATATGCCATCCGGCTCCATGCCTAAATGGTTAGCATGCTGGCCTTTGGTCACAGTAGTCCCGAGCTTGATTCCCGGCAGGGTTGGGAATTTTAACCATCATTGGTTAATTTCTCTGGCACGGGGACTGGGTGCGTGTGTCGTATTCATCATCATTTCATCCTCATCATGATGTACAGGTCGCCTACGGGCATCAGATCAAAAGACCTGCACCTGGCAAGCCGAACATGTCTTCAGACACTCCTGGCACTAAAAGCCATACGCCATTTCATTTATGGGATGTGCCACAACTCCCCCCTCAACCATGGATGGCGATACTACCAACTTATCAGGAATTGTGTGTGGCACTTGATAGACTGAAACCTAGGAAAGCATCTGGACCAGACAACATCCCTATGGAACTATTTCAATGTGGAGGCTTACTCCTGAAAACAAGGCTCTTTACTCTCATCCTCTCAATTTGGGAAACCTAACAAAGTACTATGTTCAAGAAAGGTGACCGTAGTATATGTGACGACTATCGTGGCATTTCTCTGCTATCCATTGTAGGTAAACTCTCGCAAGGATCCTGTTTAGCCACCTTCAAGTCATCTCTGAGAGGACTCTATCAGAGTCTCAATGTGGTTTCCGAGCCCCCAGAGGTACTGTTGAAATGATCTTTTGTGCAAGGCAATTGCAAGAGAAATGCAGAGAACAACAGAAGCCTCTGTATTTTGTGTTTTATGACCTGGAAAAGGCCTTCAATAGTGTCCCAAGACTTGCTATGTGGGCAATTCTGAGACGCTTTGGCTGTCCTGAGCATTTTGTGGGCCTGGTGCAAGCACTTCATGGTGGTATGACTGGACAGATTCTCCATCAAAACAACTTCTCCGAGCCATTCCCAGTCACTCATGGATTGAAGCAGGGTTGCATACTTGCTCCAACTCTGTTTGCCTTGTATCTGGTGGCCATGCTTTATGAAACAACAGACAGCCCCGGTGTAGAGATTAAATACTGCTTTGATGGTGGCCTCTTCAACTTGGCCAGACTTCACTCGCGAAGACATACCAGTGTTACTAGAGTAACTGAAATGCAGTATGCTGATGATACCGCATCACTGGCTATTACACCTGGGGAACTGCAACAGGCAGTCAACAGTTTCAAGGATGCATATGACCATCAATGCTAAAGAACCAAGGTACTTGCTCAGCCTGCACCAGGGACTAACATTCCAGAATTTAACATTACCATCTCAAACACCAAACTAGAACAAGTAGACCACTTCACTTACCTAGGGAGTATCTTGTCAAAGAGCTGTACTTCAGAACAGGATGTAGAAAAGAGGCTTCGTGCTGCCCATGTGGCCTTTGGCAACTATCACACAGAGTCTTCAGGAATAAAAACCTTAGAATTCACAAAAAACTAATGGTGTACCAAGCTGTAGTCATCTCGACATTTCTCTATGGCTGCGAAACGTGGACCTTATACCGCCCTGACATAAAAAAACTGGAACGCTTTCACCAGTAAAAACTACGCTCCATCATGAACTTCAAGTGGGAAAACTACGTCTCTAATGTTGAAGTTTTTGAGAAAGCATGTGCTAAGAGTGTAGAAGCATTGGTTGTTGGCCATCGCCTCAGATGGGCAGGACATGTGCGCCATATGAATGACACCAGACTACCGTGCCAGATCCTCTATGGTGAACTTGGCTCCAGTTCAAGACCACGGGTTACCCCCTGAGTCGTTTCAAAGACCAACCGAAATAAACCTTAAAGATGGCAGAAATAAACCCACAAACCTGGGAAACACTTGCCAAGGACCGTTTACTTTGGTGGCAAAGTATCTATGCCTCATTTCAACACTTTGAACAAGAACACCACATACATGCAGATATTAAGGGACAGGAACGCAAACCGCCAGACCCAGCCAAGATCTCCCTTGTCCCTCAGCTGCGCGATGTGTGGACATATGTTCTATGCAAGAATTAGCCTGTACAGTCACTGGAAGTTTAAACACAAACTGTTGTGTATTGAAGTGAGCTATTAGCCAGGAAATCTATAAACTCGGAAACTAGTAACTGCCGATGACATCGGCGATATTTAAAAGGTACATCAAATATAATATGCACACAGTTGGTTCAACTCATCTGTTACCGTCATTTAGAGTAAAATTCCGACTTGAAGTAAGTTGGACACGTGGGTTTGAAGTATCGACACTGGAAAATATTCTTCCCATTACGAGCTGGCAATACGACCTGAGATGAAATAAACATGACCTCATAAAAGTACCATTCATGTAAGTGCATAATAATGACATACTGGCAAAAAAAAGAAAACTATCCAACACGAGAAGGGCCGGGCATCGAAAGAAGGACCCCAAACGGTTTGTATCTAATCTTGTATGAGTGACGTGTCCATCCACCCTTTTTTTTGTTGTTGTTGATATAAATGTGGATCCCTCGCGGAAATTTTACTTCAGGTATTGTTTTTCGTTTAGAAAAATGTAAGGTGCAAGCTTTCTGCGATAACTTGTTATAGAAAGCATTGCAGTACATCGCTGTTTTTTGCTTCCGGTAGTGCGTACGATAACACTCGATGTCCCCTTCTTATTGATTGTTCGACTTTGTAGCCTATGGAAATTGAATGGCGTCTGACCTGCGGTTCCTATTTGGGAGAGCAAATAATCCTTCACTTTACGCTTCTCAATGACAAAGCAATGAAAATCAATTACTTTTTCGTTGAAATCATTTGTCATTTTTGGCATAAAGGTGTTCTTTGAAGAGAAACGGCTTATCCAACATTGTGTAATGAAATCATATATTTAAGCAGATCCTCCTCTACTTTTGGAAACTTGCCATCTTTTGGTCCACAAAATGCTTCGTTAGACTTGTTGGTCGCTTGAAGTTCATTTCTCTGTTACCGCGGCAGCGTATGTTGCATTCGGACACTTGTGGCTCTCTGCCCTATGCTTGTATGTTTCAGCTCAACTGATCACCGCTAGTTTATATGATGCAGTATTACGTGAATTCTTGCTGAACTAGTGCAATGGTATTTCCTACCGGCTGATAACAGCACATTGCCAAGTATTTGGAATGCCCGGTTTCGTAGTGGGAAGGCTGCTGCTACCTGAATAGTTCAGATCTTTATTTTGAAACGCATACAGAGCTGCGTGATGAATGTTCGAAGAAGTGAACATTTCTTTTTTTCCACTTTGGCCCCAAAAATATTGGGATGCATAAATTATGCAAGGGCGTTATGCAAGAAAATACAGTACCAAAACAGATGATGGAGATGAAGTGCAAGGGAAAGAGAGCAAGAGGGAGACCTAGATCAAGTTGGATCAATTCGATAAAGAGGAGTGCAAGAAGAAGAAGAAACCTGGACTGGGACAGTATGATGGAAGGGGATTGGGGGAAGAAAAGAGGAAGGTGGAGAAGTGTCATAAATGCTCCGACCTTGCAGGAGCTGGATAAGGGGAAAGAATGATGGTGATGATGACGATGATGATATAAGAAATGTGCACCTTTGAAATGGCTATTGTCTGTAGTGTATTCTGATTATTTACGCCATTTATTCTGCTCTGTTGAAAAATCCTATTTCCTTCTCAGAAACCCCTCTAGGTTCAGACTTCCTTTGAAAATTGATTTTGAATGCATTTACTGATATACTGTAGTTCCTTTTGTTGTGTGGGGAATAATGGGACAAATAATCATCAACTTCTGGAAAAAAATTGAAGGTGTTTTTCAGGGTATTTACTTATTGAAGTGATATCTCATCTCATCATATTTTCTGATACTCGTTAAATTTTGGTCTTAATTTCTCAACTTAATTTTGTGATACCCATTCATGTGGTACATTTAATGATATGCTCCTTTCACACGAATACACATTCTTTAATTAGTATCATAATTTATGTCCTAACTGTTGTATTTTTATACCATGATTCAAAAGGTTGGGCAGAAACTGAAGTAGCCACAGAAGGGCTGAAGTACAACTGCTTTAGAATAGAATCGTGTAGTCTGGGACAAAACCCTGTATCGGGGCAAACCTGGGAATGCCAGGAATGACATAATGGACAGTCTATTTTAACAAAATTTTCTCTGTTCCTAAACAATGCAGAATTTAGAGTCAGTAAAGTAATAGTCATTTGCGCACACACTAAGTTGGACACTAGACATTGAATGTAGTAGGGGACAGTTCGAACAGCTTTCGTTGTCCAGTGTCTGGTGTCACTGTTTGCACTATAACTTCAATGAATGTCACTTCTGCATTGTTTAGAATTGTAAAGCACTTTGGGACCGAGCGAGCTCAATAGCTGCAGTCACTTAAGTGCGGGCAGTATCCAGTATTCGGAAGATAGTGGGTTAAACCTAACTGTCGGCAGCCCTGAAGATGGTTTTCCATGGTTTCCCATTTTCACACCAGGCAGATGATGGGGCTGTACCTTAATTAAGGCCACGGCCACCTGCTTCCTACTCCTAGCCCCTTCCTGTCCCATCGTCGCTATATGATCTATCTGTGTTGGTGCGATGTAAAGCAACTTGCAAAAAAAAAAAAAAAGGCACTTTGGGAAAATACATTTTGGATTATGTAGTTCATGACATTCCTAGACTTCTCCCAATGCAGGGTTTTGTCGTAGACTATACATTCCTGTTCACAGGTTGTTGTATTTTATCCCCTCTGAGGGCTATGCCAGTTTCTGTAGAACATTTAGAATCACTTTTAATATTATTTTGTTATTCTTGACACCTTTTACCTTCTCCTTTCCATTCCTCAGGCCAGATGAATCCATGATCTCCCAAGCTTTGATGAGATCCAACAAGAGTGAGATAGAGTCATTGCCTCCTGTCACACAGTGTGGTCAATCTGGACAGAGGGAATTTGTTCATAATGCATGCAAGAATCAAAAGGTATGTGATAAAGATGCCATGGCAGGAGAAAATGCTGATCAAATCAGTCATGATACAGGAAGACATAATATTGTTGCAGCCTCTACACCATCCTCAAAAATTTGTTATAAGAAACGAACTGTTAAAATAAATAATATTTCTGTTAATGATCAGAATCTTGAAATGACTATTATTCCGTATAGTCATAGAACTTGTGAATTCGTTGAGAGTAATTCGGTCACAGAACTAAATAAAACCTTCTCTCTTCCATGCAGAAGTGATCAGAAAGTTGTAGAAGAACAGTATTTTCCAGAAAAACATCAGTCTCCTTCACAGTTCTCAAGTACGAAGAATGTTGATTGTTCTGGTATCTCGGTGCTGCAAGAAAAACATCCTCCATCGGAGGAAGGCAATACTGATAGATTTGGAAATATAGGAAATTCATCATGCAGCTCTGTTTCCCCATCTGATGGACAGTTTTCTTGTGGATCAGGTGAACTTAAGAGCCATTGTAAATCTCTGTCTGATGATCATAGATCACAGTTACCTAATGAACAATCCCACTCTGTGATGAATGATAGCAGTTCTGAAAAGATGACCACTGATAATTTCTTGTCTTCATCATTTGAAGAGACTGTTCCAGAATGTAGGTTCATAAACACACAGAGAGACTGCAGGAAGGAAGAGACTATTTCACCTTTTTATAAGCAATTTTCGGAGAAAATGCTGAAGTATAATTTGATTAGAAAGAACTGTCCAGCAAATGAATTGTCATCTAATCCAGTCAACAGTTCAAGATCATTTAAGATTGACTTCACCGCTGTTGGGCACTACCCTCGAGATGACAGCAACCATTGTGATGATAAAAATGGAGAACTTTCAGAAGAACTCCATCTTGAATTAGGTGCGCTGAGAAGTCCAGAAGATTCATTAGAGGAAGAATACATTGTGCATAAAGGAGATAAAGTGTATAGTGAATATAATTCAATTGCTACTCGAAAAATGCCAGTGCATTTGCCAAAGAATGAAGAGGTAAGGGAGTTAGGAGAGTTATCGGAAAGTATTTGTGAATCAAATTTTTCCTTAGATGAGGGTAGTAATCCTTTATCAAGTGTTTCAGCGCACACATTCAGTGAATATAAACAAGAGGCAGTGTCCATACTCTCAGAATCTGAAAGAAATCTTAGTTCAGAAAGAAAAAACATGGTAAAATGTCCACCTCTTTTTCAAGAGAGATTGTTAAAATCATATTGTAGTAATTCCTCTGGTTCCCCATCAAGTCATCCAGAAAGACAACATGAGGTAAATAACATAATCAACTATGAAGATAACTTGGTTAAGGATAGTGACCATTCTATAAAGCAATATTCTTTCTTCGAAGAACAGAATGCAATTGCTGATGCTCATGTTAAGCCGGAAAATAGACTTGCCTTGAATGAGTCTTGTAATACTCATTCTGTAAATAGACAGGTATTTCATCCAGAAAAGCAGAAATTACTAAGCAAGCTGCCATATCCCTCTAAAAATGAACCTGAGGGTGATGATGAAACCCATGCAATTGGTGCTTCATTTAAGCAGCCATGTTATCTTGAACACAAACCTAAATTAAACAACTTGTTTTTTGGCTCCAAAACTGTTCAAAGTGAAGCTCATGAATCTGGTTACACCAGCATACCTTACGAAATTCATGGAACTTCTCAAAATGTTGTGAATAATTTTCTTCCAAGTACTAAAATTGATACTGAAAGGAACAAAACTCCTGAATTGTTACAAATTAATTCTTTAGATACATTACCATTTCAACACAAAGGGCAACATATGACGAATAACTCTTCATTCAACTGCCAAAGTGATCAAGTTAATGATGATACTCTTGAATTGTCAGATAAACAACCACGTAACATGGAGGGACAGCTTATAATAAAGAATTCACCATATACCTCCGTAAATGATCCTATTCCTTGCAGAGCTGAAGAACTTTGTGATATTGGTATTTCATCTAAGCAATCATGCAACTTAAATAGCCGGCAAGTAACAGACTCCTTACCAGGTAGTCCCAGGAGCAATGATGTTTACAACCAAACTTGTGAATCTTGCCAGACATATACAGACAAACAATCATCTTGCTTAGAAAGGGTTCATATACTAAGTAATTCTTCCTCTATCTCCAGAAAGGATTTTTGCTCACATGATATTGATGACTCTTGTCAGCGTGATGCTGCAGACAAACAACCATCCTGCAACAAAAGACAGTTTGTGACAAGTGAACCATCATCCAGCCATAAACACAGTCCCAATCTCAGTGAATCTAGCAAATCACAGTGGACTGGTGTTTCAAATGAGCATCCACAGAAACTGGAAAGGCAGCATATAGTAGACAACTTGCCATACCCCTCCAAAGGCATTCCTACTCCATACAAAGTTGAAGAACCTCATTTGTTTGAGTCTTCAGACAAACAATCTCTGAATTTGGAAATGCCTGGTTTAGTGAATAACTTGCCATTTTGTTCTAATAATGATCTTTTATCTAGTCAAGCCTGTAAAGCTCATCAGGTTGATCCTTCCAGTGGACAAGAGCTTCACTCAGTAAGACAGCATATTATGAGTAATTTGTCATTAAGCTCCAGAAGTAATTTTTGTGGTGATAGAAATTCAGAATCTTGTCAGGTTAAAGTACCATGTAACCAGGAACCTTGCTTGGAAAGGCACTTTGTAGTAAATGACTTGGTGTACATTACCACAAATGGCCTCACTCAGAGAGAAAATTATGATTCTGATCCCTGTGATTCTCTGCTTAAACAGTTACCTCACTCAGCAAGTCAGCAAGTAACAACCCCTAAAAATAATTCTAGCAGTGACAAATCACAAAATGATACATTGGAAAGGAAACCTTTAGAAAGTAATGTTATGTTCAGTTCCAAAAATAATGCTGTTGGTTATACGACATACGAATCCTGTCATATTGCTGTATTAAATAAAGAATCACCTTACCGAGAAAACACGAATGATAAATTTGAAATTTTGGATAACCAGTTACATTATTCAGAAAATCATCAAATGAAGATCGATGTAACATGTGACTCCAAACAGGATTTCTGTACAAGTACTCTTAATGAATCTTTTTGTGTTTTAAGTAAACACCCAGACAAATGTGAGAATGTGCAGATGGCATTCAACCACAGAAATAAACTTACTTTACGAAAGAGACCTAGTTCTTGTACAAGTGATTCTCTGAGTGAACAGCAGGTTTGCTCAGAGAAGCAATGTGTTGTTAATGTCTCGGAGTTTCACTTTAAAAATGATCATCCTCAAAAGACAATTAAAGCATGTAAATTTAGTATTTCTAATAAACCACTGTCTCATTCAGGAAGACCAAATACTGTCAGTAAAGTGTCATTTAATGAACTTCAACGTGAGCAGTATAAATCTTGTTTAAACAGTATTTCTGTCAAAGAGAATCTTTCATCAAAAATTTCATGTTTGCTCAGTAAGAGACAAATCAACAACAGAAAAAAGAATTTGCCGAATTACTCACAGGAGTTGCATCAAATCAGTACTTTAGACAAAGGAACTCTTCATCTAGAGAAATTGCATTCAGGAAACATGTCTGTACATGATGATTCAAGATCAAGTAATGTCAGCTCTTTGTTTAAAGGTTTCTCTCATTCAGAAAAGTTACAGACTGGTAACATTCCCATGAGTGTCAATGTACAAGAGTCAACTTCTGTAACATCTTCAGACAGATGGTGTCCTTATTCAGAGGAACATGATACTAGAAACATTCCTATGAAGATTGATTCTCTTGAGACAAGTGTTATCAACTCTTCAGGCACAGGACATCCTGATCCAGATATACTTAATACAGGAATAATTTGTAGAAATATCAATATACAAGAGTCGGATATTATCAGGTCTTCAAATAGAGGACATCCTGATTCAAGAAGTCTGCATACAGGAAACACTTCTTTGAATATTGACTCACAAGATTTGGGCAATAATAACTTGTCCGATACAGAAAGATACTCAGGTAGGTTGTGTTCTGGAAATGTTCTCAGGAAAATTACTTTTCAAAAGTCAGGCAATTTAAGCTCTTCAGACAAGGTATATCCCTGTTCAGAAAGACTGCATCCTGAAAACTTTTCTATAAAGATTGATTTACAAGAATGTGATGATATCAGCTCTTCAGACACAGGATGTAATTCAAAAAGGATGCATACAGAAAACATTTCTCAGAAGGTTGACTTGCAAGAGTCAGACAACTTAAGCAATTCGGACAAACTGCATCTTCATCCAGAAAAGAACATTTATTCTAAAGGATCTGGAAGAATTAGTTCATCGGATGGACAACGTTATTACTCAGAAAGGCTTCGTACAGAAAATATTTGTTTTCAAAATGATCCACAAGGAGCAGGTGACTACGGTTCTTTAGATAGAAGACAGCCTGATTCATTAAGGCCGCACACATGTAATATCCCAATAAGAATAGGTTTGAAAGAGTTGGACAGCATGAACTATGCGAACAGAGAACGTCCTCATTCAGAAAGACAACACACAGGAAAACTTTCTTTGAATACTGATTCCCAGGAGTTATGTAACTTTAGCTCTTCAGACAGAGGACAGTCTTATTCAGAGGAGTTTCCTAAGGAAAACAATCCTTTGAAGATTAATTCTTCAGATGGAGAATGTCATCATTCAGAAAGGCAACAGCCAGGAAAACTGCTTATGAAGATATCTGTACAAGATTCAAACAGCATTTGCTCATCAGAGAAGGATCATCCTCATTCAGGAAGGTTGAATACAAGAAAAATGTTTATGAGAATAAATTCAGCAGAGTCAGCCAATACTGGCTCTGTAGACAGAGAAAGTTGTTTTTCAGAAAGACTACTTGTAGAAAACATTTCTATGAATTTTGATTCACGAGAGTCGGACAGTGTTTGCTCTTCAGAAAGAGTACCTTGTCACTCAGAAAGGCTGCTTGGTGAAAACATTTCTATGGGTTTAGATTCAGGCAATACTAACTCTTCAGACACAAGATATTGCCATTCAGAAAGACCAGAAAAAAGAAACTGTCCTATGCAGATTGATTTTCAAGAGCTGGATAATGTAAGTAATCTGAACTGTGGGGATACTTCTTCAGAAAAACTACGGCAAGGAATCATTCCTGTGTGCAATGATTTGCAAGTATCAGGTTCTTCAGATGGAAGATGTCAACGTTCAGAAAGGCTGCAGGTCGGAAATACTCCTGTGCTGAATGATTTACGGAAGTTGAATATCTCTTCTTCAAACACTGACTGTTCTCATTCCGAAATGCTGCAAAGTGATAACAGTATTTTGAAGATTTCTTCTCAAGAGTTGGATGATAGTAGCTGTTCAGAAAGAGGTTATCCTAATTCAGCGAGACTGGATACAGAAAATATTCCTAAGAAAATTGATATGCAAGAGTCAGGTAACTTGAGTAGTGGACTCATCCATTCTGAATGGCTGTACACAGAAAATATTTCTGTACAGAATGATTCAAAAGAGCTGAAAAATAACAGCACTTCAGACAGAGAGTATTCTCATTCAGACAGACAGAATTTTCCTTGGAAAATTTCACAAGAATCAGATTACTTTAGTTCTGCAGATAAAGGATGCCCTCATCCAGAAATGCAGCATACAGGAAACATTCCTAAGGAAACTGATTTTCAAGAGTCTAGTAATATTTCAAACAAAAGGAAAATTGATTCTCAAGTGTGTGATATTCTGATAAGGACAGATTCAAAGGAAACTTCTAGTATAATCTGTGTAGATGAAAGATGTCCTCCCTCGGAAAGGCTCCTTTCAGGGCAATCTTCTGCAATTACTGATTCACAAGAGTCTAGCAGCTTGAGCTCTTTGGATAGAGGACATTCTCAATCAGAGAATCTTCTGATGAAGATTGGTTCACAAGAGTTGGGTAGCAGCAAGTCTTCAACAAAAGAATGTTCTCATTCAGAAAGACAACCGTCAGGAAAACTTCCTGCAGTGGTGTCTTTACAAGAGTGGAGCATTATTAGATCTTCAGAGAATGTTTTTCCTCACTCCGAAAGGTTGCACATTAACATTTCTGAAAAAGATGATTCCCGAGAATCAAGCAATATGAACTCATCAGACAAAGGACATCTTTCTTCAGAAAGACTTCAAATTGATATTGGAGAG
The DNA here is from genome assembly GCF_040414725.1 of Anabrus simplex. NCBI lineage: Eukaryota > Metazoa > Arthropoda > Insecta > Orthoptera > Tettigoniidae > Anabrus > Anabrus simplex. Next base: position 80,390,925 of record NC_090271.1, on the reverse strand, counting down.
AAATTTGATTCACAAGAGTCAGGCTGCTTCAACCCTGTAGGTGAAGTAAATTCTCATGTACAAAGGCTACATACAGAAAAGATTCCTCTGAAGATTTGTTCTCAAGAGTGTGATGGTATCGACTCTTCAGACATAGTATGTTCTCATTCAGAAAGCCAGCAGATGGGTAATACTCCTATTAAGATAGATTCTCAAGAGTCTAGCAATATTAATTCCCCAGGCATAGAATGTCTACATTCAGAAAGGCTGAATACAGAAAAGATTTCTATAAAGATTTGGTCTCAAGTGTCTGATGGTACCAATTCTTCAGACATAGCATATCCTCATGCAGAAAGCCAGCAGACAGGAAATGTTCCTATAAAGATAGATTATCAAGAGTCTAGCAATATTAGCTCCCCAGACAGAGAATATCTACATTCAGAAAGTATGCATACCAAAAACAATTGTATGCAGACTCATTCACAAGAGTCTGATAACATCAGTTCTACAGATAGTGGATATCTCCATTTAGAAAGGCTGCCAGTGGAAAATATTTATCTGACGGCTGATTCACAAGAATCTGGTAGCTTTAGTTCTCCAGTCAGGTGTCCTCATTCTGAAAGGCTATATGGGAGAGACATTTGTATGGAGAATTGCGTACATGTATCAGGTAATATTAGTTCTTCAGACAGAATTTATCCTCATTCAGAAGAGGTGGATACAACAAACATTTATGTGCAGAGTGATTCACAAAAGTCGGGTAGTATTAGCTACTCAGACCAAGCACATTCCTGTTCAAAAAGACTGTCTCCAGAAAACAATGATACGATTGACTCACAAGATCCAGATAATTTTAAATCTTCAGACAGAGGAGATCCACATTCAGAAAAGCAACATACAATGGGCTATTCTGTGAAGGATGGTTCTCAAAAATCAGGCAGTATTAGCTCTTCAGCCAGTAGGTCTTCAGGGTCTAGATTATGTCTTGACTTCAGAGATCAGTGCATAAAGAATGATTTTTCAGATGAACTCACATCTTTTTCAGACAGTCAGGACATGGTGAATAATGCACAGATTGGTAGTAGAAGGATATTTTTTCCAAAGGAGGTACATTACAATTCTGATTCTGTAGATAATCAGTCATTTCAGCCAGAAACAAACTGTTTGGAAGTATCTGAAACTCGGCTTGAGGAGAATGTAGTTCCTGAGTCATTTGATGAAGCCTTTTCCTTTAAGCAACCACCTTCTTCAGAAATAGAGTATGTAGATGAGTACGGGACAAATGAAAAAGTCAAATTATCTCATACAGTGCAGCTACCATGCAGAGAGAGGGAACAAGAGGAGAAGTTCTTGACCATTAACTCAAGAAATGAGAATGGGAATCATCATTATAAATATAGAATATTAGGTAAGACAGGTAAAAGAACCAGTAACCGTAATATTCAAAGAGCCCGTGTTAAAAGTAAATCATTTCAATATAACTTCAAAAAACATGTTTCACACCATCCATCCGTTAATAAAACTGGTGTTCATTGTCATAAATTCAGGAAGAAAAAGTTATTACAGAGAAATTATTGGAAATACCATCACAAGAAATACAAAATCCTGAGCAAATATAAAGATAAAAATAGATCTCCACTTATACGAACTGAGTATCCTGACTGTAAGATGTTAGATCCAAAGAGGATTAACTTCTCTCTTACTGACGAGAGAGAGAGCACTACGGAAGTTAAAGTTGTATATTTTAATAATAGTGTTAGTTCTGACATGAAAGATGTTGATGAATGCAGTGGAATTCAGTCACTTGAAGGTTATAATTCAGATATTTCTGATGATGTTAGTGTTATGAGTGACTCCTTGTCAGGGTCATTTGAAAGTTGTGCCAGAGTACAGACATCAAGTGGTAAAATTTTTAAATCAGAGTATTTTCTTGAGTTAGAACAGTTTAGGAAAAGAAATAAAGAATATTCAGAAACATGTCGTTCAAAGAGTGCAGGGCATCTTCCTGAAGTGCCAGGTCAGAATATAGAAACAAGATCCAGGCAGAAACTTTTGAAGAACTCTGAATACTTGTTTAAACCCAACAAGAAATTATGGGCCCAAACCTGTTTACAAGAAATTAATTTTAGAAATTTGAGAGAGACTGATTTGGTCATAGATTGTAGCATTATTCCATCTCACAATGAAATTAAAGATTATGGTAGAAATCAGATGGTCGAAGGAAGATCGGTGACAGTTGATAGTAGATATGAAAATGTTCCAAGTGGTGAGTTTCAATATAATGTTGATGAAACGTATTATCCTAAGACTGCTGACTGTAATGCTTCTGTGAGAAACAATAATAATATGCATTATAAGCTCAGTAGCAAGAAAAGAAACTGTGACAAAATAAAACTGAATGAGGATGCAGTTAAAAATGATTCAGAGCAAATGAAAATTGGAAGAAATATTAGTGTAGATAAGAAAATTAGAAATGATCGTAGATTTCCAAGAAAGAACCCTGATATTCTAGGACTAGTGAAAGAATATCAAACACCAAAGTTGGTTAATAGTAGGAAGAACCTTCAGAGAAGATGTAGCGTTTATTCAGAGGGTAATACTGCTACCTGCCCCAATATAAATTCTGTATCTGAACAAGTTTTAGTTTGTGGCAAATATGAAAGTAACAATCAGTGCAGAAGAGGTCTTCATTCACCGTCTGATTATGGAGATGTTAAAAGAGTAACCCTTCCAAAAGTTAATCATAAGAAAATTAATAGAAGGCGGCAAATTTCTCATCAACAAAAAGAAGAAAGACTGACAGATTTGGTTGAAATGTGGGTGTCTAAAGGAAATACCATGAAAAATTCCAGTTGTGGTTTGGATCACTGCGCTCATAAAGGCAGTATGCATCGGAAGCTTCCAAATGCCAAGGACATATACAAAGTTCATAGACTTCCACCGATGAGAGAAGTTCCCGTGAAGCAAATTACATCTTATTTCAGGTTAGGAACACCAATATTCAGAATTCAAGAATTCAAGACTAACCATCTGAAGACAGGAAAGGTAAATACAGTGTCAAAACCAGTGGCGGCTCATAAAGTTTCATGTAGGAGGGTCACATTATTGATTAAATACAGACATGGGTGATATAAGTCTAAACTGCGGTGAAACCTGCCTAAAGCAGCCACCAGTTTTTCTTCCATAAAGCTAGCTGTCAGTACAAGTGGCTGCTAGATTGAGGTTACAAAATTTTGGAATTGGGGAAGATGTCTCATTTCATCAGATGATTAACAGTGGGACTACCGTATATTAACAGTAACATACATTTTCGTTGGCTTGCTCTGTTTTAAATGTACTGTACTGGAATGGCATTTTCTTAATTCATTTGATTTATAATATCTGTCAGTGTGGTTTGTTTTGTAATATTTCTATTTTTTTTTTTTTTTTTTTTTTTTTTGAGTGGTGCATGTTTCAAAAGATTCTAAAAATTTATTCAGGTACAAGACTGTACTCTAAACCCTATTCAGATATTATTGCAACCAAGAATATCTTTAAAAATGTGTTCACATATTGTTGACTTGTTCAATCATACCACTTCATTCATAGTCACAGGTAATTTACATCTTAGTTTACTGATAGTTTACAGAGAAGAGATGAGGAAGAAGGACAGTATCTAGTGTACACCAAGAAACTATAGTACTTTTCAGATGGTCAGATGCGAAAAAGGTCAACTTTATTACTCAGGGACGAACAAGGTATTCGGAGTGATTATGACCAGCCGTTTATTGTCAGCTTATGAAATGTATCTGGCCACTGATCGCAGTGTGACGTGACCTCAGGCTTTAATGGAAAACTAAATGGTTCCAAAGAAAAACGGCCTCTTCTTGGGGTTACCACTAAGTGAAGGTGGCTGTCTAGGCAGGTTTCACTATGCACTTGTACTTAAATATGTCAAAACACACCAAGACTTACCTTCTAATAAAATAAATTCAAGCCCTCATCCTGAGGTAGTGCAGCTCATTTTAGGCACACCTACTATGAAGGTGAGTGTATGTACCATTTGAACTATATACCAGACCTCCCGCCGCTGGGAATCAAACCTGGGCCTCCAAGGACAGCAGCTAATATTGCTAACCATTACACTACAGAGACGGACACTTATCTTATAATTAATGCTTATATGTCAGACCCATCCGTCTTTGTTTAGCTCTATTGCATCTTTCAATCATTTTCTTATTGAAATCTGGAATTCTGTGGACCATTCTCTTTTCTGTGGAGAACATAGACAGCACATGCAGTAAATTCAAAGTTGCCATTGCATTTCTCAGAAATATCTTCATCCTAGTTAATGTTGAGAAATACCTTTCCCTTTTCACAGTAGTCGTTTGTACAGTTAACATTATTTGTGATGCTCATTTGGAAATACAAGTCAGTGGACTCTGTGGCTTTCTCTTTTACAGAGAGCTACCGGCTACCCTACCCAGGCACAGTTTGTTTGTGTCCAAGGCTCTCTTATTACAGTAGGTCTCTTTCCCAAGAAACATAGCCTACAGCAACTTTTGAGAGACCATGTGCTTTAAACATCTGCCGAATTTTAACATGATCATTGTGACTGGGAGTTGATATACATACAGGTTTATTATTTCAAAAACAAAAAACCAACCTCCTGTATTAACAGACTGCCATAAAAGACAAAGTAATACAGATCACATGTGATCGAGACTTTACAAAGGAATAAACACAAAAATTACATAATTTCAAAAGTTTTTGTCAGTAACGGCATTTTGCACTGAATGTACGGTGCCTCAGAAGCCTAATGGAACCTCAGAGAGCTATTGTAATTATTTCGTGAATGTCTTCCGTGGGCAGCTGGAAATGCTTCCACGTGTCGGCAAAGTGTCAAGGTATATTGTATACATGATTTTATGTTCTATTCTGAAGCTAGATTTCACGGTTTAGAAGTACCGGTCACCCTCCTTATGAGCTTCAAATCTGCTTATGTATTAAAACGTAAAGGCCTAAAATATCTATGTATATTGGGAGGGCACAGTGATCCTGTGACCTTATGGGCCGGCCGCCACTGGTCAAATCATGGTGGGTATAGGATGCAATCAAAAAGAGAAACAAGGGCTCAGCTTTTTTTTTTTTTTTTTTTTTTTTTTTCCTGTGTGCATGCGTTTAAGCTTGCCTCTTTTCTGTTGTTTCCTTTATCCACACAGACCTATCAGTGGATGTTCCTATCCTCTTTCCTAACTTCCTATCTTCAGATCTTTATTGAGGTTAGGATGCGATATATTTTTTCCTTTGAATCCTTTTATGCTGAATGTGTTACCTGAACAGGGTTCCCAGCGACCTGGAAAGTCAGGGGAAGTCAGGGATTGTCAGGGAATTACAAAATTGTCAGGGAAAGTGAGGGAAGTCTTTTAAAAACTGGTGTGTGTCAGGGAAAGTCAGTTTTTATGTGTCAGGTAATTTATACTGATGACAAACTGCAACCTGTGAATCCTTTGAAGCGAGGAAAAGTGATCAATTGATGAGGTAAGTCGAATTTCATTTTTTAAAATCAAAATTGTACATGTTTCGGGCTATGGCAGCATTAAAACAAGATGAGTTTGTTGAAATGCTGAACAGTGTGTGATGGCTCTGGCCCTACCAAGCTGTACAAGTATATATTTATCCCAACAAGGTATCTTTACATTGCTGAGATAAATGTACCTATTTGTGCTAGACCAAAACACAGTCAGCTTCAGAATATTAAATCAAGACCCAGTCATTTTTTTGTCAAACCTAGCGCTAGTTCAACAGAATTAAGAAGTGTAGCTACTAGTTTAACAGAAACAAGAAGTGTAAACATTGGACATGGATCTCTTGATAATGCTGCTGTCAAACCTTGTGTTAGTTCAACAGAAACAGTAAAGACTGAGGCATGGATAAAGAGTGGAAAGTCTGTACACTGTGTTTGTGTACAATTAAGATGCTTTTCTTTTGTTTCAGATTAGGCCTATGCATTAGATAAGATGGCAAGAAAAACAACTTTCAATTATTAGTGGCTGGATTCAACCCTTAATCCAGAGTTTGTAGATTGGCTCAGTGATGTGTTGGACAATAAATTTGAAGCCTATTGTAATGTGTGCAGAAAGAAGTTTAAACTCAGCAATATGGGGCGCCAGACAAATTTATTCACATAAAACTAGACCAAAACACACTCGCCTTCGGAATATTAAATCAAGACCTAGTCATGTTTTTGTCAAACCTAGCACTAGTTCTACAGAATTAAAAAGTGTAGACATTGAACATGGATCTCTTGATAATGCTGCTGTCAAACCTTGTATTAGTTCAACAGAATCAGTAAAGACTGAGGCATGGATAGAGAGTGGAAAGTTGTTACACTATGCTACTTCTTATTTTAATAAAGATGAAGTAGCCAAAGCAGAAATTTTATGAGCGTTAAAAGTTGTTGCTAGTAAATGCAAGAAGAGTTCATGTACAGATATATATTATACATTTAAACCTATGTTCCCAGATAGTCCAATTGCATCGAAATTCACCTTTGGTGAAAGAAAGTGTCCCTACGTGATTAATCATGCTATTGCACCACATTTCAGTGAGTTATTAACAAACAATTTGAAAATTTGTGAGGACTGTGTAGTTTCTTTTGATAAGTCACTCAATAAGGTAACACAACAAGGACAAATGGATCTCATTGTCAGATTTTTTGATATCAACACTCGTAAAGTGGTTTTTAAATATTGGAACCGTGTTTTTCTGGGTCGTGCTCCAGCCCAAGATCTGCTGCAGAAATTGAATCATGGACTGCAACCTCTTCAAAGAAAAACTTGTTGCAGGTCTCAATGGATGGGTCTAATGTGAACTTGAGCTTTCTCAGGAAGCTTGAAGTGGAAATGGAGACAGAAAATCCTGATGGGGAAAAAGTTATTGAACCTGGGAGTGTGTGGTTTGCATGTCATCATTGGAGCTGTTAAAACAGGTGTAATGACTGTAAATTGAGAGCTTAACTTATTCCTGCATAACGTGTATTATTTATTCGAAGACTCACCAGCTTGCCAGGTCCAGTTCACTGCAGTGACTGGTAGTACAGTGTTCCCACTGAAGTATTGTACAGTACGATGGCTTGAAAATGTTCATTGTCTGGAACGAGCCTTAGAAGTATTTCACCATATCAAGGCATATGTTGCAAATGCTAAGTTGCCAAAAAGTAAGTCCTGTAAAAATATTAAAGAACAAATCAAAGACCCTTTAATAAAATGCCAACTAGGATTTTTCAACACCTTTTCTTTGGAATGTGAGCCTTTTCTCAGGTGATTTTTAAGTAACAAACCGCTTGCTCCATTTTTGTACTCCCATCTGAATGAACTACTAAGAAGTTTGATGAATCGCTTTGTCAAGTGTAGTAAAATAGCAAATGCCATTGATATTAGGAGTGTGATTTTGCTTGATTTACAGGATCCAACAAACTTAATTGAAGTATATCATTTAAAGTTAAAAACTTCATGATTGTTCCGTATTGAATAGAGAAATAAGAAGATGTACAATATTATAGGGAAGGATCCACCTTTCAATACTCCGTAGTAAGTTGAACTAAAAAGTAGTTACAACCTGTTTATTGGGACCGGTTTCAACACATTTCAAGTGTCATCATTAGCCAATTAGCGAAGATCTTAAAACAACTAGTACATTGAATACAGGCAAAAAATTAACATTGTATCATATCGTAGCAATTCAGTTAATGTTCAAAACACAATAATCACAGTCAAGAAAACATTTTCTTTTCTCTTTTCTTTTTTTGCTAGGGGCTTTACGTCGCACCGACACAGATAAGTCTTATGGCGACGATGGGATAGGAAAGGCCTAGGAGTTGGAAGGAAGCGGCCGTGGCCTTAATTAAGGTACAGCCCCAGCATTTGTCTGGTGTGAAAATGGGAAACCACGGAAAACCATCTTCAGGGCTGCCGATAGTGGGATTCGAACCTACTATCTCCCGGATGCGAGCTCACAGTCGCGCGCCTCTACGCGCACGGCCAACTCGCCCGGTGCGCGCCGAAAACAAATATAGTTGAAGTTCATAAGCAGGTCAAGTATGCACTTATGTAAAGTCGTTGCTAGGCAGGTCTTGTAGGCATTTGTTTCTCCGGCCGAAGAGTAAAAGGTGACGTGAATGAAGTCTTAGGAAAACAGTGTAGGATTAAATTCGTCAAATTCAAAGTGGTTATATAGGTTTTAAAATAATTTAGAACGTTAAAAAAGAATAAAGCCAAATAAAAATATATAAAAAAATAGGAAGAAATAATGAAAGAAATACGAGGTTCAACTCAAAACAACTTGCCGTAGTAATTGATAAAGAAATGATAAATAGAGAAAGGGGGTGGGGAACGTTTATTAGAGGGTGGTGATGGTGGTGGTGGTGGTGGTTATTGTTATTAGAGGAAATACAATTGGGCAACAATCCTTAATATAACACTAATTCGAGGAAAAAAGAGGAAGAGAACCGACACTTTGAAAAATGAAGATATCGGTTAAAGGAAGACAAGGGCCACGAAGGGCGTGAAAATGAAAGACTCCCTAGCCCTCGGAAACCTAATAGCATCGGGGTCGGAAAAGAACAAGAGTTGACCAAGGGAGGTCGGACAGGATAGATGAAAGTGAGGAGCCTGGCACAAGTAAGTGGAAGCAATGCCAGGACTCAGCTAAGGGCCCCGTGGTCACCAACCCACGCTCCAAAGTTCAGAGCCCCTGGGGGATGGAGGGTGGGAAGGAAAGAAAAATGGAAGGGATCCGATACTTTGAAAAATGAAGATATCAGCCAAAGGAAGACAAGGGCCACGAAGGGCGTGAAAATGAAAGACTCCCTAGCCCTCGGAAACCTAAAGGCGTCGGGGTCGGAAAGGAACAAGAGTTGACCAAGGGAGGTCGGACAGGATAGATGAAAGCGAGGAGCCTGGCACAAGTAAGTGGAAGCAATGCCAGGACTCAGCTAAGGGCCCCCGTGGTCGCCAACCCACGCTCCGAAGTTCAGAGCCCCTGGGGGATGGAGGGTGGGAAGGAAAGAAAAATGGAAGGGATCCGATACTTTGAAAAATGAAGATATCAGCCAAAGGAAGACAAGGGCCACGAAGGGCGTGAAAATGAAAGACTCCCTAGCCCTCGGAAACCTAAAGGCGTCGGGGTCGGAAAGGAACAAGAGTTGACCAAGGGAGGTCGGACAGGATAGATGAAAGTGAGGAGCCTGGCACAAGTAAGTGGGAGCAATGCCAGGACTCAGCTAAGGGCCCCGTGGTCGCCAACCCACGCTCCGAAGTTCAGAGCCCCTGGGGGGGAGGGGGGAGAACTGAGGAGGATCAAGGGGGGTGTTGCGGAAGGGGGAAGTGGCATGAGAGGGTATTGTGTAAATTTTGAAAGATTGATTCCTTATTTGTTGACTTCAGGTTATTTAAAAAGGAGATGAGAAAATCGAAAAGGGGATTGGGTTTCTCAGAAATATCATTCAGATTAAGATTTGGATTGAAAAACTGGTCAAGGTGTATAAAACAGTTTTCGGTGATGTCTAGGAGAGGGCCTTTATTTAGAGTACTGAGAATTTCAATATCCTGGTTTATTGTAGTGAAAGCATGTTTTGTATCATGTATGTGTTGTCCCACTGCCGAAAATCTGTTGTGCTTTATTGCATTAACATGCTCAAAGTACCTAATTTTGAAGTTGCGACCAGTTTGACCTATGTAAGAAGAATTACAGTTGTGGCACTTAAAACGGTATACGCCTGATTTAGAAAAGACACTTGTTCTATTTAAGGAGTGGGAGTTATGTAATAATTCAAGGTTTCTATTATTAGTTCGAAAAGAAATCATTTGAAGACATTAGCTATACTATATAGGTATTTGCATTGAATGTGAATGTGGTGTAAGCAGCTGGTTTGGGAATATCTTTTAAGAGTGTTGTGTTAGGGCGGTGTCTAAATTTGTTAATGATTTGTTCAATAAAATATGAATTATAACCGTTAAATTTGGCAATAGAGCGGATGATGTTTAGTTCTTTATTTAAGTTATCCTTTGATAGCGGAATTTTGAAGGCGCGGTTAACCATACTGTTGTATGAAGCACGTTTATGTGGCTGTGGGTGAAAAGAGTCTTGTTTTATGGTATTAGCTGTATGTGTGTCCGACTCGTTGGCTGAACGGTCAGTGTACTGGCCTTCGGATCAGAGGGTCCCGGGTTCGATTCCCGGCCGGGTCGGGGATTTTAACCTTAATTGGTTAATTCCAATGGCACGGGGGCTGGGTGTATGTGTTGTCTTCATCATCATTTCATCCTCATCACGACGCGCAGGTCACCTACGGGTGTCAAATAGAAAGACCTGCACCTGGCGAGCCGAACCCGTCCTGGGATATCCCGGCACTAAAAGCCATACGACATTTCATTTCAGCTGTATGTGTGGGTTTTCTGTAAATCATATATGATAATGAGGAAGGTAATCTGTTTATTGTTATGTCTAGAAAATTAATTGATTTGTTTGATTCTGTTTCAAGAGTGAATTTAATATGTGGATCAATTTTATTGAGGCTATTAAGAGTAGAAGCTGCATTGAAAACTCTTATCATCCAGTATAACAAATGTGTCATCCACATATCTAGCCCAAAATAATACATGTTTAAAGTCGTCATTGTTATCAATGAAATTGTGTTCTAAAAAGTCTAGGTATATTTCTGCAAGGATCCCCGAGGCTGGAGAACCCATAGCCAAACCATCTTGTTGATAAATTATATTGTCGAAGATGAAGAAGTTGTTAGGAACAATACTTTCATTATTCATGTATAAATAAAATGTATTAACATATATTATTATCTGTCAGATCATTTTTGAATTGTATGTACTTTACTGTTCAAAATGTATTTCCTATTTGAGTAATAAACATTGTGTACAGGTGTGTTTTGGACAGCTAATTGAGGTGGAGGAGGTTGTTAAAACTTGCACAAATGCCACATTTTTGTCAGGATTTTGGTCAGGGAAATTAGTTTGACTTTCTGGCTGGGAACCTTGCTGAATTACTCAACACTTTTCTTGTTATGCTTATCATTATCATAAACTGGTACTGTAGTTCAAAATTTTCTGTTGAGATTTTTCTCCCTTAGCCTTCAGGGCAACATATTTCACTTACTTCATCCACCGTCTCCACCCTATTGTTATCCTCCTTTGCCTTCGATGTCCTTGAGGATTTTTTTTTTCATTACCCTGAGCTTGACCCTCCATATTTATGAGAGAGGTTGTGCCAGTATTATAAAACATCCTTGAACTGGGCTATGTGTTTGTCTGCTGGCTCTGTTGGGAGGTATTCAAACCACCTTTCTTATCTCGAAGGCCCTTTTAACTGCTACTTTGGGATTCGTCCTCTAGAAGTTATAGATACCCTGAACAGAACTGGAAGAGTATGTGGAACAAGATAATGTAATTGTGATGGGAAATCTTGATGCTCAAGATGCATGGAGGAGTGATTGCCTCCCTCAGTTACAAGAACTAGAAAGGCGAATGCCTTCTTGATTTCTGTCTAAAAAGTTACCACCTCACCACGGGCACATGGTTTTAAAAGGAGGAGGTTGTCAGGAAAGAATACTTGCATCAGATTCCCACAGACCAGAAGATGTTCTTCATCTTAGACTAGCCCACATTGCCATGGAATTGCAGTGGGGTTTACCCTGGCCAATGTTGTCAAGTTAATAGTCATTGGCTAGTCCCTCAAACACGAGAATCTTGAAAATGACCATCATGTGGAAAGACAAAGAGATGGTGAAATGCCTTGCATTTAAGGTTGCAATGGAAACACAGAGATTGATTATATCATATCAAATGGAGAGGCAAGGGCAGTTACCAGTAAAAGGTACTACCAGGAGAAACCTTGGACAGTGACCCACCACCATTGGAAACATCAAAGAAGATAATTCCAGGTATAAACTAAAGATCAAAGTATGAGAACTAGGAAAATCAGAGATATAATGTGAATATCGGAGGAAAATCAATCACCAGCATGAGAGTTAGGATCAGGAGTGGAATGGAACAGAGTTATGAAAACCTTAAAAGCAATACTGTAAACAAAACAAGTGAAAAGACAAAGAAAAGGAGACCTCTTATGTAACAAATCTGTCCAAGCTGTAATAAAGAAGAGGAGTTAAGCAAGAAAAGAAAGAGGCAGTAAAATCAAAAGACTGTGAGAAGAAATGGAGATTAAAGAACTCGATCAGCTTCATAGAGACTTGAAACTTTGAGCTAAGAGAACCATAACATTACAGAGAGAGAATTCATGGACTGAATTCAGACAGAAGCTGGAGGAGGAGTGTAATAAGAAGAACCAACAGTTAGACTCTCAAGTAGTGAAAAAATAAGAGAAATACTATTAGTGAATAAAGACACCAGAAAGGGAACATGGAACCATTTAATTTTCATGTCTAGGATCACAATAAAATGTGTCCTTCCAATAGGCCACTTCATATAGTGCTTTGTCATTGACTGAAAGAAGATCGTCATAAAAACATACTCTCTTCAGATTCTCACAGACCAGAAGCAGTTTTCTTTTTGGACTAGCCCACATTGGTATACCTAGAATCACAGTTGGGCTTACCCTGGGCAATGTTGTCAAGTTAAGAGTCTTGAAAGTGACCATCATATGGAAAGACAGAAAGATCAGAGATGAGGTTGGGCAATGCCTTGGATACCTGAATAATGGTTTTGAACTGATTCTTGAATAGGAGCAAAACACAGACAGGAAAATAAAACCCCCTTTGACATGGAGAAAAGTAGAAAATACCATAAAGAAAATAAACAAGGCTAATGCAGTTAGTATAGATGAACTTGTTGGTGACGTGATCAAAGCTACAGGAGTGCAGGTGTTTAGGATAACGAATACCATTTTGAAGGGAGAAGAAAATCCTGGTTGACCGGACAGTGTGTGTTATAGGGAGGAAATGCAGCATCTACAGAGTAATGCACTTTTCTGTGAGAATAGTGGAAAGAATTATAGAGCAGAGATTGAATCACTAGTTGAAGAACAGTATTGTTTTAGAAGCAGCTGGGCAATATTAACCGAATATTTTTTGCAAGAAGGATTACAAAGAAATATTGGAAGATAAGAAAAGATGTCATCTTTGCTTTCCCTGGATAGTGAGAAAGCTTATCTATGCATACCATAAAATAAAGTCTCTGGTAGGTGCGTCTGTGTTTGCATGGGCTAATTTTAAGAACCACCAAAGAGACTTTGATGTGGTTTTCATCAAGGAAGGTTTAGGTGCACGAAATATCAATATATGACAAAAGAACCCAGTCAATGGTGATTTTAACGAAGGCAGTCAAAGTTAAAACAGGCACCCTAGCACTTTCTTGCCTTATACTGCTTAACCCATTGAAGACCGAGCAAGTGAAGTTAAATCTTACACTGTGGACTGAGCATTTTAGTGCGTTTTCACATTTTAATACAAAAATAGTTGATAACCTTACTTATAGTCACAAACCTATTTTGCATTCAGCTATGTTTCAGCAATGCATGCATACCTTGTTTTTCAAAATTGGAGCAAAACCACTTATTCATTTATAGGAAGGGGAGTTAGGGATTGGAATAACTTACCAAGAGGGATGTTCAATAAATTTCCAATTTCTTTGAAATCACTTAGGAAAAGGCTAGGAAAACAACAAATAGGGAATCTGCCACCTGGGCGACTGCCCTAAATGCAGATCAGTACTGATTGATTGATTGATTGAACTTATAAATAAATTTAAAAAACCTTGTTTCTGCCTTCAATTTCTTTAAATCGTCATAATATCTATATATATAAAATAAGAGTTTTGTCTGTACATTGCTCAGAATTTGAAAAGAATGGTATTTCTGTATCGGTCATGTCCACAGTAACAAGAAAATGCATTTTTTACTTTTCCGTAATTTCTGTCTGTCTGTCTGTCTGTCTGTCTGTCTGTCTGTCTGTCTGTCTGTCTGTCTGTCTGTCTGTCTGTCTGTCTGTCTGTCTGTCTGTCTGTCTGTCTGTCTGTCTGTCTGTCTGTCTGTCTGTCTGTCTGTACACGCATCAATAGAAAAGGGCTGAAGAGAATTTATTGAAAATTGGTATGTAATGTCGGGTGATGAACAACTGCAATCTAGGCTACAAATTATTTTATTCACGTTGAGAGAAATGGTAGTTTAGGGGAAGGCCTGAAATGTAATTCTCAATAAATAAGTTATTTATGTTATTAGTGCCAACGGCCGTAGCCGTGTTGAAACACCGGATCCCGTGAGATCTCCGAATTTAAGCAACATTGGGCATGGTCAGGAGTTGGATGGGTTGCCACGCGCTGTTGGTGGGGGGTAGGGGAATGGAGAAGCGGAAAGGAACTGGCCACCCTACCGCACGTATACTCCGGCTCAGGAACGCCTCTGCGGAGATTTGGACCTGCCTTCGGGCAGAATAACCCTTACCTACCTATGTTATTAGTGGTCGTATCGATAAATACTACATAACTAACATAACTTTAGTTATGTCGTAAGTTAGTAGTAGTTACGTAAGAAGTTATTAAATTTCCGATCACTTATGTCTTATACATTGTTAGCGTACCTCATATAATCAGAGATATTCATGAATTTGGATTTTTGTTACTAGGTCCATATCAGCGCCGAGTCACAAGAAAATGGGTAAACAGAATTTAGTGAAAATCGCTATGTAAAGTCTGAGAATAAGGAACTACAGTCTATGATATCAATAATTTTGTAAGACACTCTAATATCACAGAGTCGAAAGAAAACTAATGTGAAGGCCTGCAATATAGAAAGCTCATGAACTTTATCAACAATAACATTACATAGACCATTGTTTGTTGTGATGTGCTTTTTGTCTTCTGTTTCCCCTCATCCCCGATAGATAGGATTACTGCAGCGTACCAAGGTTTTTAAAATTTGCTTTACGTCGCACCGACACAGGTAGGTCTTATGGCGACGATGGGATAGGAAATGAATAGTGGTGTGAAGGAAGCGGCCTTGGCTTTAAGGTACAGCCTGGTGTGACTGGTATGAAAATGGGAAACCACGGAATACCTTCTTCAGGGTTGCCGGCAGTGGGGTTCGAATCCACTATCTCCCGGATGCAAGCTCACAGCTGCGCGCCCCTAACCACACGGGCAACTCGCCTGGTCGTACCGACTGTAACAGCCTGCCTGTATAATGGCGGGAAGTAGCTGGGGAGTAAGATAACTTTCTTCTTTAGCATGCCATTCCTCTGGTTCATACATTTTCTGATATATCTGGTACGTAACACACTGGTTCATCATAGTATTCGAGCTATTCAATCCCTACTCTGAGGCACTGATTGGAATGAGTAGTGTGCATATTTAATGGAATAATGACAGAGGAGTGTTCAGGGCAGTCTGCGACCTGGTTATTCCAGCTCTGGAACTTTGGACTCTTAGATCGGCACCGTAGTACTGTTCGTTGAAAGTGAGAAAGTGTGCGGTTTCTCATTTCATCGAGTATTTTATATGATAACATTGCTTTCAATCGCTACATTCCCACTGATGTTTTTGTAATGATCTATGTTCAGTTCAGTTAGGAAAACCACAAAGTCAGTCTTTCTGAGAATCCCGTAGCGAAGCACGGGTACATCAGCTAGTATATTAATAATATGAAAAGTTACGTATTCACACACACCATTATACATTTGAATCGTTTGTTGCAGAAACAGCACTTCTCCACTTTTTGACACTATATGAGTTATTAATACTGCCATGATTAATGCACGAAGGGCTACCATTTTGTGCAGAAAAAAAATTCTACCACATATCTCTGCCTGTCAGTCGCGAATGAAAGTTTCCGTTCTGTGCAGAAAGAACACTTATCCTGGAGAGGTATTGTTTTTACTTCAAACCAGCCCGCTTCACAAAGTAGTTTTGTCAGTTCTTTCACTTGAGTCGCTAGGAGGAGCTGTGAAAAGAGATGCAAAAGTCGTGTTTCATATAAATCAATTTATGGAGTTTCAGTATGAGGCAAATCATGTCTTAAGAAAATACTGTATTGACGGACTGTGCGTTCATACTTTTAAGTTGCTTATTTCTGCAACCCGTCTCCCTGTGTTACCAACTAGACTTGCTTATCCACAAGGCTGTGTTCCATTGAATGAAAAGAAATTAGCAGACATAAAGAAGTTGGAATCTTACATACCAGAAGAACACCATGAGTTTTATAATGAGCTGATTGCATGGACAACATCAGCGCAATAGAAGTGAGAAGCATTGTTCAAAGATAAGAGACTTACATGTTACTTGTATTATATTGTGTTGTTTTGTTTTATGTATATTTTGAACTTTGGAAAGGGACATAAAAGGAGTATTCTTCTGTTTATTTTTATATACAATGTGGTCTAATCATAATATGTGCAAATAAGTAAGTCTTACAAATAACTATTAAATAATGGGTTTAAACACTGTATTTCCTCAGTACAAATGAAGTTCTTTTTGAAATTGAAATGACATTAAAACAAATGTTACACTTCCTTATATTCTCAATAACGGTGTTTGTTGCAGAAACAGCACGTCTCCACCATTTTCAACAAAGTCTGTAAAGGAACGTATTGGACTAATTCATACAAACAACCTATCTGTCATAGTCATTTCAACAGTAGAATAAGCATAATAAATATCGGAAGGATAGAAATGACATTACACACTACAGATAATTTTTCCTGTTTTCTGAACAAGTGTCGTTTCTGAAACAAACAATTCATTTATGAAACACAACATACATACTAATCATTGAGAAATGAAAAAATCAAATTTTAATATCACATGGACAGAATTTTTAAAATCTCACATTGAACTGTGTACATACATCAGGAGGAAAACAACCAATGTCAAATTGGCTCTAGTTGTTGGCCGCATGAGACCATGCGGCTATAAAGCTGCCTCAGTAGTACCAACTTAGTATCAGAATTCGGTTCCGATGATGTGCTGCTACCTGGTATTTCTTAATGAACTACAAGTACTGCAGAATGTGTCTCAGCACTGTGCTAACATTTGTAGTACGTTGAAGCAGATATATAAGCTCTAGAACTCAGTGTCGTACAGCGTACGTAACTCGTCCTCCATGGAACATTACCATCGATGCACAGCACATGTCACTCATCTTCAAAGTGTTAAAGTTAAGCAGTCAACAGTTGCCCCTTGTATGTATGGTGAAAGAATTTGTTGAGCGTAAAATATTCTGCAAAAATGTCCGTGATGGTATGTACCTATCTGTGAAAGGTTAAGCATTTTAATATCATAGTTTATAGTAAAACATTAGCGTTAAAAATAGGAGCCTTATTTTACAATTAATCACAATATCTGTACAAAAATAACTTTTTTCTTTACCTCAATAACTGTATTAAGATAAAAATGCCTAATTGCAGTGTATACATAAATTTGCATGAATGGCTTAGAATTTATCGTCGCTTTAGTGAAAACACAGGGGTGTTTTAAATATCACATGTAGAGAATGGAGAGAATTTAAAAAATGTCACATTGAACTGTTGTACATACATCAAGAGGAAAACAACCAATGTCATCTTCAGAAAAATCTTATAAGGTTTATTACCAAACATTCAAAATGGCTCCAAAGTTGAAGCAGGTCACGAGTGATAATATAAAAAGAATGTGAATACTTTGCAAATAGAAATGTATCACCACTGTTATAAAGCAAAAATGTTATGTGAACACTGGCAAATGTATAAATGAATGATAAATACTCAGAATGAATTGAGACCAGCCGAGAAGTACCGCTTTTATTCATCACAGTAATAGATTATTTATTTAACATAAGAAATTTCATTTTTTTGCCCATATTGAACTGAGATTACAATGGTTAAACCTTTTTAGGTCCACCTATTCAGTACAATAATAATGTTGTCTAGATGTAATTCCAATGTTCAAAAATGTATTCAGGACTAGTTTCGACACCTTTTTTTTTGCGTCATCTTCAGCTGTACAAAGAACTCGGAAAACAGGCAATTGTATAAAAATCTCATGATAAGTATTAACCTATTTACATAAGACAAAAACACTATGATATCTACATTAAAACAACGACATACAACAAAACCTTTAAATTACAATGCTTAACCGTTCTTTCTTTTCCAGCAAGTTGAAGACTTGCAAGTCAAATGTTGAGTAACAATTCTCAAGATGATTCATGTCTTTGTGGACATACAGTACTGTGTTCAAAATATTTGATTTGCAATCTACAATAATAAAATAGCGTGTATTTTAAAACATTTTGTACATTGATTCAATTATAGTTCTTAAACTGTGTTTCTCACGTGGAGCCATGTTAAAATAAACATGAATATAAACAGCTGAATGAGATTTAAGTTTGACAATATTCTTCTATGTCTACAGACCTTTGAGGTGCAAACATAGAAAAGATCCTTAAGATGTAAACGGGAACTACGTTTCCTGGTTCAATTGTGGAACCTGTGAATAATGAAATAAAAAAGCAGCTAATAGTAATTTGAAGCGGGAAGTTTTAAGGCCCTACTCAATAATATAAGTGTTTATAAGACTCACCCCAAATGGCTGTAGACTGATCGTAGTGCAAATGAAGTGCCATGAGCAATGTACTGCTTGAGTTAGGTAAGCTTATCTGGACAGGACAAGGGAGGGGCGATAGGGGTAGGCGGAAGAAGCGTGTGTGTGGTGGTCATGTAGAGGGGATCTGGGGGGCGTGGCCAGCGAAACGAATATTGAGAAAACTCATTGCGCATAATGCATAAAATTAAACTCTTGTTAGGAATTTGAACATTTTTAAGAAATACTATAAGAAAATCAAAGAGAACCTTCGTTCTCTCGGATGTATCGTTTAGATTAAGATTTGAATTGAAATGGTGGTCTAAGTGGATATAACAGAATTCAGTAGCATCCAGCAACAAACCCTTACTTAAAGTCTCTAGTATCTGAATGTCTTACTCTATACTTGTGAAATTGTGCTTTAGTTCATGGACAACCGGGCGAGTTGGCCATGCGTTTAGAGGCACGCAGCTGTGAGCTTGCATCCGGGAGGTAGTGGGTTCGAATCTGACTGACGGCAGCGCTGAAGATGGTTTTCCCTGGTTTCCCATTTTCACACCAGACAAATGCTGGGGCTGTACCTTAATTAAGGCCACTGCCGCTTCCTTCCAACTCCTGGGCCTTTCCTGTCCTATCATTGCCAGACCTATCTGTATCAGTGCGATGTAAAGATATTAGCAAAGCAAAGTTCATGGACATGTTGTTCTACTGCAGAGAATCTGTTATACCTAACAGCATTAACATGTTCAGCATATCTTATCTTGAAGTTGCGCCCAGTTTGCTCGAGATAGGCACAGCCACAGTCGTTACACTGAAACCTATCTACTCCTGACTTGAAATAGGGATTGGATTTATTTATAGAGGTTGAATTATATAACACCTTAGTACTCCTGTTATCAGTACAAAAGGATACCTTAACTTGATTCTTATTAAAAATGTTATTGACCTTATAATTATTATTATTAAATGTGAAGGTTGAATAAGAATTATGATTAGTTTTGTCTTCACATAGCGTGGTTTGCAGACGATGTCTAATCTTATTGATTATACGTTCGATGAAGCTTCTCCATAGCCATTAATATATAAGTAATAATAATAACAACGTAAACGTTTACGTTGTTATTATTATTACTTATATATTATTCTCAGTTCAATACGGACCAAAAACATGAAATTCATAACCATTAACCATAGCCATTAGCATAAGCTATAGAGCAGACGGTGTTCAACTCCTTGTTCAAGTCAGCTTTTGACCTTGGGATCCTAAAAGCGTGGTCTACTAGACTAATGTATGTAGCTTATATGGGCTTGTGGGTATACTGAATCCTAACTTATGGTAACACCTGTCTGTGTGGGCTTTCTAAAAATGTTGAACGTAAAAGATGAAGAAAGTCTATTGATTATTAAATCTAAAAAATTAATTGAGCCATTCTTTTCCGATTCCAATGTGAACTTAATATGTGGGTCTATACTATTGAGTTTTTCCTGAGTAGCAGTCGCGTCTGTTATCCGCTCATCCAGCACTACAAACGTATCATCTAGGTACCTAAACCAATAATGTATTATTACTACTCTTGTTTCCATTATCAATTACAGTATCCTCTAAAAAATCGAAATAAATTTCGGCTAGAATCCTCGCAAAGTAGGAAAACTATACGAAGATATAAAATTTATAAAGCAGTGTACATCGCAGAATTTGACTCCCAACTTTTTGAGGAGTGTTTTTAGAAAGCATAAGGTTCCTCCCCATCAGAATAACGTTCAACTAAAAACCAAAAAGCCCTGGTTAAGGAACAAATTAAAATTTCTTTATAAGAAAGAAAAGCCTTTTTGACTCAGAAATTGTATGAGACTCACCTCAAGGTCGCGGGTTCACTTACGAAGGCTCAATGGAACCTTTTTCAAGAACAGGTTCAAAACAAGCTAATCAACTTGCTTGCCATTAAACAGACAACAGTAAAGAAGAAGCTTGAAATACTACAGAAAGAAGTATCATCTAACAAACCTCCCCTTCAAAAAGCTAATCTTAGTTCCAATAGTAGATTAATAGGTCATTTTAATGCTCCAGTAATTAACCTGTCAGAAACTAATTTAAATGATATTGAAAATATTATCCTAGCTAAGGGCTCTAAACACAATTGGCCTAACTTCAATTTAGCCAACATAGCCTCTAAACTAGCGATAGAATTTGAAGTTGTGATCCGTAAGATGCCGCATTATTTACAGGAGGAGGTCAGGATGGATATAAAAAGACAATTACACAACATTTTTATTATAAATAATAACAACATGCCCGGCATTACTGATAAAGCCTCCCTTACTGAAAGAAAGCATATCCTTTATCTTAGGAAGAAAATTAAAGATGAAGAGCTTATTGTAACTAAAGCTGACAAAGGTAACATGACTGTGATCATGCATAAGGCTGATTACATTCAATAAGCCAAAAATGTTTTTGACAATGAGACCTTTACTGTTTCCAAGAAGGATCCAACACAACTACTTCAAAAACAATTGAAACAAGAATGCGGCTTTTCTCTTTACAGAATAGGAGAAGTATAAACTAATTGATATGAACCCGGGACTTCCAACAGCTACAGCACTTCCGAAGATCCACAAGGCCGGAGTCCCCATTCGACCCATAATAAATTACAGACCCAGCCCGCTTTATAAATTGGTGCAGTTTATTCAGAAATTCCTTAGACAACATTATAAATTCACTGCTAACAAGTCAATCAGGAATAGTATAGAACTGGTTAATAAATTGAGCGACTTTAAATTACAGCCCTCTCACACAATATATTCGTTTGACATTGACAATATGCTTCCAAGCATTAAAAACTAGTAAGCTACTACCGATCATCAATAAAAATTTAAACACTCACAGTCACCTAAGCAAATTGGAAATACAAGATTTTATAGACATACTAAAGTTTCTAATTGATAATAATGACCTTGTCTTCAACAAAGTAATTTATAAACAAGATGGGTTAGCAATGGGGTCTCCAGCCTCGGGCATTCTAGCCGAAATTTTTTGGGTATTTTAGAGGATACTATAATAGATAATAGAAACAAATTTAATAATATACATTATTGGTCTAGGTACGTAGATGATACGTTCTTAGTGCTGGATGAGCGGGTAACAGACGTGACTGCTACCCTGGAAAAACTCAATAGTATAGACACACATATTAAGTTCACATTGGAATTAGAAAAGAATGGCTCAATTAATTTTTTAGTTTTAATAATCAATTCTTCATCTTTTATGTTCAACATTTTTAGAAAGCCCACACAGATAGGTGTTACCATAAGACAGGATTCGGTACACCCACAAGCCCATACAAGCTACATACATTAGTCTAGTAGACCACGCTTTTAGGGTCCCAATGTCAAAAGCTGATTTGAACAAGGAGTTGAACACCATCCGCTCTATAGCTTATGCTAATGGCTATGGAGAAGCTTTCATCGAACGTATAATCAATAAGAATAGACATCATCTGCAAACCATGCTATGTAAAGACAATCGTAGTCATAATTCTTATTCAACCTGCACATATAATAATAATGTTTATAAAGTTACTAAAATTTTTATAAGAATAAAGTTAAGGTATCCTTTCGTGCTGATAATAGGAGTACTGAGGTGTTACATAATTCAACCTCTGTAAATAAATCCAATCCCTATTTCAAGTCAGGAGTATACATATTTCAGTGTAACGACTGTGGATGCACCTATCTTGGGCAAACTGGGCGCATCTTCAAGATGAGATATGCTGAACGTGTTAATGCTGTGAGGTATAATAGATTCTCCGTAGTAGGACAACATGTCCCTGAAATAAAGCACAATTTCACAAGTATGGAGTAAGACATTCAGGTACTAGAGACTTTAAGTAAGGGTTTGTTGCTGGATGCTACTGAATTCTGTTATATCCACTTAGACCACTATTTCAATTCAAATCTTAATCTAAACGATACATCCGAGAGAACGAAGGTTTTCTTTTATTTCCTTATAGTATTTCTTAAAAATGTTCAAATTCCTAACAAGAGTTTAATTTCATGCATTATGCGCAATGAGTTTTCTCAATATTCGTTTCGCTGGCCACGCCCCCCAGATCCCCTCTACATGACCACCACACACACGCTTCTTCCGCCTACCCCTATCGCCCCTCCCTTGTCCCGTCCAGATAAGCTTACCTAACTCAAGCAGTACATTGCTCATGGCACTTCATTTGCACTACGATCAGTCTACAGCCATTTGGGGTGAGTCTTATAAACACTTATATTATTGAGTAGGGCCTTAAAACTTCCCGCTTCAAATTACTATTAGCTGCTTTTTTATTTCATTATTCACAGGTTCCACAATTGAACCAGGAAACGTAGTTCCCGTTTACATCTTAAGGATCTTTTCTATGTTTGCACCTCAAAGGTCTGTAGACATAGAAGAATATTGTCAAACTTAAATCTCATTCAGCTGTTTATATTCATGTTTATTTTAACATGGCTCCACGTGAGAAACGCAGTTTAAGAACTATAATTGAATCAATGTACAAAATGTTTTAAAATACACGCTATTTTATTATTGTAGATTGCAAATCAAATATTTTGAACACAGTACTGTATGTCCACAAGGACATGAATCATCTTGAGAATTGTTACTCAACATTTGACTCGCAAGTCTTCAACTTGCTGGAAAAGAAAGAACGGTTAAGCATTGTAATTTAAAGGTTTTGTTGTATGTCGTTGTTTTAATGTAGATATCATAGGGGTTTTATCTTATGAAAAATGGTTAATATTTATCATGAGATTTTTATACAATTGCCTGTTTTCCGAGTTCTTTGTACAGCTGAAGATGATGCAAAAAAATGCGTCGAAATGTCCTGAATGAATTTTAGAACGTTGTAATTACATTACATTATTATTGTATTGAATAGGTGGACCCAAAAAGTTTAATCATTGTAGTAATAGATCACCAACTAGAGATGCCATGAACTTGTGAAACAGCAACTACCAAACTTCCACTAAGTGGCAGAAAAGACTCAACGACAAATACTACCCGACAATGCCTTCTGTGAAGAAGACGCCGCCACCTGGTTTCAACCTCCCTCGTAGACTATGGTCCACACTGAACAGGATCCGAACAAACCACGGGAACTGTGCAGCCTTCCACTACAAGTGGAACATAATCCCAACGCCTGAGTATGACTGTGGCTCTACACAACAGACAGTAAAGCACATCATCAAAGAATGCAGGACTAGAAAAAACAATGGCAGTGCTAGTGACTTTGCTTTTGTGACTCCAGAGGCTGTAGACTATATAAACAATTTGGACATACGTATATAGTGTAGATCGTACAACAATAGACGCTGTATCTCTAGTCATACGCTAAATAAATAATAAAGAATTAAAAGAGCTATACAGCTCAACAACAGCAAGGAGTTTAAACTCTTTCTTTTGCAGTGATGATGATGTAATATGAAACTATACTGAGCAGGAAGCCCAGGAGAAGTTGAATGAATGACATAATATGTTTAAACAATTTAACCTCAAAATTAGTTGCTCCAAACTGGCCATGTTGCCTATCAGTCAGCAAAAGATACAAACTAATATCGCCTTATATGGAACAATACCTGAGAGAGTAAGTTATTTTCAGTACCTAGTCAGCATGGTAATAGAAGATAATTGAGTCTGAATTGAAATAAGTAGAGTACAGAGAGGACCATATTTTCTCCACAAGGTCAGAAAACTTGTTTGGGATGATCAAGTGCCAGTAATCAAAATTAGCACTCTACAAAAATTTCCTTGTAATAGATACCTTATACACACTTGAAACTTGTATTCATAATTAGCAGAGATATCAGCAGATTCCAAACATTGGAGGTGAAGTTTGTAGGTAGGAAAGAATAAAAAATGAATTTCATACCAAGACTTTGACATCGACAGCAAGAGACGAGAGTGAAATTCAGGCCAGTTAGATAAAGTTGCTGAGGAGTATGGCAGAGAAGACAAGGAGAGACAGAGTAAGAAATGTTGAGGTCAGGAAAGAAATAGGGGTAGAAAAACTGAATGATAGGATGGATAAAAATAAATTGAGATGGTTTGGATATTATTATGAGGATGGAGGAGGGAAGGATACCAAAACAAGTGTTGGAGGTTAAAATAGATGGAAAGTGGGCAAGAGGGAGGGCCAGAGCATGATGGATAGATTCTGTTGTGAACAGTATTTAAAAAAAAAGAAGCATGGAATGGAATACAATTAGTGAGGAGGTGTGGTGGAAGGATAGGTAACAGTGGAAAAGTATCATAACACCCTGATCTGGAAGGAACTGTACAAGGGGGAATGAAAATAATAATGATGATGATGATGTTATTATTATTATTATTATTATTATTATTATTATTATTATTATTAATTTCGAGGTCCACTCAGCCTACGTGATTAGAATTGAAGAGCTATCTGACGGTAAGATAGCGGCCCCGGTCTCGGAAGCCAAGAATAACGGCCGAGAGAATTTGTCGTGCTGACCACACGACACCTCGTAATCTGCAGGCCTTCGAGCTGAGCAGCGGTCGCTTGGTAGGCCAAGGCCCTTTAAGGGCTGTAGTGTTATGGAGTTTGGTTTTATTATTATTATTATTATTATTATTATTATTATTATTATTATTTGCTGTAACGTCCTTCTTGAAGTTATTTTAAGGGCACAAACACCAAAGAAGTGTTGAAGTTTTGATATGTGATACAAACACCAGTTTGTCCTTCCATTTGTTCCTTCTGATTAATGTTAATAGAGAATGGTTGCCCTGTTTTGCTTCATCTTATAACAAACACCACCACCGCCGCTGCCGCGGCCGCCACTACCACCACCACCACCTTAGAAGAATCCATTTTCAGTCACGAACATCCACTGTTGAAGAGTTCCAGATCTCCATGCAAAGTAATGATTATTAAAGCATATCCCTAAGTATCAAGGTCCTGAAATCTATACAGGAGAATCAGACAAGTGCTTCACTATTCTTCAGCATGTACAGCAGTTACATCACACTATGTCTGTAGTGTATAGATGCAATGAAAAGGAAATCACTTCAGGTCAACTATGTACTACCATCTTGTATTTCAGTGAATCTAAAAATGACATATAATACAACAACGCATCCAAATAATAGTCCCAGTCGTTTGGAGAGAATGCACAAATTATCAGTTTCAATTTCCCACATCCTCCGCACCCTGGTCGACCTCCAGTGGGATGACAGCTCCACTGGACGTGTAATCTGATGTCCATTAGTCGTGCAGAGTATCAGTATCCTGATTTGGCAGTTTCATTCTTGTCATAACTCTTGGATGAGTGCTTTCTTTTGCATATGACGGCGGTGCGAGTCGTTTTGTAGAACAACTACATCTTCCACTCGTAAGGGAACTACTCTTCCATGTGACTGCTGAATATTATGGTAGTTTCTTAGTTCCAAGAGATTTTCTTTGGTCCATCTTCTCGTAAGATCGTCTTTTGCAATTTGTTGAGGTCGGAATTTTTGTTTCAAGTCTTTGTGCAGAAGTGATTCAGGTTCAGCAGGGATATAAGTCAATCGTCGTCTGAGGTTTAGGAATTGAGCAGGAGTTAAAGTGGTAGGGCCTTCATCTTGGAGTAATGGAGTAATTCTGGCCAGAATTGTGTTAAGTGTTTCATGGTACACTTGTCTATGTCCTAAGACCTTTCTGATACACCACTTAACTGGGCCAATCATATCCTACCACCACCCTCCCCACCAAGCAGCAAGTGGAGCAATGAATTAGCAGTTAATTCCATTGGTTGCAAAGTATTGGGATGTTTTGTTTTGTTGAAGGATGGTAGGTATTTCTCGAAGTTCCTTATTAGCTGCATGGAAGGTAGTAGCGTTGTTTTAATATACTGTGTGTGGAACTCCTCTATGACTGGTAAAGCATTGAAAGGCGAGTAAGAATTTGTCTACAATCATGTCAGAAGTAAGTTCCAGATGAACAGCTCGAGTAGTGGCACATGTGAGTAATAAGACATACACCTTTTGTACAGTGTTGCCTTGCTTTGCATACAGCGGACCAGCAAAATCCAAACCTGTGACTTCAGATGGAGTTGCGTACTCAATACGGTCTGCTAGTAATGGATATTCAGGGGCTTGTCTGTAAAGGTTATTTGCGAGCTTGCATGGTAAACACATTTGAGAAGCTTTCTTGATGGCCTGTCGAGTTCGAACGATCCAGAATTATGACCAAAGTTCCAAAAGTATTATCGCAGTCCCAGGTGATGCAGTTCATTGTGAATTTGTTGGATCAATAAGCGAGAGAAGTGATGATTGCTGTTAAGGAGGAGTGGGTGTCTCTCATTAAATTATGTTTCAGTGAACTGAAGTCGACCTCCTAGACGTATCACATTGTCTTGCAGAAATGGTTGGAAATGTTTAATTAAAGAGTTCTTCACCACTGGTAAATGCTCTCATAAAGCTTTATACTCCTCAGGAAAGCTTTCTCGTTGGGGCGTAAGAATTAGGTAATATCAACTGGTTTCCAATTCAGAAGCTGTTAGTTCTTCGCTGTAATGTATTGCTCTGTTACATGTGTTATTCAAGAAACGAAAAATCTATCTTATTATACAGAGTAATTTGAAGTAGCAACTTTTTTTCTTTTCTTTTTTTCTTTTTTTTTTCTAGTTGCTTTACGTCGCACTGACACAGGTAGGTCTTATGGTGACAATGGGACAGGGAAGCGCTAGGAGTGGAAAGGAAGCGGCCGTGGCCTTAATTAAGGTGTGAAAATGGGAAACCACAGAAAACCATTTTCAGGGCTGCCGACAGTGGGGTTCGAACCTACTATCTCCCGAATACTGGACACTGGCCGCACTTAAACGACTGCAGCTATCGAACTCGGTGAAGTAGCAACTATACTTGGGAATATCAAGAAGGGGATTTTGAGTGGTAATGGCTAGTGTTTGATGAGTAGTTTTCCTAAATTCTGGGAGTGTATTGTGCTCAGATATGAAATCTTGAAACCAGTGCTGTAATGAAGCTCAAAACAAGGTAGGTCCATACCACCATGTTTCAGTCGAACATAAATCTTGGGCTCAAATACCTCTTGATGAATGGTCTGCCAGATTATTAAGTCTTGGGCAGTGCATCCACTGTGATTTGAAGTGTACGAGATGACCTTGGTAACGCATTTGCAGATGAATGTTTTCCAACAATGAGGTTCACTACAGATCCAACCAAGTGTAGTAGTAGAGTTGGTCCACATTGTTGCCTTTGTAATAGCATAGTTAGTGGCATTACAGAAATACCGTAATAGTCTTGCACCCACTAATGCTGCAAGTAGTTCCAGATGAGGTAAAGTTATCTTCTTTATCGGTGCTAATCCAGCTTTGCTGCATGCTAGTCACACTGTCCTGTCATTTTTTAATTCCGTACGCAGGTATATGGCAGCACCATATGCTCATTCCGATGCATCACAGAAAACGTGGAAGTCTCAATTTATGGATTTACAGCTCCTATCCATCATGGAAGACAAATATGTAAAAGATTGTGAAGATTGGAGCACCACAATGGCCATTTTGCACCAGTGTCAAAGGGACGTATTTCTAGCAATCCAATACTTCTGTACCAAGTGGGTGGGGGAAGTAGAATAACACCCACGGCATCCCCTACCTGTTGTAAGAGGCGACTAATAGGGTCCCCAGGGGCTCTGAACTTTGGAGCGTGGATTGGTGACCATGGTGCCCTTAGCTGAGTCCTGGCATTTCTTCCACTTATTTGTACCAGACCCCTCACTTTCATTTCTCCTATCCGACCTTTCTTGGTCAAGTCTTGTTCTTTTCCGACACCGGCGCTATTAGGTTTGTGAAGGCTAGGGAGTCTCATTTTCACGCCCTTCGTGGCCCTTGTCTTCCTTTGGCCAATATCTTCAGTTTTCAATGTGTCGGATCCCTTCCATTTTTCCCTCTGATTAGTGTTATATAGAGGATGGTTGCCTACTTGTAGTTCCTCTTAAAACAATAATCACCACCACCACCACCACCACCACTACAACCACCACCTTGAATAGTAATTTGCCAATTATTAAGACTGGTGAGAACAATCCAAGTGGGTGGTAGAATTTTGAAAACCGGGCGAGTTGGCCATGCGGTTAGAGGCACGCGGCTGTGAGCCTGCATCCAGGAGATAGTGGGTTTGAATCCCACTGTCAGTAGCCGTGAAGATGGTTTTCTGTGGTTTCCCATTTTCACACCAGGCAAATGCTGGGGCTGTACCTTAATTCAGACCACAGCTGCTTCCTTCCAGATCCTAGGCCTTTCCTATCCCATCGTCGCTATAAGACCCGTGTGCTAGGTTGGGCTCATCAGTTGGTACCTAGCACACCTACCAAGACGCTGGCAATCAGGAATGTGTTAGCTGGAAAATTTATAATGTCCAATAACGGACCATTTATATTGGTATTATGAATTTACTCATTCAGGACAACTATTTCAGATTCCCTATGGGAATCAACATCTATATCATCTGATAGCCAAGCAGGCATCTATTTTTGGTAGAGAGACAAGGTCTCTCATAGTGCATTGGCACTGCCGGTGGCTCCAAGTGGCCTACTCAGTGGCTTTCACGGTATGCACTAGCCAGTGTCTTGGTAGGTGTGCTAGGTACCAACTGATGAGCCGAACATAGCACACGGGGGCGAAACGCTGGCAACCAGGAATGAGTTAGCTGGAAAATTTATAATGTCCAATTAACAGACCATTTATATTGGTATTATAAATTTACTCATTCGGGACAAATATTTCAGTTTCCCTTTGGGAATCAACATCTGTGACATCTGATAGCCAAGCAGGCTTCTATTTTTGGTAGAGAGACAAGGTCTCTCATAGTACATTGGCACTGCCGGTGACTCCAAGTGGCCTACACAGTGACTTCCATGGTATGCACAAGCCAGCGTCTTTGTACGTGTCCTAGGTACCAACTGATGAGCCGAACCTAGGATACGGGGGCGAAACGCTGGCAACCAGGAATGAGTTAGCTGGAAAATTTATAATGTCCAATAACGGACCATTTATATTGGTGCTATAAGACCTATCTCTGTCGGTGTGACGTAAGACCCCTAGCAAAAAAAAAAAAGAATTTCGAAATAACCTGAAGTACTAGGCATTTGGTACTAGGTGTCTCAAAAAAAAAACAATCAGAATATCACCAGCGATGTGAGAGAAGGCATCAGACTTGGTACAAAATAGATTACTCTTCCTAAAAATAGTGGTAATTCTAAGACGAGTATGTAGCAATGCTATAATGAGCAAGATACTTCCCCTTATCTGGCCGTAATCTGCAGCTCTACGTTCCTCCAAGTCGTCAAAGTACAATATAACCTTAATGTGTTTATTTATGCGGAGTCAAAGATTTATAGTATGTTAGTTGGTTCATTCTGACGATGTTTCGGCACCAAAAATGTAGTGAATAGATGTAATGAAAAGGAAATCACTTCAGGTCAACTTACAATCATCTTGTAATTCATTGAATCTAAAAATTTACAGATGATACGACAGCATATCCAAATAATAGTCCCAGGCATTTGGAGAGAATGCACAAGTCACAATCAGAGAGAATGCAGAAGTTATCAGTTTCAATCTTCCACAGTGTCTCTCAAGCTGTTCCAGCAATAAGTAAGGCCTGAGCACTAGGAAATGTACACTTTTATTAAACTGCAAACATCACAGGTGTATTGTACCTCAGTTGATGTTTTAGATTCACTCTTATTATTGTAGATGTAAAATGTCACACTTCCTGGATTCAGAAGTATGTTTTTAAAAATTTAAATAAATATCACTAATTACGCTTTGTCACCATTTAATCGTATTATTTAACCACTCACACATGTAAATATCTCCTTCTTCAAGCAAGTGAAAGCTTTCGAACTCAGGTTAAATTTATTTCCATGCATATTGGGTCTCCATATTACACTGACTGACAGAGCAAATGCAACACCAATAAGGAGTGGTCAGAACTTTATGCCAATTGCAGGGTAGACTGACGTCACTGAGGTATGCTCATGATGTGAAATGCGCCGCTGTGCTGCGCACGTAGCGAACGATAAATGGGACACGGCGTTGGCGAATGGCCCACTTCGTACCGTGATTTCTCAGCCGACAGTCATTGTAGAACGCGTTGTCGTGTGCCACAGGACACGTGTATAGCTAAGAATGCCAGGCCGCCGTCAACGGAGGCATTTCCAGCAGACAGACGACTTTACGAGGGGTATGGTGATCGGGCTGAGAAGGGCAGGTTGGTTGCTTCGTCAAATCGCAGCCGATACCCATAGGGATGTGTCCATGGTGCAGCGCGTGTGGCGAAGATGGTTGGCGCAGGGACATGTGGCACGTGCGAGGGGTCCAGGCGCAGCCCGAGTGATGTCAGCACGCGAGGATCGGCGCATCCGCCGCCAAGCGGTGGCATCCCCGCACGCCACGTCAACCGCCATTCTTCAGCATGTGCAAGACACCCTGGCTGTTCCAATATCGACCAGAACAATTTCCCGTCGATTGGTTGAAGGTGGCCTGCACTCCCGGCGTCCGCTCAGAAGACTACCATTGACTCCACAGCATAGACGTGCACGCCTGGCATGGTGCCGGGCTAGAGCGACTTGGATGAGGGAATGGCGGAACGTCGTGTTCTCCGATGAGTCACGCTTCTGTTCTGTCAGTGATAGTCACCGCAGACGAGTGTGGCGTCGGCGTGGAGAAAGGTCAAATCCGGCAGTAACTGTGGAGCGCCCTACCGCTAGACAACGCGGCATCATGGTTTGGGGCGCTATTGCGTATGATTCCACGTCACCTCTAGTGCGTATTCAAGGCACGTTAAATGCCCACCGCTACGTGCAGCATGTGCTGCGGCTGGTGGCACTCCCGTACCTTCAGGGGCTGCCCAATGCTCTGTTTCAGCAGGATAATGCCCGCCCACACACTGCTCGCATCTCCCAACAGGCTCTACGAGGTGTACAGATGCTTCCGTGGCCAGCGTACTCTCCGGATCTCTCACCAATCGAACACGTGTGGGATCTCATTGGACGCCGTTTGCAAACTCTGCCCCAGCCTCGTACGGACGACCAACTGTGGCAAATGGTTGACAGAGAATGGAGAACCATCCCTCAGGACACCATCCGCACTCTTATTGACTCTGTACCTCGACGTGTTTCTGCGTGCATCGCCGCTCGCGGTGGTCCTACATCCTACTGAGTCGATGCCGTGCGCATTGTGTAACCTGCATATCGGTTTGAAATAAACATCAATTATTCGTCCGTGCCGTCTCTGTTTTTTCCCCAACTTTCATCCCTTTCGAACCACTCCTTCTTGGTGTTGCATTTGCTCTGTCAGTCAGTGTATTTCAATGTTCTGTCCCTCAGAAACAGCTGTTATAATTTTATGGGTGCTCAGTACTTCACAAGGGCATGTTGACTAGACATTAAAAAAAACAATCCAGCCTAAAAAGAGCCTAGATTGACAATTTTCAAGATGACGGCTGCTGAAACATACGATAGGCAGCAGGTAAGTCTCTCCAAATCAAAGACAGTACTGCTCATACAGATGTAAACAGTACCTGAGCCTTGAACCTCAGCTCTTGTATCTCCTGGTGAATAGTCATTGTGCTATCTGCACAATTAGTGGCATTGTGGAATTCATGGATGATGGTATCTCACAATGTCATGCGATTTTCCCATACCACCTTCTTTGATGCATGACAATACCAGTCGATTAACACTCATGGCCTACTCAACTGTGATTTTGTTATGCTTGTGTCTTTCCGTTTCCACTTCACACTCATGTCCCTGACAGTCAAGTTGGACAACTAGAGGAGGTCAGAATTATCCTGGACTGATTGCTTACTGTTGTGCAACCAATAACCAATATCCATTTAAGTTCACCGACCTCCCTTGCTCCACCCATTCTGCTGGTATCTTGTAGCACTGAACAGCATAGAGACCTCAGCCACCTTTTGTAGCAGCAGCAGCAGCAGTCATAATGACATATAGGTGTGTGTGGATACTTGTGTTGAGAGAGAGAGAGAGAGAGAGAAAGAGAGAAAGTGTGTTTTATAATCATCATCATCTCACTATAGTATTTTGTGGCTTGTTTGCAGTTCTTTCATCTTTCACACATACAACCACATATTTATGTTTTACTCTGCTGTTTCTAATACTCCAGATTTGAGTATGCATTTTTCTGTAAGTATATCTTTTCATGATTTAATGTCATGTACTCAATTTTTATTGGAGTTTTATTTTTGTTACCATATATGTTTTGGTATACTACATTTTATTGATAATTGTCATATTTAACATATATTTTAGATTTATTATAGTTCTTTTAAAGAAAGCTGATCATGTTTTGTTTAAATTGTATCAATGTAATTATGAATTTATGAATGTATTTCTGCTATGGTATAAGTTTGTTCTCTTCTCTATAGGCGTAGATTACCCAGGGTCAAAAGAGGCAATTTCACTCCTAGTATTTCCGATGTCATGTTGGTTCTCAATGGTGCAGTGTGAGTATAAGAGTATTCTAACCAGATACTTGCACCATTCGCACTCTTCTTATTGATATCACTGTATGTAAGCTTCATGAAATTGTGGCACTCAAAAAGTAGAGGATAACTGAACATGAATGCATCGTATCATATACCTGTTTTCTTTGATATGATGTATGAAGCCAGTTTTCTGCATATGGAGGAAAGCATACTGTTAACATCCAAGGAAGAATTTCAGGAGGCTGCTCTTGTATGTAACTTTTCTAATCAGCGTGATAAATATTATTACAGTATTAAAATCGGCATACATTTCTTATTACTGTACATACATTACATAATACAGAATGTGTGAACAAAAGTTTATTAATTTTTTATGTTAGTCTTCAGCAGCCATGAGTAACAGAAAACAAAATTGTATCTCTAAAAGAGAAAGCGAGATTTATTCGAGAGGTGGAGGTTAACCCACAAAAATCAATAGCAGATATTGCGACTCTTCTTTGATCATGTACACTCAGTTTTGTACAATATAATTAGCAAGAAAAAGTCTATTTTAGAAGAATTTTTTAGTGGGAGATCAGAATCCTTAAAACACAGTCATCTATTGGAGGAAAGTTTTCAGACATGGAGAAGGTGCTTTCTGCATGGTTTAAACACAAATGAGCTGTTGCTTTCCCTGTACGTGGGAAATGTTTAAATCAAAGACCCTTGCCTTTACAAAGATGATGAATATCAGTTCTCAATCAGCTGTTTCCAGGAATTTAAAGATCGATATGCTATAACTAAAAGGACAAAATGACAAATCCAAAGCAGTGGATGACAACATACACTACAGCAATGGATAAAAGAAGAGCTCTCAAAAGTAGTTAGGAATTACAGATGTGGGGTATTATAACTGTAATGAAACTGGCCTCTTTTACAGTTACTTTTGGGACTGTGTATCAGCATCATTTTCATAAAACTAAAAAAAATTAAAGTAATGTTTAAAGAAATCTTCCAGTAAAAAAGTATAAGAGTAAAAATTGAAGGCTCAGTTATAGTGTCACAGTTATGTACATACATTTTAAGTCTCTCCAGAAGAGAAAGTGATTTATTCGAGAAGTGAAGGATAACCCACAAAAATCAAAAGCAGGTTTTGCAACTTTTCTTGGGATCAGGCACACTTAGGTATGTACAACGTAAGTATTAAGAAAGAGTCAAATTTGGAAGAATTTTCTAATGGGGTATCGAAATTCTTAAAATATCATAAAAGACTCGGTCACGGCACTTTACAGATTCCGATTTGCGCTATTCACAATATTTGTGGGTCATTTTATTCTATAGAGTAGTATGTACCTTTCAAATAATTTGGGTTTCATTTAGAATTTGGGGTCCTCATGGTCACTCACAATTTGTGGACTGATGTCATCTTGGAAAATGTATATTAATGCAAAATGTGTGTAAGATTCTTTCTTAGTAAGTAGAATTTTGTAATAAAAAAGGAAGAAAGATGCATACTAATTTAGTTGTAAGTAGTTCTGAGTTTTAAGTAGCTCAAACTATTCCCTTTGAATAACATATAAACCTATTTCTACTGCATCATCATCTTCTTTTGAATGGGCCTACTTGGGACCACACTTGTTCAACTGCTGGGCTTTGATCTTTGCTCAGTATTGTCACAGCTTCCCCAAGTGTAACTCTCTTCTTTTCTTCTTTCTTTTTCAGAGATTTCTCCTAGAAACCATGGACTTCCTTCAGAATCTGTCTATTTTGTAAGCCTGTCAGCCCCACTTAATTTGTGTCCTTTCCAGTCTCCATCATCCTGATGGTATGGACTTTCTTGATTTGGCAGGTGAACAGGCAACCAGTCGGTCTGTTAGGAGACTATCTTGTTATATGACCATAGAAAGTTATCCTCCTTTACCAGGTATAGTCAGAGAGTCATATCATCATCTGTTTACAGTTCCAGTTTCCTGGGTACTGTTGATAAGCCTCTTCCACTCTCCTCTATTCACGTATGTCTTGTTCTTCATGATATCATCTAGTGACCTTCCCTCGATTGCAATATCGATCTTGAGCACGTCTATCCAATGGGTTCTACGTCTTCCAACCCTCCGTTTTCCATCTACCTCTCTTTCGAGCTGTACATGGGCTGTCCTCGTAGGTTCCATTCTCTTCGTGTGTCCGAACCACTGCAGTCGTGACGTTCTTACTCTGTCTAGCAGACATGACATAATCCCAGCATCTCTTCTTGCCACTTCATTTCTTAACTTATCCATCTTGGTTTTCTGGATGCTGGACCTCAGGAATTTCATCTCTGATGCCTGAAGTTGTGATGAATGTCTTTAAACTATGCTACCCAGGTATGGGAAACTGTCTACACTCTTCAGTTTGTAATCTCCCAGTTTAATGCTTGGTGGTTGGTCATTTCTGATCACTGCCATAACGATGGTCTTCGTCTCGCTGATCTTGAGGTTAAATTCCTGGAATTTTGCTATCCACGTATGGAGTTTTGCCTGTACTTCTTCAGTTTCTCCCCAGATAATGACATCATCAGCAAAAGCAACTGCACTGAGTTCACCTGATGTTTCCTTAACGCTCTTCATTATTGCAAGTTGTCCACTTCATGACCGTATCGATGAGTATAATCAACAAGTATAATTAAAGAACCACCTAATCGATACTTTATTTTTTGCGTTGGGCAAAATTAAATATACATTATCACTCACAGAACATGTTTCGACCACTTAGGGTGGCGTGCACCAACCAAGAGTAAGATCTACTTCCGTAGTAAAGTACTCTTGAAGTCAGCATTCGGCGACTTCCATACAAGAGTAAATTACTTCCGAAGTATTTTAGTCCTTTCATATACTCCTGGACTAAATTACTACAAGAGTAAAATGTTGAAGAGCACCATCTTGTAGTATATTACTAAAGAAGTAAATAACGTACGAATATAGGTTAGAATTTACTCTCACGTCATGCATGGAGTAAGCTAAGTTTAGACTTGTTGACTAATGACAATATCGTGCCGTCTATGAGAGGAAAGACGTTTCAAACGTGTTTATAGATTACTTACATTATATTGACAATCTCGACGCAGTAAACTATGGGAAATGTAATAGTGCGTAGGCCTACAGTGCGTGAAAGGCGAGAGCCGTGTAATGTGAACACGGCGAGTTTCAGGAACGTTTTTGGTCTTAGGAAGAAATCCTTTACTTTCCTTCTAAATCTACTTGGAGATCACTTACAGGTGAATTCTTGTCTTAATTTTGTTGTATCTCTAAAATTACAGTTGCTGTGTGCCCTACGAGTGTTTCTTACCGGAACATTTCAGTACAGTTGCCGGTGATCTAATTAACGTTTACCGCACAACTGCTAGCCGTATCTTTCATCGCGTGGTTAAAGCACTAGTTGAGGCTAAGAGCAAATACAGTAGAGACAATACGCGACACTTACGGATTTAGCCTTGCTAAAATGGGAGACAATTCGACGGTGGCGCTCCTAGTGACTTGACCTGAAAAAATTGCGCTAAATTCAAATATCAATGGAAATGTATATACGGAAATGGATAAATAAATTACGTCTAGAAAGAAAGTGTTATTGAGATATTAACTTCGAAGTTGCTAAAGCAATTCTGGATAAATGAATGAAGAATTATTTAAAAGGTTATTATTCAAAGAGTGAAATTAGACATATAAACAAGATGTGAAATGGACTGCTGTTAAATGGCTTGATCTTTCATTTATGCATTACTTTTTTAGCTTTAGCATTCCTGCCTGAACTCTTACGGTTGGATTTGTTTTTTCTCATTTAAAAACATTGTATCATCACATTAAGACACTTGTCAATAAATTTTTTTGTCACATTCCTTACACATATGATGCAATGAATTAACATTTAATAGCTGGACAATTTTCCTCTTAACATGAAGCCTACTAACAGAAAGAAAAATCTATAAAATCCTGGCTTTAATCTGAGAAGAGGGATAAAAGAAAGAAAAGTATGAAAATGTTGTCGATAGTGATGCTTTGAGGAATATTTATGTACAATTAGAGTAAAAATGTAACATACCCTTGGTTGTATAGTTGAGGGTTTTTAAAGTCGCTGGCCTGGAAATGATCTGAATAGATCTTATAATTCTTATATAAGCGTAACGTCCCTTCTTTCTTGTACACCTTATCCAAATAACTTCTGCGACATTTCAAAACCCACAGATCACACCTACAACAACACATCGGTATTGAAGGTTAACTGCTGCATTACACAATAAAATATGCGTATTACATTTAAGCCAGTTAAACCGTGCAGGTCAGAAGATTATGAAGTACTATAAAGATCTCTGTCACTGGAAGAATATATATACAAACACAATTTTACTTACATTTTCTTGTCACGAAGGAACCTGAAGAATGACCGCGCATTCTTCTCTACTTCATAGTTACTGCAGCCAAACACAGCACATACCTTACCCCTCATGTTGAGAGGAGATATCAAGGAATGACACACGCTACTATTTAATTATGTCAACTCACTGAAAACGCACAAATAACACTGAAAACTTCACACAAAAATACACGTGCTCTTATGACAGAATCAGTAGTTTTCAGGTCTACTCGGTAGAGAGAGCTCCAATAGCTGTCCCTCGATATCTCGCTCAGTGTCGCATATTATCTCTGCTGTATTTGCTAAGAGGGAGGTACGCCTGCAAATGATGATGATCATTCGGAAAAAAAAAGGATATTCTTCACGTTGGCAGATTTCCACACATCGTGGGTGAAATTGACTGTGACTGCACGCATATTCCCATTTATTGCCCTCTCGGTGACAACGGTGAACTTTTCAGAAATTGGGAGAGGTATTTTTCTTTTCAATTTGCTTAACATCGCACCGGCACAGAAGGTCTTATGGCAACGATAGGGCAGGAAAGGCCTAGGGATTGGGAAGCGGCCGTGGCCTTAAGGTAGGGCCTACAGACCCAGCATTTGCCTGGTGTGTAAATGGGAAAATTTTGCTGTGGATGTAGGCCATCTGTATGAAGAAACCGCCATCAGTTTTAATTTTTCCCGCGTGTCCGTGACTTTCTGCTTTGCATCCGTCTTCGCTTTCAAGTCCTTCTACAGAATCTTAACTTGCTTTTCACTGCGTTTTCTGTCACTCGAAGCATTGAATTCTTTCGTCACGACTTTCCATGAATTTCTTTTCTTATCCAGCATCTTTATGTTGTGTTTCTTACACCTTGTATCCTTTGCATAGATCGTCATTATCTCTATTAACAAGCATTTATCTTTTTCGCTTACGTTTTTTTCCCCGTTTCCTATCGCACATAACCTTATCTATTTAGATTGCTGTAAAGAAGATACACGAACACAGCACTACTCCGCGAGTAATGAACGCTACTTCTGTAGTAGTAACTAAAATAATAAATTGAACTTCAAATCTCCGACGTTAATTCCGGAGTAAGTAACTCCCGTAGTAATTTACTTCTGTAGTATGGACTTCTTTAGTAAACACTACTTCCGTAGTAATTTACTCCAAGATGGTGCACGCCACCCTTAGTGGTCATCATCAGCTGTATAAGGAAAACTTAGATGAAAAATATTGGACAATAAGCACAAGCGTTAATCATTAGGTTATGGAAAAAACTATTTGCTGTGCTGATTGTTTGATTGGTAAAAGTCCTTTGGAATCTTCACTGTTATAAAATGGCGGCCATCTGGTTAGGGCAGCTTGCCTCACGTTATCATATCTTGGAAAGATGTTTATTCCGTGCTGCCTTGGGGGTCTGTCTTTGTGCACGACCTAGTGTAGTAGCGATGTGACACGGTTTGATTGTTTGTGCAATCCACAGAAGAAAAGGGAAGTGGAGTTGTGTCATCATCTAGTACGTCATTTGAGGGAGGAGGGAGACTTAGTGATTTCGCGATGTCGTGCTTGATTATTTCATTTTTTCGTCTTACTTGTTGTCTGTCAACCCATTCCATGTATTTATTGATGTGCTTGTATAAGAGGTCTTTTTGCTCATTCATTTCGTTAAGATTCCGTTCCCCATTTTCTAATTTATCAAGAATAATGTAGATGTTTTCTAGGTTGTTCATTAGTGTTCCTTTATTGATCTTACTTATGATTTGAAGGTCCTGTTTGATATTAGTGAATTTGTGGTTCGCTTCTTTCGTATGAGCTCCCATAGCAGAGAATCTTCTGTGTTTCTCTGCATTGACGTGTTCCTGATATCTAATTATGAAGCTCCTTCCTGATTGTCCCACATATGTTTTTTTACACTTAGTACATGTCAACTTATAAATGCCAGATTCTTGGAATTCATCATCTTGAAGTTTATTGGCTCTATTGTGATTAAAGAATCTAGGTTTTGTATTGTTTTTGGTTGAAAAAGCTACTTTGGCGTTGTATTTCTTAAACAAATTCGTGATTTCATAAATCCTCAGGTTATTAAAGGTGAATTTGACGTATCTCTCAGTCTTCTCTGATTGCTGGTTGAGTTTAATTTGTTGTTGAAATTTGCATTTAGAGATGATTTTGTTGATGAATTTCAGACTGAAACCATTATGCAAGGTTTGTTGACGAATGTAAGATAGTTCCTTCTTTCTGTCAGTTTCTTTTAACGGTATTTCAAAGGCCCTGTTGACAAAACTATAGTAAGCAGATTTCTTTTGTGAAATGGGATGTAAAGAATCACTTTTTATTGTGGTCAGTGTAAAAGTAGGTTTTCTGTAAATTTTAAACTGGAAAATGTTGTTTTTCTGAATTGTTTGAATATCTAGAAAATTGAGCATCCCATCTCCTTCTTCTTCGGCTGTAAATTTAATGTTAGGTTCTAAACCATTTAAAATATTTACAATACTTAGACTGTCATTGATTTCTCCATTTA
Organism: Anabrus simplex; assembly: GCF_040414725.1. Lineage (NCBI taxonomy): Eukaryota > Metazoa > Arthropoda > Insecta > Orthoptera > Tettigoniidae > Anabrus > Anabrus simplex. Next base: position 80,351,009 of record NC_090271.1, on the reverse strand, counting down.
TTATGGCATAGGTATCGTAGCCATAGATCCAGTCCTTCATTGTGGCCTACTATCTGAGTGTATTCCAAATAATCGAGGTAGATGTTAGCTAAAATTCCGAAATAGAAAACTTTTTAACTATTCTGGATTTTGTATTGAACCATAATTTCTTTTCTTTTAATAATAAAATATATCAGCAGGACGGATTACCAATGGGAGCACCGGCTTCTGGAACATCTACATTATTCTTGATAAATTAGAAAATGGAGAACGGAATCTTAACGAAATGAATGAGCAAAAAGACCTCTTATACGAGCACATCAGTAAATACATGGAATGGGTTGACAGACAACAAATAAGACGAAAAAATGAAATAATCAAGCACATGTCGCGGAATCACTGCTAAGTCTCCCTCCTCCCTCAAATGACGTACTAGATGATGACACAACTCCACTTCCCTTTTCTTCTGTGGATTACACGAACGATCAAACTGTGTTACATCGCTACTACACTAGGTCGTGCACAAAGACAGACCCCCAAGGCAGCGCGGAATAAACATCTTTCCAAGATATGATAACGTGAGGCAAGCTGCCCTCACCAGATGGTCGCCATTTTATAACAGTGAAGATTCCAAAGGACTTTTACCAATCAAACAATCAGCACAGCAAATATTTTTTTCCATAACCTAATGATTAACGCTTGTTCTTATTGTCCAATATTTTTCATCTAAGTTTTTCTTATACAGCTGATGATGACCACTAACTGGTCGAAACATGTTCTGTGAGTGATAATGTATATTTAATTTTGCCCAATGCAAAAAATAAAGTATCAATTAGTTGGTTCTTTAATTATACTTGTTGCTCTTCATTATATCGTTCATAATTGTGATGAATAGTAGTGGGGGACACTTCCCTGCTGGACTCCACTCTATGTCTGGAACTACAATGAATGTCCCTCCCCATGTCGCACACTTCTAATACAGTTCTTGTACAGCATCTGGATTTTCCTTATCAATCCTTCAGGTACTTTCCTCTTCCTCAAACATTGTCAGATCTTCTCTCTGGCAACATTGTCAAATGCCTTGTCAGTGTCGAGGAAGACCATGATCAGGTTCTTGTCTTTCTCCTAGTGTTTTTCCATTAGCATTCGAGCACTGAAGATAAGTTCTATAGTTGATCTCTTTCTTCTGAAGCCATACTGTTCTTCTTCCAGCTGTGGTTCTAATAATGATTTGTAATGCCTTCTCTATGATTTTCTCAAGAATTTTTAGCCCATGTGACAGGAGTGTTATCGCTCTATAATTGGAGGGTTTTCACCTATTCCCTTTCTTGAATAGCGGGATGATGACACCCTTGCTCCAGTCTGGAGGTATCTTGTTATCTCTCCACACTGCATTTAGCACTCTGTGCAGCCATTGTAAACCTTGTGGTCCTGCAGCTTTGATCATCTCAGCATTTGCTTCATCCATTCCTGGTGATTTTCCTTTTGGCATGGATTTAAATGCTGCCTCTGTTTCTGCCCAGGTGATTGGGGGGGTTCTTCTATGCAGGCTTGTACATTTGGTTCAGTGCCTCTCTGCCGTTCTTCATATCCATTCAACAGGTGATCAGAATTTTTCTTCAGGAGCTTTCTGATTTTACTTTCTTTTCTGACTATGATACCATTTTCATCTTCTAGTGCTTTTATCGAGTCTACTGGTTTCCTTTTACCTTTGACTATCTCGGTATACCTGTTCCAAGTCTCTGATCTTTGCTTCTTTCCCCTTATTGCTGATGTTATTTTCTCTCGATTCCTTGCTTTCCATGATGCATTCTCTGATAGGATATTTCTGAGAATTCTTTTCTCTGACTTCCAGTTTTTCAGTCAAGCCCTTTATGTTTAGTGACAGACACTCCAGACAGATAACTGTAGTTCAGATTGCAAGTCAGGCAATTGCTTGTTGTAGTTATTTAGCATAAATAGACCAGTTCTAGCTTGTTTTATTTTGTGGAAAGTGTTGCTTCCTGCTTCCTCTGACAAGTTGGGTTCAATCCATTCGCCGAGGTACTTAAATTTCTCTCCGAAAACCGTAAAAGTAGTAATTGGGATGTAAAGCCAATAACATTATTGTAGCCGCACTTGGTGAGCGTGTCTACAAAACAATAATAATAATATAAACAGGAAAATAGTAAAATATCAATGTTGCGGCAGTTTCACATCAAAGCTTGGAAACGTGACAGTTAACTTATCAAATTACAAATTATTATTTTCATTTTGACCGTATTGAAATTCAATTCTTAAATGTTAAACAATTCATTTATTGAAACCATCTGTTCAATACTAGTTAAGTCTTTAGGACTATAACACTGTCATTATATTAAGTTTGAGTATGGTACATGTTTTGCCTGTCATTGCAGGGATCATCAGCCATGAAATCTCTCTCCAAGTCAGAGCTCTGAGTGGATGCTATACTAGGGTTATTCATAAATCAATATTTTTTGTATAACAGTTTGCACTGAAGTACAAGACATTAGGTGATATTGGAGTGAACAAGCTGTTCATATCTTACTAATGTGACGTCCAACTCATGTTCACATCCAATGGAAATAATATTAACTGTCCTTTCATAATGCCGGTAATGAGAACGGCATGATATAAGTGGATTTGAAACATCTGTACTTTTTTACAACCTATTAGGAGATTAACTTGTACTAGAACTATTCTTAAAAACCATTTTTTACACAATTTACACTAATATATATAACATATGGTACATTTCCAAAACAAATTAATTGTTTAACATTTAATAACTTATCAAATACACAAAATCAAAACACACGCAAGGTAATCGTAACTTACAGGTCTAATAAACGACAACTTTGGACAGGATTGTGGAAGGTAGAAGGAAGCCCTTTTGAGATCCATGGGAAAATATGCCGTTATGGGAAAGATACCTGCCAAGTATTCCAGTTTTTCCATAAAATGTATGGATTTTGAGTGTGTTTTACGGTTGTATGGATGAACAACGTTATTGTACGGATTTTGAATATCCACGCTTGGTTTCGCTTTCTGCAGTCAAATCTGTTTTTTTATTTTTTTTTTTTATAGTAGCTGGTACTATGAGATGCAGTGTTTGAAATTTGACCGGTAAATGTATCGATAATCACCGTGTATTTGTCACCTGTTCTACCTCAACTGCTACTGCATTCAATGAGATGTTTCCAAACAAGTAGCAGGCTGCAATTTTGAAGGAAAGAAATCCGTGAAAAGTAGCAGACTGTGTATTTATATAAAACAACTTTGGTAACTGCGTTGTGATTCATAACAGCTGAAAGACTTTGTTTGTTTGCATGTGTAACATTGGCGGTAGTTCTGAAACTCGTGAAATTGTGTGACGAATTTCTAAGCGATTTAGTATTTTTAGTGGTATTCGTAATGAGTTCAACCAAGAAACTATATTATCAGTCTTTTCGAGAGATATATTCTTCTTTATTTCCTTGTTTTATACGATCACAGAAAGTGTTCCCAGTGTTAAGTGAAAACAGATGAGCACTCATCAAAATGTGACTTTGTGTAAGTATTAATTTCAGGGGTGATCATAACATATACACTAAAACCTTGATGCATCGTTTTTCAGTGGGCAGGGGGAAATTGACGAAGGATGTGGGAAAACTATAAATGTGAGCAACATAAAAAATAGGGTGAAAGCAAAATATTAAAATACAGGTACTGTATAGGGACATTTTTCGTTATGTAAATGTATTATTATTATTATTATTGTTATTATTATTATTGTTATTATTATTATTATTATTATTATTATTATTATTATTATTATTATTATAAAAACAACAACAATAATGGCACGTGGCCTCCGGAGCCAAGTGCAGGTCTTTTGTGTTGTCGCGTGATAGGCGATCTACGCACATATGAAAATGTGGCCCTACCTAAGATGAATTCTAATGTTTAATTCGGCAAACTGACAGTCCCTGAACCATTGGAATTAACCAAGGAATGTTAAAATCCTCGACCCAATCTAGACCCCTTGAACCAAAGGCCAACACATGCTAAACCATTTAGCTCATACTATGCATACTGGTATCATAATATTGCAACCATGATTGTAGGCCTACGGGATGAAAATAAAAAACGTGACTTTTACGCCATTTCGTTTCACATTTCTTTACACATTTCGTAATAATTGAAAACCTTTAAGTCCAGTTCTCTTATTGCAAATTAAAGATATACGTGGATATTATGGCGATAACCTGTATTGAGGAAAAGATTCCATAGACCCTTCGCGAACGATAGGTTACAGATACTCAAAACGGCGTGGCTCCCGCAGCTCAGCTCAGCTCAGACGATATCACAGAGGTTAGAAATTCAAATCGGCGCATCTCAAACAATATCACAGCAGTTTGTGCGAAGCTGCCAACTTAGGAACTAGTTACAAGACTAGGCTATGAGATAAGATTATTGATCTGGCTTGGTTAGGTCTGGCTTGTAACAAGATTATTGGGCAGAGGGCAACTAAGGCGCGATTAATCACCCTGTGACTAATTAAAACGTATCTGGCGCATTGCACAATTTTCTCTTTTTTTCAACGAAGTTGGCAGCCCTAGCCAGCTTATACTAACACAGAAAATGGTGGCAAATTTGAGTTTTATGCTGTCTATATTTTAATTCTTGTCGGTTAGTGGGCCGAGGAGAACCGTTGGCACCAGGAGGCTCGTAGTGATGCTGCGCATGAATAACCTGCGCACAGCACTCCAGCCTACGAAATCCTTGTTCAAGACTAGCATCCCTGAATCGCTCGTACATTCTCGCGTAACAGGTTGCCGCTATTATATGCTGAGAGTATTGAGCAATCCCTCTAAATTCAAAAAACGTTTACGTATATTTTTCTTACGTACGATCGATCAATGCGGGAAAATTGTGACCGAGGACAAATAATTTTTCGACGATCGATGCGACAAAACGATAGTTCGAAAAAAGATAGGTGCGGGGAAATTTAACATTGGTTTATATGGAACATTTTTGAAACCGAATAAATTGAACGATGAATACGGGAAAATGGCAGTTCCGGGTACGATGCATCGAGGTTCTACTGTATTTGACTTGTCCTGCCGTCCTTTTTCATTATGTCTCAAGACTGTTATGCATGCACGTGTTGTTAAAAATTTCCCGCTTGAGGATCTTCCGGATTTCTCTTTTTGAAAGTTGGCAGATATGGGAAGAAAAGGTTCACGATCATCTACCTCGAACTCATAATATTGACAAATTAAAAAAGATACAGTTACAAATAAAAGAAACAACTAGATGGCAGAGTAGTTGGCAATTAATTTTTAAAATAAATGCAATAAACTTTCATCAAAGATTCACAGAGTGAGTGGAGGCATCCTCGAAAAAAATCAAAATTAATACAATACATTATTCAAGAGAGAATGTTACATTTACCTGTAATAACAAAATATTGAGCCCGAAAAGATTTGCAACCAAAGACAACATGTAACGGATTAGCCTAACAGCTAAGTTCTACTGAAACTCAATTATGGTGAATATGGTAATCTAGAGGAAACTCCGGCGCACAAAATAAAATTTTACATTATAACGGAAAGTTACGTTAAAGGTGACAAAGGCCGAAACATAAGAATGAGTTTAAATTAAAGAAAATACAAAAGGATTGGAAAAATAGCGCTTACCATGAGAGGCAGTAGACCTCGACAGAGCTAGACTTCGAGTACACCTGCTCGCGAGGACGGTCAGATGGTAAAGACGCAGGCAACACGCATCACACATGCAAAGCCTGCAGAAGGCCGGAAATGGCCCGATCACACATAACCAATAGGACATCGAATTTCTCTAGATTCAGATCAAAAATTAGATGGATGGCTTTTCCGGCGTTTGCTCTATTAACCAGCGTTTCGTCTTAGGTCTGACACTAGACTCTTCAGAGTGGGATGTGTCAGACCCTACCTACTGACGCTGGGGTGTATGCAGGTGAACTTATCAGAAGCTTATTTATGAAGCACAGTCTGATAACTGCATACGGGAGATAAAACTCCACAATGGAAATAATGCCCGCCTAGCAATTCCAAATGGAAATTCTAAGTTCCCATGAAGGGAATTAGATTCTTTTCCACCAATAGAGCATATCAAAAATCAGATAAAAAATTAGATGGATGGCTTTTCCGGCGTTTGCTCTATTAACCAGCGTTTCGTCTTAGGTCTGACACTAGACTCTTCAGAGTGGGATGTGTCAGACCCTACCCACTGATGCTGGGGTGTATGCAGGTGAACTTATCAGAAGCTTATTTATGAAGCACAGTCTCTAACTGCATACGGGAGATAAAACTCCACAATGGAAATAATGCCCGCCTAGCAATTCCAAATGGAAATTGTAAGTTCCCATGAAGGGAATTAGATTCTTTTCCACCAATAGAGCATATCAAAAATCAGATGGATGGCTTTTCCGGCGTTTGCTCTATTAGCCAGCGTTTCGTCTTAAGTCTGACACTAGACTCTTCAGAGTGGGCGTTTTCCCGTTTTCCCGTTTTTCGCCAATGGAAAAGTCGTTATTCTGACCAATCTAATTGCATGACCATATATCGTCATAAAAGGAAAGAAAAATTCCACCTAATCAATACATTTATTTTCTTGTAAAGTATTACAATCTAGGACCAGTTTCGACCCTTCATAGGGTCATAGGTCATCCTCATGAAGGGTCGAAACCGGTCCTAGATTGTAATACTTTACAAGAAAATAAATGTATTGATTAGGTGGAATTTTTCTTTCCTTTTATGATGATTGGTAAATGTCAATACGGAAAATGAAATTCATAAATCAAGATGACCATATATGGTCATTTCCTAAATTGCTGATGCAAGAGGAATTGCATAACCTAATCTCTCCTACTGTAAAACTGGGCCAATTCTTCATCTGCAACACAGATTGCACCCACAACCCTACCAGGGTGTTGTAAAATCAGCATAAGAAGAATTAAGTGTAATGAATCAGATTGTATTCACAGTAATGTTTTTCTTCAACAGAGTATTCCACCCTCAACGGGTAAGGCTTGTATAACATTGTTGCTGTATTTTTAGTTATTCGGTCATTTATTTATTTATTTAGCCATAGATTATGTTCGATTGCATTGTAAATTCCATTTTTGTAAATGTCTCTCTCTACACAGTCTTAAAAGGGGGCATGATTACCTTGGTGGCTTAACTGCTTGTTTTTTACCTGATGGCTGAGGTTCGAATCTTGGTAGTAAGTAAGTAAGTAAATGAGAGAGGGGGGGGGGGGGAGAGTGTATGTGTTTGAGTTCCTTTTTTCATCATCATCGTCGCATGCATCACTGTTATGATTTCTGTTTTTTTTTTTATGGTTGCAAATGTCTGAATTGTTTCTTTTCAGTGGCTCTGAAGAACCATATGATCCATATGCATCTGCAGAACGTCAGATGATGGAATTATTATCCCATGGAGATTGTCAGCCAAATCCTAAAACCCCTACCAGACCTACCGTACACTCTGCTCCTGCTTCCGCTGGTCTTGAAACCTCTTCTCAGTCGGCTTTTGCTAGGTATACACAGTCAGAAGACCTTACCTCTTCATTGATCGAAAATCTTCAAGACCTTATTATATCTGGTCATTCTGCTAGCACTCTTTCTCTCTGTGAAAACAATAATTTTAGTGGCAATATCCCCGACGTTCTTAGTAGTCTTGGTTTCAATTTTGTAAATAATAATCTGGAAGAAAGAGAAAGAACTCGAAAACCTTCAAAAATCCGTGCTAAAATGGAAAATGCCTCTCTTTCTCTTCAAAAATCTGTGTGTATGTTGAATTATGAGAATAATCAGACCAAATTGGGAGTGGAAATTGATGATTTTAATCACATTTCTGATGACCAAGACAATTTTTCATCCCCTGTTCTCTCCAAAACTGTACCTTCTCCTTTTTCTAGTCCTGATTCCAAATGTACCTTGCCATATTCTACTTGCCAAATGGAAGAAGGTGATGGTGTGGAGAGAAAGCACTCAGAATATGAGGAGCAGTGTTCAAGCAACAGTCGTCGTTCAGCTGGAAGCAAGTTCAGTGCTGATTCAGCATATAGTAGGTATGTTTCCTGTATTATAAGTACTTGGTTTTAATTAAATGTTTGCATTCACGAAGACATACACATAGGATGAACTTTCAGTCCCACAGTAACAGAACAGAAAGCCTTTTGATTGGTACTCTACCCTCAAGTCAGCTCTCAATTACTTCAGTCTTCCATCCAAATAATTTATCTTTATCAAAAACAAAGTACAGATAAGGTTATAAGGTAGCAAAAGGAAAGGATCTAGTCAAGTGTCAAGTGCTGGTATCTAGTCTGTTTTAGAATAAAGAAAGTTTCTAGAGCACTGACAGGACTTGTAAGAGAGGAATTAATTGGTTGAGTCCTTGCAAATAAGGTGAATATAAGAAAGAATATGATGCCATTTGAAGTTTTTCACATGGAGAACACTATTTATTTCATCACATAGAAAATGTACATTAAAACTATCACATGCTGTATATTATATTACCTGGAAAATAGGAAATATTTCAAAATGATGCTAATGGCCTAAAACAATAGTCTTGGTTCTATACTAAATGAAAGAGGTAAACTGTGGGGAAAATTTACATTTTACAAAAACTTTGCTCCACTTCTTCAGAAGTTAACTACATTTGACCACATTATTGTTCTAGTGATGCTGAAAGTTTTGAATTCAATTGACCATACTTTGTACTCTTATCGTCACCAAAGGGGATACCTGTGCTGTTATATTCCAGGAAGTAGTTTATGTTGGCATTTTTACAAGTGTGATAACTTTCTATCCTTTCTATTCCCGCATTTTGTTATCTTGTTCTCTCTTTCTTTCATATCTCATTTATGTTCTCAACCTATCTTTCCCTGCTCTTGATTTCATTTTTTGTGAACATTTCCCTCCATTTATTAATCTAATGACTTATTTTTTTAATTTCCTAACTCAGAGCCAATGTCCTCTTTCTATTGCCCCATAAAATAATTAGTCACCATTATCATTTCCTAACTCACAACTGAAGATGATGATACTAAACTAATGGTACACTATTTATCATTTTTATCAGCACCTTTCTTACATGGGGCTGCCTAGCCAGGGCGGTAAAAGTGTGCTTGGTTCACCCAGGAGGATATGGTTTCAATTCCCTGTCAGGAAGTCAAAAAATTTATGAAACAAGATTTCCACTTCTTGAGGTACATATGGCCCTGAGGTTCACTTAGCCTACACCAAAAATGATAGAGCTAACCACTCCACCTCACAAGTACTGATGTTACAGGCAATGGAAGCCTTTACTTTGCTTTGCTTTGCTTCTTTCAAGATAATCACATTCTTATATACATACAGGGCCTGACAGTTGTCTTTGGCTACAGCTCAAACCTCATCTTTGGATCTAACATCCTATTCTATTCATAGTGTATTTGCTAGGTCAGTATATTTGCAAATTAAGGCACTGTCTCTCGTTTTAAACAATACAGAAGCTGTAAGTACAAAACTGTGAAACATCTCTTCTCACTCATTTTTTCATTGACCATATTTACCAGATCATCATCATCGTAGATGGAAATTCTAACCCATTTGATTAATATTAGTTGATATTTCAAAAAGAAATAAGGTCAGTAGCCCTTGTAAGTCACCCTCTTGCCACAGGCATCTGTCCATATATTTTATCAAGTTGACAGTTGCTGTCTTCCAATTTCATGTATTCCGTACTCAAGGAATGGAATACAGACTGCTTTATGTTAATGGAAGATTGTTCACTTTTGTTGGACATGTTAAATTTGCAGGTATACTATAGGTCCCATTCTTCACTGGATAATTGTTTCTCTTTCATCTCTCTTTACTATTATTACTGTGGTTTGATTTTCCCGTAGGTTCTATAACCCTTCTTTCTCTGTACTTCCTGTCATGTTTAAAACCATACCAAACTAGGTCAGTTTGGCATTATCATATTCCTTCTCCAGATCTACAAATGTTACTTCTGCTCAGTCTAGCTTTTAGTTGTCTTTCCATTGTTCTGTAAATAGTAAGGTTCATGTTTTTCTCATCTGTGACACTAAACTAATGGTACACTATTTATCACATTTGTTAGCACCTCCTTCTTAGGTATCAAGATTATCACATTCCTGGGTACACTACTACTACTACTCCTCCTCCTGTTTTTGGATCTCACTTCTTTAGGTAGGAGCCTGTCAGTGCTTCTGTGGGCAAATCTTCAAAACCACCTTATACACACAGTTTTAACCATTGTATAGAAGACGGTGACAATAATAAAGCATTTATCGAGGAAGGTTTAAGTGTATGGAACATTAATCTACAACAAAGGGAACTGAGCGGTGGCAGTTTTTAATGATGTGAAGGGTGATTTTGTGTGGCTCCAGAGAGGGACCCAGATGGCAGATTCCCTATCAGTTGTTTACCTAGTCCTTTCTTAAATGTTTTCGAAGAACTTTACAAAGGAAAATTTAATGTGTTCTCCTATCCAATACATAACATAACTCCATCATTAGATGAAGTCATAAAAGTCAAACATGTTTCGACTCATTGAGCCATCTTCAGTGAAGAAAGGGGGCTAAAGTTATTTACATAATTGAAGCTAAAAATGTGTTAAAAACATAATGAAAGAACAAATGAGAAACAAAAGAGACATGATGGAAATAAAAAATAACAATTCAATATATACACATTTCCATCATTAGGTGGTGTTACCGTGTTTTCGTGGAACGCAGAGGTGAAAGAAGGTGCTGGTGGGAATGGGTCTATCTACGATAGTCAAAGATGAATTTAAAATTTTAAAATAAAGGTTATATTCCTTTTCAGATCTTAAATTTCAACAAATATAAAGCTTTCAGGTGCATAGGTAGTTGGTGCAAAAATAGAGAAACCAAGAATTGGTAATTTACAATTTTTGAGGTTCAAGCTCCTAATTTACAAGGTCCCAAAATCACCAACGTTGCATTTAGTCAGATAGATAAGGAGAGATATCTCCCAAAACACAATTTCCAAGAGCACTTTGCTCCAACAGTTACAAGTTACGGCCTTCCAAAGGCACCACTCATTGTTACACCAATATAAATTAAATTACAAGAAAAGAGCTTACATGCTCTACAAATTCAATCAAGGAGATTGTACTCCCAAACTCTTATGGCCTACTCAAGGCAACCATTGAATATTACAAGACAGAAAAGAGCATCACTGCTCTATAAAATTACACCTTAGGCCTCTCTAGGCACAACATGCAATTTACAGTACTGTATGAATTTTAGTTTGCACAGGGGTATCTAGTACCCATTCTACTGGACCTTCGAGAAAAAAAACTGGCCCAAACTCAAAATGTATGGAGGCGTACACTTGCGCTCCAAGAAAACCAAGTTAAAAACCCTACTTGGGCTTGCAGCCCGACGATGCAGAGACTAATCCCACAATACTGAGGTGACTAGAAGGACCAGTTAATTTAAGATTTACAGGAGAAAAACAGTTGCAAACTCGTAGTTACCTCAAGATGAATTGAAGGGGAATTCGAGAGGGTAATGTACTCTCTATTCCTGATTTACAGTTTAAGTCCTTAGGACTAACATGAAATTTTACATGAGAATGAAGAAAGTTTAGAGTTTAGATAATTGACTGTTACATAGTTGAAGACAGGAACCTTCCCCTCGAGTTCAGCATTCGGAGATAACTACAGATATAAAACTGGTGGCCATTACCTGGGCTGATGTTCTGCCTGCCAAAGAATGAAGACCTCCGTCTCCTCTCTTAACACACACACACACACACACACACACACACACACACACACACACACACACACACACACACACACACACACACACACACACACACACACACACACACACACACACACACACACACACACACACACACACACACACACACACACACACACACACACACACACACACACACACACACACACACACACACACACACACACACACACACACACACACACACACACACACACACACACACACACACACACACACACACACACACACACACACACACACACACACACACACACACACACACACACACACACACACACACACACACACACACACACACACACACACACACACACACACACACACACACACACACACTCTCTCTCTCTCTCTCTCTCTCTCTCTCTCTCTCTCTCTCTCTCTCTCTCTCTCTCTCTCTCTCTCTCTCTCTCTCTCTCTCTCTCTCTCTCTCTCTCTCATACGGTGATCAATAAAACAAGTTAGCTCGAAAAAGCTACAGCTTTTATACCCGAGTGGAAGCTTCGAGAAGGCTCTGGACTAAATCCGGACACGCCTTCTCATTTTTATTGGCGGATGAAATAGGTACAAGAAACGTTTCACTGGCTGAGAAGTAAATACAGAAAATTGGTGATTGGCCAAACTCCAAAGCTGGCGGGATGAAAATGAAGTGTTGCAAACCTTGAAGTATCAATGAAAGTCAATTCAGTTGAGAAAACCTATAAACACAAAACTTCTTTAGATTTTTAGTTATTTCACTTTGTACCAGAGTGCATGACCTCAGTTCTTTCATAGAGACATTTATGGAGAAATGTCCAAATTTCTTGAACCCAGTGTTACAACAAAATATAGTCAGTTTAGGAAACTTTAAAATAACATATTACTCTGTTGTTTAGTGGTGACATCTTCTGATCAATGCCCCAACTTCATGCACTAGTTGTTTCAAGTTTTGTATGGTAGGTAGCGTTCTTCAAGACGCTTCATTTAAATGCACGGGGATGAGGTGTACCTCCTGGTACAGATGGAGTAATAATCAACTCGTTTGAGACATCTTCAGTGAAAAGTGTAGCACCTGTTCATGTGTGTATACACAAAACAAGAATAATAATATTGATAATAATAATAATAAAATGAATTAGGAAAATATCAATGTAGTGGCTGCTTCACATCTAGGCAGGGAAATGAGACAGTAGACTTATAAACATAACTTACAGGTCTAACAAACGATAACTACAGAAGGACGTGGAAGGTGGAAGGAGCCCTATTGAGGTCTTTGGGAATTTATGACATTATGGGGAAGAAAAGGTTCTCGATTATCGCCCTCAAACTATTAATTATTAACAAAAAGAAAATGTTTACAAAATCAAAACAAAGCAGACAAATGACAATAGTAGGTGACAGTTTAGAGAACTTAAATCAAAATATTTAAAAGAACTTACAAAACAAACCCATAATCTGCTTGTTGTTGCTTGCTTGTTGTTTTAAGAGACCTAACATCAAAGGTCATCGGCCCAACCCGTATTTTTTTTTTTTTTTTGCTAGGGGCTTTACGTCGTACCGACACAGATAGGTCTTATGGCGATGATGGGATAGGAAAGGCCTAGGAGTTGGAAGGAAGCGTCCGTGGCCTTAATTAAGGTACAGCCCCAGCATTTGCCTGGTGTGAAAATGGGAAACCACGGAAAACCATCTTCAGGGCTGCCGATAGTGGGATTCAAACCTACTATCTCCCGGATGCAAGCTCACAGCCGCGCGCCTCTATGCGCATGGCCAACTCACCCGGTCAACCCGTAATCTAATCAAGCTCTTCGGACAATAGGAAATTAACTCCAACATAGAATCAACACTGAATGACGTCAGGCAATCTCAGATGAAATCAAAATTTCAATATGACATACAATATCGCTATTCAAGAGAGAAAGTTACATTTACATTAAACTACAGAATGCTAAGTCTGACAAGAGAATTGCCTCTGAAAACTAAAATGCTGATATGGCTGTCCATCGAGGTAAAGTCATTCAAAAAATTAAAATTGGTGAATGTGGAAATCTAGAGGAGAACTCCAACACACAAAATAAAATTTTACATTACCACGGAAAGTTACTTTAAATGAGAAAAGGTCGAAACACAAGAATGAATTAAAATTAATTAAAAGGTAGTAACATAGCGCATACCATGAGAGACCGGGAACACAAGGCAGGACGGATGCAAAATGCGTCTGCCTGCTGAAGTGATCTGAATTCAAAGACACGGACAGAAGACTTAACTCTCACGAGGAGCCCGAAACAGGAAGTCGTGCAATCACAAGTAGCCAATAACAACACTTCAGATTGCCACATTCAGCAATGAAAAATGCTGGTATACTGACCAATAAGGAGCATTGTTATTTTGACTAATTACAAGGAGCTTCCAGAACAATCTTTTCTGCTGAACCCGCATATTAGCGGATGTTGAGAAACTACATGAAAAGGCCACTTACACGTGGCACACCTTGCCTCACAAGTTATGTATGAAAATGAACTTACCTTTATAGAATAAATGATCTACACATAATGAAATTGCTGAAAACAAACAACCCTAAAATCATTAACACCTTTCACTTACATACAGAAAACAAACAAATAAGTTCTTCTTAGTTATCAGTCATTCTTTTAAATATTACACACAGTCAATCTTGAGGGTAGAACCAATTTACGCATTTTACACACACAGTCAATCTTGAGGGTAAAACCAATTTACACCTATTACAAAAAGTTAACATTTTTACATAATTGAAGCTAAAAAGTGTGTTAAAACCTGTGTGGAAAAGAATGAAAACAAATGAGATAAGACGGAAATGAACAAAAAGTGTTTATAGTGAGTTTCTGGACCTCTTAGTCTAAAAATTTTGCAATGTGATATAATTGAAAACAGGACGAAGTCACTGTGTTAAAAATTCAGAATTGACAGACTGACACCACACCCTCCATTCATTTAATATTACTAACATGTATGCTAATGTGCCTGTTAACAACACCATACAATAGTTTACTATCTTTTATCCTTAATCAACAACAAGCCATTAAATCCAACACAAAACACATAGCTCAAGTCCACAAGCTAAAGAAAAAAAGTCAAACACAAGGACGTAATAATAACAAAAGCCAACAAAGGAAACACTTATATCACAAATATTATAATAATATTTGTAGATTCACCTGTTCAGTACAAGAATGAATTAAAATTAATTGAAAGGCAATAACATAGTGCTTACCGTGAGAGACCACATTGACCAATGAAATACTGACCAATAAGGAGCATTGTTATTTTGGCCAATTACAAGGAGCTTCTAGAACAATCTTTTCTGCTGAACCCGCACATTAGCAGATATTGAGAAACTACAGGATAAGGCTACTTACACGTGGCACACCCTGCCTCACAAGTTATGTATCAAAATGAACATACCTTTATAGAATAAATGATCTACACATAATGAAATTGCCAAAAACAAAGAATCCTAAAATCATTAACACCTTTCACTTACATACAGAAAACAAATAAGTTGTTCTTAGTTATTGTTCATTCTTTTAAATATTACACACAGTCAATCTTGAGGGTAAAACCAATTTATACATTTTACATACACAGTCAATCTTGAGTGTAAAACCAGTTTACACATTTTACACCTATTACAAAAAGTTAACATTTTTACATCATTGTATTGTACTCCATTGATCTGCATATAAAATTCAACATAGAGTTAGAAAACAATAATGCCCTTAATTACCTGGACTTAACCATTATGCACAACTGCAACAACACTTTATCCTCTAATATAAACAGGAAGGCCCTCCCCCCACCATCAACCATGAACAGGTGGATCTATAAATATTATTATAATATTTGTGATATACGTCATCTTCAATACGGAACCAAAATGAGAATAGTTACTTGTAGTAAAGGAAACGCTACCATAATCATGGACAAAAGTGACTATATCAATAAAGCGCAAACTTTTTTCTTTTACAGAAAACAACTTTATAACCTCTAAAAAAGATCAAACTAATAAAATACAAAGAGACCTAAAAATCATTATTAAGAACATTTTGTTTTTGTTTAATGGCCTTGAAAAATCCAAAATGATTATTATGAATCTGTAGCTTCCCACGCAAAAGCACTACCCAAGATCCATAAAGCCGACATCCCCATAAGACCCATTATCAATTTCAGAAATAGTCCTACTTATGAAGTATCTCAGTTCATTCACAAAATTCTTAAATCACACTATAATTTTCAAGCCAATACATCAGTGAAAATTCCATAGAATTTTGCAATAACATTAAACACATTAATTTATCCAAACACTGCACTCTCCATTCATTTGATATTACTAACATGTATGCTAATGTGCTTGTTAACAACACCATACATTTGATTAAGAACATTCTTTCCAAATTCAGCAATTTAAGTATAGGCGAAATAGATGAATTTATTCAAATTCGAAAATTGAATAACAGTTTTTTCACTTGCAATAATGTCATTTACCAACAGATAGGTCTTCACATGGGGTCACAGCTTCAGGGATCCTTACAGATATTTACATCGATCATTTAGAACATTCTCACATCATTGGTAAGATTAACGGCATTGAACACTGGACACGCTATGTAGATGACAAGTTTGTTATTTTAGATTCCCTTGTTACTGACAGCAATACAGTACTTGAATTTCTCAACTCAACTCCATTGATCTCCATATAAAATTCACCATAGAGTCAGAAAACAATAATGCCCTTAATTACCTGGACTTAGCCATTATGCACAACTTCAACAACACTTTATCCTCTCATATATACAGGAAACCCACCCACACCATCAAATACCATCCAACAAACTTTTATGCACCCAGACATACATAAGAAAGCAGCTTACAATAGCATGGTACTCAGAGCATTAACTGTTCCTTTATCTCGCAAAAATTATAAAAAAGAAATTAATACTATTTACAGGATTGCTGAACACAATGGTTTCAGTAGAACCTTCATCAGCAGAATCATCAATAGATATAAGAGCAGACCCAAGACTACCCTAGAAAAAGATTCCACTCCTAAAGAGAAGTTTTCCACTTTCACTTTCAGTAATAATAGCATTTAGCAACTTTCTACTATCTTTAAAAAACACAACATTAAAATAGCGTTTAGAACCTCCCACACGAACTCCAAACTCATTTTCAATCCACACACTGTCAACAATAACAATAATAACATTAATAATAAATTTTGAACTCCGGAGTTTACAAATTAGAATGTCAATCCTGTGATTCCTGCTATGTTGATTAAGCAGGCCTCAATTTTGTCGTAAGATATGCCGAACATTGCAACGCTCTCATATATAATGTTTTTCAGCTATGAGTGAACGTCATAAAAAATCCAGTCACGAATACACATCAATGGATAAAGATCTTAAGATCTTGCATTATGAGCAAAAAGGCACCTTGCTCAACGTTCTCGAGAGCATCCACTTCGATTTAGATCAGTTTATGAACCCCTGTCATAACTTAAATGAAATCAACAACAAACAAACAAACAAACAAAAAACTTCTGCTTGAAACATTCATTCCATATATTTGTCAGAACTTCTATAATAAAAACAAACTCCGCCTCCATCTCTCCAAATCACCACCACTACCCCCCACTCCCCACCAGCCCTGCACCCCCTTTCCCCTTCACTTCTCCCATCCTCGCAAACACAGCTGAACCAACAATAGACACGATAGTAAGAACGGGACCGTTAACTTGGGGAAGGTCAGGCTGTTTCGAGAGGACAACCACTTAATAAGTAAGTTTAAAAGTTTCTTCACACTTACAGTATTTTTCATTTTTTACTTACCAGCCCAAGTTTCTCATACCTCATTTTTTCCATTACAGATTGGAACTTCATCGACAGTTTCCACTATGGTCACATACAGTTTACCATGCATCTGTTATCTTCTCTAACGGAGCGTCTCAATTTTTTCGCTGCCCTCCTGACTATTTAAAATAAGGCAAACACGCCTGGCCAACATTGGAAACAACCATCGAGAACAGGACTGCTAAAATTGAGAAGATCAGGCCTTTCGAGAGTGCTACTATTCTAAAATTTGAAATTCATTGGCAGTTTTCTATCACGTCATATACATTTCACCTGGCACGTGTCTCCTCTCAAACTTAGATTCTAAAGTTTTTCGCTCCCTTCTTAACTATTCATGGTGATGGTGACTCTCCAGAGACAGTCTGTCAATTCTGAATTTTTAACACAGTGATTTTGTCCTGTTTTTAATTATATCATACTGCATAATTTTTAGACTAAGAGGTCCACAACCTCACTATAAACACTTATTTTTCGTTTTCGTCTTATCTCATTTGTTTTCATTCTTTTCCTCATAGGTTTTAACACACTTTTTAGCTTCAGTTATGTAAAAATGTTAACTTTTCACTGAAGATGTCTCAAACGCGTAGATCTTAGATCAATATTAACCAGATACCCGATATGTTTTGAGGTAATGATACAGCTGATGATGCCCCATAGGAAAGGGCAAAACATGTCCCAACTCTCATTTTAATGAGGATTTAACTCTAACATTTCGAGTTGTATTGAATAGGTGGAAGAGTAATAAAATTCTTACATTATTATTATTATTTATTATTATTTATTTTCCTTAAATTGTACATGTACAATTTAGGGGTGGTAGATGGAATGCCTCCATCTCCATATGTGTACATAGATTCTACTGAATATTTACATATAAACTTATGTAGACAATTTTAAATGTACATATTTACACTCCAAACACTGTACCCTTAGAATAATAATTATCTTGATTTATCCTTATTTTTTATTAGAGTATGAATACCCAGCCATTTATACTCTCACTCATACCCCTGTATACACACTCATTCGTAACCACTCCCACATGTGCCCATATACACCTGTACTAAGATACTTTCAATACAGATTCGCAATGATTTTCATTACTTGTAAAGCTAAAAATGTGTTAAAAACATAATGAAGGAACAAATGAAAAAAAAACATAATGGAAATAAATAAGAAAACTATTCAATATGTACACATTTCCATCCTCTACCATAAAATTGAATATATTAAAAACTTCACTTTAAAAAGCTGTCAGTATATGAGTAGCTTGACTTAGGTACAAGAGAGAATTAACAATATTGATGACCTAGAGCCAGTGTTGAATATGAAATGAAAGTTCAAAGATATTTTTAATGTATTTTAGATCAATTTTATACAAGGTACCTGATATGGTTTGGAAGATTTTTAATGTATTCAATTTTGTAGTAGATTTTAGATCAATTTTAACCAGGTACCTGATATGTTTTGAAGTAATGATACGGCTGATGATGCCCCACAGGAAAGGGCGAAACATATCCCAGCTCTCATTTTTATAATGAGGCTTTAACTCTTTAACATTTTCAGTTGTACATTTTTAGCTTCCATTAGCTAAATAACTTTAACCCCCTTTTTTCACTGAAGATGGCTCAAACGAGTCGAAACATGTTTGACTTTTATTACTCCATCATATGTTATGTATTGAATCGGAAGACACATTAAATTTTCCTTTGTAAAGTGAAAACCGTCAATACGAAATGATTCTAATATCTTGTAATTCAATGAACTTGGAAATTTATTGAACATTTCCCTTGATAAATTATTCCAATCCCTTACTCTTCTTATAAATGAATATTTGCTTCTATTTGTCCTCTTGAATTCCATCTTTATTATGATCTACCTCATTCAGGTATTGTCTTTGAAGTTTCAGATTTTCACATTCTTAGATCTGTATGAAGTTTCTTAACTGATATTTTTGACAAAACTTCAGGTTGAGGAATATTGAGATGAAGCTGGGAGTTCTTCCTGAAGAGGCCATATGAGATTGATATGTGGATTATTTGCTTTAATTAAGGAGAAACATATGTTACAATGTTGCAAAAAAGTTTCCTGTGTAGCTCGTAATAATCCAAGGACTCCTACATTCTTGTTATAATACAGCATATATCAACAGGCTAAAATAACATTTCTTTGACAGAGCTTCGAATTAATTTATCATTGTCCTCCAAGAACAGGTTTGACAGTTATCTGACCATCCTCACCAATTCCTGAGCATTTTTGAGTGATTTAAAAATGACCGCTATGTCATTAGCAAAAGCTGCAAATCCATATTTATTCAAGATTTTACTATCTCACAGTTCCTTTAAGATAAAATCTACTTGTTGAGAAATAGGCCAAGAAGAATCAGAATATTCAAGCACTGAACTGTTTTCACTACTCCTTCTCTGTTTAAATACTTCTTCAAGAATTTCCATTGGTATCTGGCATTTAACCTGACTACTGTCACTCTTCAAAATGTTATTCACACATCTTTCACGCTGATTGTAATACTGATATTGAATGAGATCATAATTATACTTTTCTCTATTTTTCCTGCATCTCTCTTTGAATGTCTTTCCGGGTTAATACTTTCACCAAACCTTCTATCATTAACCGCATGAATCTTCCTCTGTTTACACAATATTATACATTTTACAGCCGGATGTTTGGCATCTATCATGTTATTTGAGGTTACATATTTCTGAACCACATCTGGATGTGCCTTAGTAATATGTGTACTTACTCTTTTGAAATATTTTCCATAGTGTGAGCATGCAGGCTGATTTTCAGGTTGTGATGTGCCACACACACATCATCATCTGTGGAACCATCTTTGTCAGAGCTCATAATGGATCCCTTCAAAGACATTCAGTAATCCAAAGCATGATATGAAACCTCAAAGAACTAAGTTCAGAACATTAACCTATAAATCCTCTTAGATATGTGATTAATGAACCTATTAGCTTGTGTATAAGATCTTATATATTAAACAACATTAACAGTGATGTATAAAATCTAACTCTCATTGCAAGATAACACTATCTTGAAGAATTTATATCTAGCTCTGCAAATTAATGCAAAAGTTATTTCCTACAAACAATTAAATAAGATTTGCATGAGATAAGTTACAGCTTGATCTTGTGAATTAACATTCAGAGAAACCTTTGCATAATGTGTATTTCTTTCAGCCTGAATCGTCGGTCTCCACATGCTTCTACAGTACACCAAGCTGTTGAAGGTGCAGAAATGTCTGGACTTCTGGATTCTGAACGAGGTCGTGGCCGTCTATTGAGCTCGAGTAGCTCGGAGTCATCTTTACCCCCTTTGTGTACAGTCCAGGTTAGAAACACTGACCTTTTTTGTTTGTTATACTTGTTCTTCCCTTTTTATTCTTACATTTCTCTAAAGGTGATCTTTTCTGACATGTAGCAGGTGATGAAAGACCTTTACATTAATAATAAGCAAACAAACAAACAAAAATAATTACCAAGAAACACTGTTAACTATCCTGAGTACAGCCCTGTTTCTTGTAAACTAATTTAATCAAAATCTAGTAGCCCGCCTGGTGGCCATGATCGTTGAGGCATCATGTCTAAATGGTCTGGCCCTGTGGTAAGTCGGTTCAAGTCCCGTTGGTCGAAAACATTTCACCATCAGAATGTTGGCCGGCAGGGTAGGAGAGAGATTTGGTGGTATACAATTTCTAATCACTAGATTGCATGCCTAAAGCCTGGTTTTAATTCCAAACCTCTCCGCAGTGTTCCTATGGAATGAGGGCAGATGATGCTGTTAGTAGTGATTTGTACGTCGGATGATGACTAAAGCTTTGAGCAGACCCCTCAGTGTTATTCGACAGAAGTAGGCTGTGTGCCGGTACTGGGTTTCACCCTCTCCCTACCTCATTATCATAATCATCCCACACTCAGATACGTAGGTCGCCCACGTGTGTCAAATAGAAAGACCTACACCAGACGTGCCAAACATGTCCTAGGACACTCTCAGTACGAAAAGCCATACGATAAATAATAATACTAGTAATCAAAATCTAGTAGTCAGTAAACATATGCGGGACATATTTTAATATTTTATGAAATGAATTGTGAGAGGGAAAGAAAAAGAAAAGAAAGAAAGAACATGTAATTCTATGGAGTAAAACCACCAAGACATCAGTGTCCTAATATACACTGGCGGAAAAAATTATCCAAACACCAAGAAGGGGCTGTGCTAGATTAACGAATGTTGGTAGGTGTGTTTATACAACTGAGAGATGATGTTGATTCAAATTTCCTGCAGATCGCATCAGCGTGGCCACAACCACCACCACCACTAGTGCCACACTAGTAGTGGCCCCATGACGTTGCACATAAGTTTTGCTTTAAACATGGACTGTACTGTGCGAGATCGTTAGTTACCTGTGAGATAGGTCAGAGTGACTGTGAGTGGATCAAGAATACCTTTACCACGACGAAGAGACCAGTATCAACAGCTCGCTGTGGTTGAACGATGCCATACAATAGGGCTACATTTTCCTTCCGCGCTATTGCAGAACGACTTGGCAGGAATGTATCCACTGTGCATGCGTGCTGGCAGCAGTAGTCACGAGAAGGTACGCTCTCAAGAAGACCGGCCTCAGACATTCCCGCAGCACCACCGAGAGGGAGGACCACCGTATTCGGCGTATGGCTACGGCGCCGAGGGCTGCATCTGCAGCAGCAATTCGAGCAGCGGTTGGCATCATAATGACGCAACGAAATGTTCAAAATTGGTTACTTGAAGGACAGCTCCAAGCCAGATGCCCCGTGGCATGCATTCCACTTACCCTAAACCACCGCCATCTGCGAATTCATTGGTATCAAGATAGAGCTCATTGGAGGATGGAGTGGAGGACCGTTGTGTTTCCCGATGAAAGCCGGTTCTACATTGGTGCTAGTGATTGCTGTTTGTTTGTTAGAAGGAGGCCAGGTAAGCGCCTGCATTTCACCAGTCTGCGGCGTCGACGCACTGAACCTACACCGGGAGTTCTGGACTGGGGAGCAATTTCCTTTGACAACAGGAGTACTCTCGTGGTTATTCCACACACCCTAACTGCAGATTTGTATGTCCATTTGGCGATTTGACCTGTTGTGCTGCCATTCACAAACAGCATTACTGGGGGTATTTTCCAACAGGATAATGCTGCTGTTGTAACCCAACGTGTTGTACAGAGCATTGACATGTTACCTTCGCCTGCTCAATCCCCCGGTCTATCCCCAGTCGAGCACGTATGGGACATCATTGGACGACAACTTCAGCGTCATCCACAACCGGCATTAACCGTCCCTGTATTGACCAACCAAGTGCAACAGGCATGGAACTCCATTCCACAAGATGACATCCGGCACCTGTACGACACAATGCATGCACATTTTCATGCCTGCATTCAACGGTAAAAGCGATTACACCGGATATTAATGGACCAGCATGGCACATTTACGATGGCTTTTCTTGCGCGGATATTAACCTGTAGTCTTGTACCTTTAATCAATTAAATATGTTACCTTGACAAATATATTGCCAAAATTTCCGTTCTCTACATTCCTTATTTCATGGTGTTTGGATTTTTTTTCCTGCCCCACATATATATATATATATTAAAAGCCAGGCTGAGTGGCTCAGATAGTTGATGCGTTGACCTCCTGACACCAACGTGGCAGGTTTCATCCTGACTCAGTCTGATGGTATTTGAAGGTGTTAATATATCAGCCTTGTGTTGGCATATTTACTGGCATGTAAAAGAACTCCTGTGGGACAAAATTCTGGCACCTTGGCATCTCCAAAAACCATCAAAAAGTAGTTAGAATATACACAGACCATGGAAATGATAATCCTTTATTACCTAGCAGTCATATTCATTAAGATAAATAATTTACCATTGTTGTATTTCTTAGTACCATTTATTCTGTGAACAAGACGACTGACTTTTTTAGCGGCACAGAAGACCTCTAAAGAAACCACAGCTACTTGTAGATGTATTATTAATCTATAAAATCACAATCTAAATAAATTGTAGTCACAGAAATGCATTTCTAATTTGATTACATGATAACAAGTTTCACCCTTCATTGTAGCAGAATGAGTTAACCCATATGCACCCATAAGCAGACTGGTATGCGCTCTGTCAGCCGGACTAAATATCTGTAAACGGCAGTGTGTCGTATAACAATACATCCGAATGCTATTAGCTGCAGGTGAAAGTATTTGTAGTTGAAACTCTAAACTAGATACCGGATTGATTGTTTTCTGGCTTTCTTGCTCTCTGTGATTGCTGCCTGGGAGACTAATTACCTCGGGTCGAGTAGGGGTATTTCAGCCACTTTGACAAAGAATACTGCAATGTATTTGAAATGTTGGCAAACTGTATGTAATGTACAGAAAACAACAACATGGTTCAACCCAGAAAATAAACTAAATAATGATGAAATTATTGTTCGGTCGATCGATGTTTTGTTATCGTGAAGATGGCTTCAAAGAACCACACATGTGAGCGGGAAAAGCTCAGTAATAACAAAATTCAAAGTTTTCCTGGTGTTTTAGGTTCGGATTTCAGTCAGTGATAGTGAGGGAGAAGTTCCTTGTGACCCTCTGCGTCTATTATCACACGATTTATCCAATAGTGAAAGTGATAGTGAAGGTGATGTTAGCGAAGTGGGTGAACAGCATTTTGAGTGGAAGTGGATGCATGAACAGAATATTCCAGTATTTAATACCTTTCTAGGAACAAGTAGAGGGTGTCCTATGAGTGGAATTTGTGAAAATATAAGTAGGGAATTAATTTTCAGGCAGTAGTTAGATAACAATAACAATATAGTACTGTACATTGCAGATGAAACCAATAGGTATGCCACTACTGATCTAGATTTTTTTACCGACGAACTTGCATGATATATGTGTATTTATTGCTCATCGCACTCTAATGGGATTAGTACAGAAGCCTGCAATTAACAGGTACTGGTGCAAAGACGTGTTGACAGGTCGTATTTTAGAACTGGCATGCCTCATGCTAGGTTCCTCGAACTGAGTAAATACTTACATTGTGGAAAATTTAAGATTTTAAATGACTTTCTGCATGTTTTAATTCTACTTATTGTTCAATTAGTCTATTTCGACCAGGTGAGTAGGCCATGCGGTTAGGGGCGTGCAGCTGTGAACTTGCATCTGGGAGATAGTGGGTTCAAACCCAACTGTCGGCAGCCCTGAATATGTTTTTCTGTGGTTCCCTGAATATGTTTTTCTGTGGTTTCCCATTTTCACACCAAGCAAATGCTGGGGCTGTACCATAATTAAGGCCACGACTGCTTCCTTCCCACTCCTAGGCCTATCCTCTCCCATCGTCGCCATAAGACCTATATGTGTCGGTGCGACGTAAAATAAATTGCAGTCTATTGCAATAAATTGTGTGGCATTCCTGAATAATATAAAATAGGTCCCGTGATAATATTTGCAGTAGATCACACAGGACTGTTTTAACTGAAAGCATGCACCACTGAGGTTGCAAACTTGAAAGATGGCAGATCCCTAGCAGTGTCAGTGTACATGGCAGCCAGGTGCATATGGGTTAAAGGAGAGATCTTAATTTTTGCAATTGTCAGAATTACTCTCGCACATGCACAAGTCATCCAGCTAGTAAAATGTCAATGTCACAACATACAGCTCTAAAATGAAAGTGAACTTCAAATGCGCAGAACACAGTTGCGCTAATTTAGACAAAGTGTGCACTTTACAATGGTGAAAAATGAAAGTATCCTCCTATTCAATACATCATATATTCCGTCATTAGACGGAGTAAACAAGTTCAGACATGTTTCGGCTCGTTTGAGCCATCTTCAGTGAAAAAATTAGGGGGGTTGGAATAATTTACATAATATGAGTTGAAAAAATGCTAAAAAAACATAATGAAAGCGCAAATGAAAAAACAAACAAAAGAGGGCCTAGACGGAAACAAAATAGCACAAATATACAATATTTACATCAATATGCAGAGCAAAAAATAACTTATTGCAACAAAATTCAGTGAAACAGGAGTTAATTTGAAATAATAATTGATACTAAAAAACTGCGTTAACCTAAGAAACAAGGGAATGAGAAAACAAATGATGTAGATGGAAATGAATAATAGTAGCACATGGTGAGGTTGTGGACCTCATAGTTTACAAATTATTAGTTTATAAAAAAACGACAAAACAGTTTGAAATCGCTGTCAAAATCCTAGTGGAAACCCATCACATCAAAATGGTCAGGAGGAGAGCGGGAGCAAACATTTTGAGAGAAACCAAGCCTGAATTAACCTGCAGACGAAAAGCCTGTGATAAGGAGAAAAAACACCTTAAATTTAAGGCTTCAGAAATAGCAGCATTCTTAATATCTTCTCAATCTAGCGGTCCCTTTCTTCATTATTGTCTCATAATGTTGGCTGGTGTTTTGCCTTATTATAGAGGGGTCGGAAGGGCCGCATATAAAAAATATGAGAAGCTGTGTTAAGTAGAAGACAGATGCATAGTAAATTGTAGTAATCTAGTGGAAACCGTCAATGAAGTTCTAATCTGTAATGGAAAAAATGAGGTTGTATGAGAAACATGGGTTGATAAGTAAAAAGTGTGGAATGGTTGTGAAGAAAGCTTAAACTTACGGTGTGCAGTAGGTGGTTGTCCTCTCTAGTGGCCTGGCTTTCTCAAAGTAACGGTCTCGTTTGCGTGATCGAGTCTATTGTTGGTTCGGCTGTGTCTGCTAGGATGGAAGGAGCGGAGGGGGAAGGGGAGGTACAGGGCTGGTTTGAGGAAGGGAGGGGTGTTGAGTTGGAGAGATGGAGGTGGGTTTGTTTGGCAAATATAAAGAATGAATGTTTCAAGAGGATGTTAGTTTACTCGCTGACTTCTAAAGCTCGAATGGTGTGGCCTTCTTAAAGTGACGGTCTCGGTCGCATGATCGAGTCTATTGTTGGTTGGCTGTGTTTGTTAGGTTGGAAGGAGCGGAGGGGGAAGGGAGGTGCAGGGCTGGTTTGAGGAAGGGAGGGGATGTTGAGTTGGAGAGATGGAGATGGGTTTGTTTGGCAAATATAAGGAATGAATGTTTCAAGAGGATGTTAGTTTACTCGCTGACTTCTAAAACTCGAATGGTGTGGCCTTCTTAAAGTGACGGTCTCGGTCGCGTGATCGAGTCTATTGTTGGTTGGCTGTGTTTGCTAGGTTGGAAGGAGCGGAGGGGGAGGGGTGGTGTGAGGAGGGGGGGGGGGGTGGTGGTGAGTCGGGGAGATGGAGGTGGGGTTTGTTTGTGTTATGGAAATTCTGACAAATGTATGGAATGAATGTTTCAAGTAGAATGTTCTTTTTCTCGCTGACTTCATTTAAATTGTGAGTGGGGTTCATAAACTGATCTAAATCGATGTGGATGCTCTCGAGAATGTTGAGCAAGGTGCCTTTTTGCTCATAATGCAAGATCTTCAGGTCTTTGTCTATTGAAGTGTATTCGTGGCTGGATGTTTTATGGTGTTCGCTCATAGCTGAAAAACGATTATATTTGAGAGCGTTGCGATGTTCGGCGTATCTTATGACAAAATTGCGGCCTGTTTGACCTATGTAGCTGGAATTACAGGATTGGCACTTTAATTTGTAAACTCCGGAGTTCAAATATTTGTTGTTGATGTTGCTATTGTTATTGTTGACAGTGTGTGGATTGAAAATGAGTTTGGAGTTGGTGTGGGAGGTTCTGTAAGCTATTTTGATGCTGTGTTTCTTGAAAATATTAGAAATTTGGTAAATGCTACTATTATTGAAAGTGAATGTGGAAAATTTTTCTTTTGGAGCAGAATCTTTTACTAGGGTAGTCTTGGGTCTGCTTTTGTATCTATTGATCTATCTATCTGCTGATGAAGGCCACACCATTGGCAAGATCAATGGCATTCAACACTGGACACGCTTTGTAGATGACACCTTTGTTATTTTAGACTCCCACGTTACCAACAGCAACACAGTACTTGGATTTCTCAACTCTATTGACCCACATATAAAATTCACCATAGAGTCAGAAAACAATAAAGCCCTTAATTACCTGGACTTAACCATTATGCGCAACAGCAACAACACTTTATCCTTCAATATATACAGGAAACCCACCCACACCATCAATACCATCCATCAGACCTCTGTGCACCCAGACATACATAAAAAAGCAGCTTACAATAGCATGGTCCTCAGAGCATTAACTATCCCTTTATCTCGCAAGAATTTCAAAAAAGAAATTAATACCATCTACAACATTGCAGAACACAATGGTTACAATAGAACCTTCATCAGCAGAATCATCAATAGATACAAAAGCAGACCCAAGACTACCCTAGTAAAAGATTCTGCTCCAAAAGAAAAATTTTCCACATTCACTTTCAATAATAGTAGCATTTACCAAATTTCTAATATTTTCAAGAAACACAGCATCAAAATAGCTTACAGAACCTCCCACACCAACTCCAAACTCATTTTCAATCCACACACTGTCAACAATAACAATAGCAACATCAACAACAAATATTTGAACTCCGGAGTTTACAAATTAAAGTGCCAATCCTGTAATTCCAGCTACATAGGTCAAACAGGCCGCAATTTTGTCATAAGATACGCCGAACATCGCAACGCTCTCAAATATAATCGTTTTTCAGCTATGAGCGAACACCATAAAACATCCAGCCACGAATACACTTCAATAGACAAAGACCTGAAGATCTTGCATTATGAGCAAAAAGGCACCTTGCTCAACATTCTCGAGAGCATCCACATCGATTTAGATCAGTTTATGAACCCCACTCACAATTTAAATGAAGTCAGCGAGAAAAAGAACATTCTACTTGAAACATTCATTCCATACATTTGTCAGAATTTCCATAACACAAACAAACCCCACCTCCATCTCCCCGACTCACCACCACCCCCCCCCCCCCTCCTCACACCACCCCTCCCCCTCCGCTCCTTCCAACCTAGCAAACACAGCCAACCAACAATAGACTCGATCACGCGACCGAGACCGTCACTTTAAGAAGGCCACACCATTCGAGTTTTAGAAGTCAGCGAGTAAACTAACATCCTCTTGAAACATTCATTCCTTATATTTGCCAAACAAACCCATCTCCATCTCTCCAACTCAACATCCCCTCCCTTCCTCAAACCAGCCCTGCACCTCCCTTCCCCCTCCGCTCCTTCCAACCTAACAAACACAGCCAACCAACAATAGACTCGATCATGCGACCGAGACCGTCACTTTAAGAAGGCCACACCATTCGAGCTTTAGAAGTCAGCGAGTAAACTAACATCCTCTTGAAACATTCATTCTTTATATTTGCCAAACAAACCCACCTCCATCTCTCCAACTCAACACCCCTCCCTTCCTCAAACCAGCCCTGTACCTCCCCTTCCCCCTCCGCTCCTTCCATCCTAGCAGACACAGCCGAACCAACAATAGACTCGATCACGCAAACGAGACCGTTACTTTGAGAAAGCCAGGCCACTAGAGAGGACAACCACCTACTGCACACCGTAAGTTTAAGCTTTCTTCACAACCATTCCACACTTTTTACTTATCAACCCATGTTTCTCATACAACCTCATTTTTTCCATTACAGATTAGAACTTCATTGACGGTTTCCACTAGATTACTACAATTTACTATGCATCTGTCTTCTACTTAACACAGCTTCTCATATTTTTTATATGCGGCCCTTCCGACCCCTCTATAATAAGGCAAAACACCAGCCAACATTATGAGACAATAATGAAGAAAGGGACCGCTAGATTGAGAAGATATTAAGAATGCTGCTATTTCTGAAGCCTTAAATTTAAGGTGTTTTTTCTCCTTATCACAGGCTTTTCGTCTGCAGGTTAATTCAGGCTTGGTTTCTCTCAAAATGTTTGCTCCCGCTCTCCTCCTGACCATTTTGATGTGATGGGTTTCCACTAGGATTTTGACAGCGATTTCAAACTGTTTTGTCGTTTTTTTATAAACTAATAATTTGTAAACTATGAGGTCCACAACCTCACCATGTGCTACTATTATTCATTTCCATCTACATCATTTGTTTTCTCATTCCCTTGTTTCTTAGGTTAACGCAGTTTTTTAGTATCAATTATTATTTCAAATTAACTCCTGTTTCACTGAATTTTGTTGCAATAAGTTATTTTTTGCTCTGCATATTGATGTAAATATTGTATATTTGTGCTATTTTGTTTCCGTCTAGGCCCTCTTTTGTTTGTTTTTTCATTTGCGCTTTCATTATGTTTTTTAGCATTTTTTCAACTCATATTATGTAAATTATTCCAACCCCCCTAATTTTTTCACTGAAGATGGCTCAAACGAGCCGAAACATGTCTGAACTTGTTTACTCCGTCTAATGACGGAATATATGATGATGTATTGAATAGGAGGATACTTTCATTTTTCACCATTGTAAAGTGAAAACCGTCAATACGGAATGATTCTAATATCTTGTAATAATAAAATAAAGTGTGCACTTTGAAGGCTAGACCATTATCTGTGACCTATGACCCACACTGCCAATATAGTTGCTGTGGCCTGGTGTTGTCAAACTTAAAATTAAATAGTATTTGAATAGACAGACCACGAATAAGATGGAGGGATCACGTGGAGGATGACGTAAATCAGAGAGGACTACAGTGGCAGACAGTGATGAATGATAGAGTGTGGGAAAAAAGAGAAATTGGAAGAGGCTCTGTAAATGACCTCCATAAGCAGAAACATATCAGGAAGAAGAAGAAGAAGAAGAAGAAGATTTGAATAGACAAATCTGTTTCCATTTTCAGTGTGCTAACTGGGCAGTGCAACTGTGACAACCTTAGAAACTACTATTTCCTAGTGCCATCAACTTGCCTGCTCTGAATCAACCATGCCCCTGCATTTTTCCATGTTTTTCCGCCAATGCAATGCCTGCAGCCAATAGAACGCTCTCAAACGTGCTACCCATTTTGTTGAGATAGTAGAGAGTTGCATTTTTACTCTTAGCATGAGTTTACACACTTTTGGTCCATTTTCTTGTCTGTATTTGTACTACAATAAGGAACATGATTTTTATGAAAAGTGGCAGTTTGGGAGTCATGGCTTCAGTCAAAAAGTGCAAGGTTACTGATGAACACAGGTGCTATCAGGAGAAGTGGACAGAGCTATACTTTCCCTGTGAATTACAAGGTAAAGGAATATGTTTAATTTGCAAGGAAATCATCAGTACTTTAAAATAGTTCAATATTAAAAGACAGTACAACACAAAACATGCAAAGAAAGGTGATGAATGGAGTGGACAAATGAGAAAATACAAAACTCCATTATTTAAAACAATCCCTAACCTCTGAACTGAACATTTTAAAGAAAATTAATGACAATTGAGAAGCAGCTATGGAAGCATGTTATGTAGTCTCCAAGATACTGAGCAAAACTTTGAAACCATTCAAATATGACAAATCGGTGAAGGAGTGGTTGGTTAGTATTGCAAATTGCAATATCAAACATTGCACCTGCCATTGAGAAGTAAACAAAACTTAAGCAGTTCCAAGTTTCTCGTTAATCCGTGAAATTTTTAAGTTTAAGTAAATTACATTTGTTGTATCACTGTCAAGTCACTTATTAGTTAGACATTTACAGTATGTAAATTTCATTGATTACTAATAATAAATCATTATAGACGTCATTAATAAATCATTCATTAGTAAGATGTGTATAGGAAATTGGCCAGCAAGATGCTGGAGTCTTCAATCAATCAATACTGATCTGCATTTAGGGCAGTTGCCCAGGTGGCAGATTCCCTATCTGTTGCTTTCCTAGCCTTTTCCGAAATGATTTCAAAGAAATTTCAAATTTCTTCTATGAGAACTTTTATGAAAATATTGGCCCTCAGGCTTCAAAAGTTTGAGCACCCCTGTACTAGGATGTTCATTTAATTTCCATTGCTATATCATCATCATCCTGTCTCCTATACTTATATCATACCCTACTTGAAGAAACCCTTTTTGAAGAACATTCAAAGAGTGCAGACGAAACTGGAAAGCAGATATAATCTCATTGAGACAGAAGAAATAGATCTTGAAGACATGAGAGCCCATCTACAAAAACAGAGAATTTTTCTATTGATATTTCATGTTTGTCTTTGTATTTGTCCATATACCCACACTGGCCAGTTTATTATGTTCATATTTTGTGTTCCTATTTACCTTCCTAGTTTCTTGTTTTTCCTTGAATGTTTGTACACTTGCTTGTTCTCTTTCCAAGTACTGTATCAGAATGATTTGTCTGTGTAATTTGCTTGTTGTCTTTTCTTCCTTTTATATATCTGCTTTAAAAATTCTTCTTTCTTGTTAGGTGTTGAAAACTGAAGATAAGACACCATCTCTTACCCCTACACCTCCTCCTATAATGCAGACTAGCCCAGTGGAGTCAAAATTACCAAGATTTTGTCATGAATGTGGTTCCAAGTATCCAGTATCAGTAGCCAAGTTTTGTTGTCAGTGTGGAGCTCGAAGACTTGTTATGTAGTATTTTGTTCACCTTGAAAGAATTGTATTGTCTTGAAGATGTTAATGTTTGGGAAGCTTATGTATTTGATTCATGAGCATAATAATGCATTTGGTGACATTTTCTTAGTCTAATTTTTATTTTATGACTTTATTAATGTTGATATTAAATGCCAATAATGGTAAAAAGAAATGGCATATAATGTGTTTTTCTAACATTTTAAAAATTGTGAACCAAGGAAATAGATTTGCACATATGCAGACTGAGTTACTGCATTTTGCACATCTGGTGAGATATCTGATAATGTGTTGACATGATATCTAGTAAATGTCTAGTTTCACAGGTCACAAGATGTATTGAAGAAACTTGTGCTAGAAGTGCTTGAGCAAATATATTGCAGTGTGAACATTTAAAATTCAGTATGTTGTCAGATTATCTCTCCAGGATTATGTAGATTATTTCCAATTATAGAAATGAGGAGATGAATAATTATTACTTGTTTAGTCATTTTGTTTCCCCAAGTTTGATTTGACTATTTTTGATGCCATTTTTGGAGCCATTTATATAGTGATTATTATTTTATATTTTTTC
Organism: Anabrus simplex; assembly: GCF_040414725.1. Taxonomy (NCBI): domain Eukaryota; kingdom Metazoa; phylum Arthropoda; class Insecta; order Orthoptera; family Tettigoniidae; genus Anabrus; species Anabrus simplex. The sequence goes on along the minus strand of NC_090271.1, from coordinate 80,318,184 downwards.
GAGCATTGGCTGTGAGTGCTGGGTTATGAGCTAATTTCTAAATTAAAACTAATGTGAGAATGGACCAAATATTAACAGTATTGTAAGGTGCTATTTAGAAGAATGTATTAGGCCCACCTACCTTATCATACTTTATTGTAAAGATAAAATGACATATATTATAAAATTTTCATGTTAATAGACACTGAGACATTGTATAGAATATTTTTACATTTTCTTCAAACTTAGATATGACCATGGAATTGTTAGGGAAAAGTGTCGTTGGAATGATGGAACATTGTTGTACAGAAGAGGTTAGTAAGTATTCTGTACATGTTATTAACATAATTATATAGAAGTATATGTAAAAGGTAGCATTCAGGTTTTTGCACCATTAGGCTTAAAAATATGAATAACTGTTCAATTGTATGGCAAAGTTCATCATTCCAATTTTGTAGAATTACAAGTATATGATAAAAATCTAATATGAGCAAACTCATTTCTATATTTCATGAAACCATCTAAAAATCCTTGGTCAAGAAATTTACTCAGGATCTTAAATGAGTCTTATTGATATTGTAATCTCTTTATCTTACATACAGCTTTACAAAAAGACAGAGTGCATTTATGTAATTTTCACCAATAGTTTGTAAATAATTTGGCACTGTATTTTGTAACAAAGAATTTTCTTGTAGTCTTTTATTCTGTTATGTTTTTCTAGCTTTATTTGATTCTTGTATAATAATTATCTTTTTATATATTTATATGTTTTTATTCTTATTTATTATGTTGATATCTCTCATTTTCTACTTAAGCAAGAAGCATAATTTTTATTTTCTATGTGTATGACATAATTGTAAGATTACAGTCAGGGAGTTTCTTTGGCTTCATCTGCAACTTGGTGGAATCTATAATGAGGCAAGTTTATATCAGCCATGTGTTTCTTGTCTCTTCCTCTTGCAGATTAGTTTCTGTATCTCATTGGGAACATTTCTCGGTGGTTTGTCCGACTGCAAAACAAATTCTTTCAGTGTCCTGCATGTAGATATCTGCGGGCGTGAAATTCCTAGGTGTGTCATCTGACCGAAAAACAGATTCTTTTAACATGCCCAGTGTGTAGGTGTCCGGGGGGTGTGAGGTCCAGGGAGTGGAAAGGGTATGGCAGTTCCTTTCCACAGGAAACTAAGTGTTCTCCAAAGTGTTGTTGCAGAAGTGAATGTTACCCTCCTCGTGGTACGGGATGTAGCCTCATCTTACTGCATTCATTGTCATTGCAGTGGCAAGTTTCGGTGATATTCAGCGCTGTTTGATGTTTGTATTTGCAGTACTGTTTATTTTACCACATATTGTATGTTGAAATATTTATACTGGAACAGTGGTTCTCATACTTATTAGCTCTGTGGACCCCCTTTCCATTAATCAGTATTTGCGTAGATTCCTTCAAAATCATCAGCAGAATATTGTGTAGGTTATATTTTTTGGTTAATATTGAATGAAAAAGAGTAGTGATATTTTTATTATTTGAATGAGATTTGAAGATTGTTGCTACTTAACAACATTAATTTAATATGAACTGTATATTTAAAGCTTAAACTAAAGTGACCAAACCTTAATAATGGCACTTTATATGAAGGAAGGGTTGCTTATTATTACTGCCTTCTGATGCAATGTTTTCAGTCATATTTATTGTCTTTTTAAATTTCTCTGTACTTAATTTTAAAATATCAGTTGTCTTGCTAGAATGGTCCAGATGTCGTGTTTCAAAGTGGCCACAAAGTTTAGCAGGTTTTGTGCATTTGTTTGAGAGAGTATCAAAACAAATAACATGCCCAGGTTGTTGTCACCTGAAGGAACAAATATGCACTGGAACACTTCAAGAAGCAACTGAAATAGAAGATACATGTCCCAGCTACTTTTCATTGTCCCCAAGATTATTGTCATCAGTATTACAATGACGTTCAAGCCAATAATCTATTATTGATAAAACTTACAAAATGTTTGTGGTTATTGTGTTTAAACATACAGTCATACAATATTTAATGCCTCATGAAGGTTGACAACTATGGAACTAATTTGTAGCCATTATGCTTCTAACATTATTTCCACATTCCTTCTGAATGAAGAAAAAATTTTCCCTACCCAAAATATTTGTTTTGGACTCCCTTCCCCCAGAAAGAGTTTTATGGACCTCTAAGGGGGGGGGGGGGGGGGTGTCTCATTTTGAGAACCACTGTACAAGTGTAAAGATCTTTTGTGTATGGCATTTATATAGGGAGGTGTTGTGAAAGTGATTTTATGAGAATGTGCCTATTCCATATACAATAAAACCTCATTACCACAAAATCCAAGGGACTAGTAAATCAAGAGTTCTTGTAAAATGAATACCCAAATTTAACAGTTAGAATATCAGTTACTTTACAGTACAGTGTTAAAGAGTACTATCGCATTGTACGGTATATGACATTACATAAATTATTGTTAAAGTACTCAAGTAATTTTTGGGAGCTGTTTTGCTGTCGCTCATGGAAACAAAAGTGCCTTGTCACTTCATGTCCAGCTGTATTTATAGCTTCAGTAAATTTAGCAGTGACTTTAGACAAGGGCACCCATAGGATAGTTTGAAGAAGGAGGGGGGTGGGGGGTTGCCTAGACCTGGGGGTTTGTAGTATTTTTGATATTTTGAAAGATGAATGGCGACCTGTATTCCACGATAGAATACCACCTACGGTATCCCCTACCACTTCCATGCAATATCGTATTTAAATCATTTTCTTGAAAGAAAAACACCTGACTATATTAGTTTTTTCCTTTCCCTGAGAGCTGGCGGGGGAGGGGCACGTTGCCCCCGGGCATGGGCGCCCTTGACTTTCAATTTGCAGCAAAACATTATAAAATATTCAAGGTGGTTATGATTTCCTGACAGTTAGGTGGAATTACATCGTCGTCCTGATCACTACCGCTGTCTCAAACAATAACAACTATTGATCTTTAGTAGTGTTCTTTCCGTACATTTAATGTGAAAATCACTGAAATTACACCACACCTGGGGAACTGGAGTTGGAAAATGATAATGATGACGATGATGATGATGATGATGATGATGATTGAAGTGAGTTTGTAGGGTAAGAATAGAAGCTGATTGTTGACTCTGTAATGTTCAGTGTAATGTTTCCAATCGAATTGCACCAAGAAACATCAATGTTAACCCTCTTAAATATAGCTTAACATCCAAATAAACTATGGTTTGACAATGGTTTACTTTCAGCTATGCAGATTCCTAATAGAGAAACAATTGAAGAGACACAATAAATAGTGTTATGGTTTGCATTAAGTGAGATATAAGGATGCAGGGGGGGCTAAGAAAGAGTTCCTAGTTCATGGTAACTGAACTTCCGTGTTAACTGAAGAGACCTTCTGTAAGAAATAACACATTCCCGACCAGGACAAACTTTTCATGTAACTGAGTGTTCATCTTAAGTGAATTCTTGTTAATGAGGTTTTACTGTAGTTACGAAATGAAGGCTTAATATCATATTTAACAAAGGTGAATTCTGAATGATAGAGTTCTTCAGTAAATATATTGTGTCTTAAGAAAAAAGGAAAGGGGAGAAAATGAGGAGAATTAAATGTCCTCCATATAAATCCTTGTATCCTCCTATACAGAGAACAGATGTTCTAAATTCTCAACATCATCATTTTCCGAATATTGACCTCCATTTCCGTCACTAGGTCATCGTTGGGTGGGATTGCGACAAACTTCATATAATTTTTAATGCAGTAAAACCAGTGTTTTTTAGGTCGCCCTTAGGGCCTTTATCAAACTGGATTCATTTGCATGACTCTCTTGGCCACGGACCGTTGCTTGCTACACATGATCTCCGATGACCGCGTGTAAATGGTCTTTCCTAATATGGTCGAGCCATGTAAAGCTTTGGGATCACCAAAGTATGCGAATATCCATTACATGAAGGACTGCACTGACATCCATAAAGAGCAACTGATTGCAGAACTTACCTGTAGAATTTTCCCTTCAAGTGGATAGGTTATTTTCCGGTCGCAGAGGATGCAAGTGACCTGTCTCCACTTCATCCAGACTGAAATGATATGAGCCTGGGCGTTGGGAATCTGCACAGATTACAGAGCCAATGTACTTGAATTGGCTCACGTTATTAAGGTATTTGCCGCCGACTTTGATGGTTCTGCCAGTTTAAAGTTCACACTTCATGCACTCAGTTTTCGTGATATTGAGGCACAGTCTGTTTGGCCTGCCTCGAATTCCACTCTTGCACTCGCTCACGTGTTGGCAGTCTATTCTATTTGAAACAACTCCTGTAACACAGGTTAATTCCAATTATGGAAAGGTAAAATATTATTTCCGTGCTATAATTGACCGAAGTTTTGCAGGTAGAAATAAAATGTCCATCACCAGTGTTAGCAAGTAATGTGTCCTTATAACAGCACACCTCTTACTAAGATGTAGAAGAAGGCAAAAAGTAACTCCCTGTTTGTATTGCATTTACCAGTGAATTATTCATCTATAACGTGCCTGAAATCATTAATTGCCACCCTCAAGCTGCTCATATTCATACAGTGTGTCTATTTGATTTGCATGTCCTTCAATCTGTCATAAATATGCATTAAGATTGTGTGATTCAATATAAATCAACCTAATTCATCATTGTCATCCACCTGGTGTTCCTGTGAATCACTGGGGAGAGTTTCTTGATCCAGATTTGTCTTGAGGTAGGATGCCTAATTTTAACATTAAGCCAGAGCCACGATTTATCCTTATGTATTGATCAAAATTTCATCTGACAAGTGATTGACAAACAAATATGAAGGAGACATCAACAACAGCTGTAAAGAATTCATTTTGTGGCTTACCTGGTCCTAGAATGTATATCACCTCCAGTTGATGCTTGACTCATAATCTGTGTTCAATGGTTTAGTGTTTAATCAGTTCTGATCTAGACAATCTGCCAAAAGTGTTGGAAATCCCATTGTTTTGTACTTTAAAATAAGTATCACCATCATTACCAGTCTCAAATCTTAAATCTTGGAGAAATAGCTTGGGGTCACTTGGACAGTCATGTTATCGCCTAAATTGTGAGAGAATTTTCTGAATGATTCTATTACTTAATAATAGAATTTTTGATCACTGTAGTTTCGTATAACTTGGCCATGCAAAGAGCATGTTTTCCTCTTGATATTGTGCATTGAAAGCATTTGAACTAAGAACCAGTCACAATGTGTTTTCCTATCGGTGAGCACTATAGTCGACGCTATGTGTCGGCAGAGTTCAGCAACAGTGATGTAAACGTGTGGTAGTATCATGAACTATTGTAAGGCGTGTATTACTTACCAATGTTATGAAAGGAAATGCTGGTTTTAACTTCAACCCACCATCGGTAGCGTTGTCCTCACTTACGTGAGAGGTAGCGTGTATAGATGCTCCCTAACATCAGCTGGGTATATGATCGTAGTTCTTATACGGGCTCTTCTTGGCAGTTTGAATAAATTATAGTAGTCTTTGGTTATTTAGTATATATCTAGGTATGTATATACTTACATATTTGTATATATCAACAATTGTTTATTACCTAAATATTTGCTACTACAATTTTGACTCCTACATTGTTTTTGTTCTATTAGTAGGTAATTATAATTTTATCAGACTGGTTTTATGTTACCCCTTTAAGTATTACTCAATATCATGAAAAGGAACAAAGAAAACTTTGGCAATACAAATACATATTACAGTACAAAACAAATTTGATCATGACTTGTAAACCTCATCATTTTCTATCATTCAGCGGACCTTGCACCAGTTGGAAAACGCTAGGAAAAAGAAAAAGATTATTTTCCTATCATTGTCCTGTTCACACATTTCTTTCAACTTCTTGCAAAAAACATTCACTGCATACTACTTTTGTTAGTGTAGTGTGCTCTTTGCATATTGAGCATCTGCACGCATCACAGCGAGTTGACGTAAATATTTTTTTTTTTTGCACATCTTGGTTTCCGCCCGGGAACATCTGAAAAATTATAAATACCTTTGCGTTTTGGTACTGATTACAAACAAGTTTTAAAAATTGTTCAGTTAGCTTCTTATAAAAATGAAGAAGTGAAACTTTCAGCAAGAATTACCTGGGGCTGCTGGTGTAGCATTTCCGACGGGAAGTTCTTGGCCAAGGATATTTTTGATGGAATTTCTGAGACCAGTTGACAGAACATCGACTGAAGCATGTCTCAACAGATGTGGCTTTACGATTTCCAGGGCAAGATTGGTGATGTATTTTCTTCGTGGATTTGAATCCTGTATTAGAGAAATAAATAATCTGGGCATTGACAGTGGCCAGATTCAAAAGACCACAGTAGAATACTATTTTTTTACCCTTTTCACGCTGTAGTCTTTCTTCTTCCTGTTAACATCATCAACTCCTCCTTTCGTAAAGTTGTAAAATGTAATGACCTCTGTCTTGTTGACAACTCCGGTCACAGTGTCAATGGTGACATCATTATGTAAAGTGGACAGCATAAGAACATTTATCTCTTTCTTGGGAACATACGAAACTAATAGCATACTATTAGGTTCCTTGCCGAATCCAAACATGCTACTTCCAACGGGTCTGTTTTTGACATTCAAAAAGTCTGGTGGCAATTGAGGTTTGTTTTTCTTACTGTGCCAACTATTGTCATTCTATAGTGTGTAAAATGGTCATTGCAAGTGGAACAGATGTATAGTAATTGTCCATAGTGATGTTCCTTCCTGAGTTGTCAATTGGTTGAATTAGTCTCTTCACAACAGCGGATCCAGAATTGTCTGTAGCGTAAGGGCTTCTAGCTGGTTGTTTACTGGAATAAATTTCCATATTTACAGTTTAAAAAAAAAGTCCTGGCATCAACGAAGGCATAGATTTTAATTCCATATTTGTCTGGTTTATTACTAATATACTGAAGGAATTTACATCTTTCTCGTAAACCTTCAAGCATTTCATCAATCGTCACGTATTCCCCAGGTTTATAGCTTGAAATGAAACTGCTGATGAAACTATCAAAAATTTGTCTAATGGAGGCCAGGTTGTCAATTATTGTACGAGCATTTCAAGTACATTTGTCATCAAACCAAATAGCTCTGTACAACTCATGACTCCTCTGAAAAACTTGGGAGCTGTACCATTAGTTTCCCATATTTGTGATGTGTTTAGATGATTGCCTTTCTTCACACCCAACATATGTAAAACACGAAAAAAAGGCTAATAGTTCATCAACACTGGTTTGTGGGCAGTCCTTTTCACCATTTTTATAAGAACTGGCCATTTCAGAAAGCTGGATATTTGTGAATGAAACAATGCCACTGATTATTTCATTAGGAAAAAAAAAAAACTTTCCAACAATCTACAAGATTTTTACAATTTTTTCATTATCTTTGACACCTGGTAATTTACTAACTATATTTTGGCTTAAAGTTTTTCCTTCCTTATTTGTTTGTTTGTGTACTTACCATTTGGTATATTTATCTTTTCCAATGTACTGAAGTCCAGAAGGCTGCGTTGTGGCTGTAGCGGATGGTCGTTTCAAGTTTTTTCCATTGTCTTGAGGGCAGCACTGTGGTTCCTTTGGTTGCAAAAATCCCAGGTGACTGCTTTGTAGATGTGGAGGGTATAGGCTGAAGAATTTGGGTGCCAGTTAGTTCTTTATCAATATCACTTTCCACTGGGCAAGTTGACCGTGCGGTTAGGGGCGCGCGGCTGTGAGCTGGTATCCAGGAGAAAGTGGGTTTGAATCCCACTGTTGGCAGCCCTGAAGATGGTTTTCCGTGGTTTCCCATTTTCACACCAGGCAAATGCTGGGGCTGTACCTTCATTAAGGCCACGGCTGCTTCTTTCCAACTCCTAGGCCTTTCCTATCCCATCATCGCCATAAGACCTATCTGTGTCGGTGCGACGTAAAGACACTAGCAAAAAAAAAATATATCACTTTCTGAATCGTTGGATTGCTCCATATCAGTTGTTCAGTAGGAGCATCATTTAGACAGTCAGAAGCAAAGCCTTGGTCATCAACATCAGTAAATACGTCGTCCTCTTTTTCAGTCCAGCTCAAAAGAACAGATTCACTAAGCCTATTAGCCATTACAACTTCACTGTGACACTTTTCACTAAAACATTACACCAGCACGGAACGCGCAAAAAATGTGACAAGAAAGGTGTTGAGGATAGAATGCCCCTAACACTGCCTGTGACGCGACCGGTATCGTAACGAGACGCGGGCTAATACGCCAGACACAACGCTCTTCCCCCACTCCCCCACACAACACGTGTGCGTGAACCATCGTGTAATAAAGCAAAACATGTGACTCATATACTCATTTGAGAAAATCTGGAGTTTGAAAAGTTTGAGTCTTAAACCAGAAAACTTTTCTTAATAAGGAATGTTATTGTTAGGAGCTACCTAACAACGCTACCGATGGTGGTTTAACAAATTAGTAGCATTTTATAGAGAGCCATAAGAAATTCCTACTTGTTGTGAAAGATGCCAAAGGGATTTCTTTGGAGAGTTTTCCAAATGATGGCCAGTGTCATCTGGTTTTGTTTTCTTATTCAGTGAGAACTCTATGCTGTTTGTTCAGTTTCCTACACTGAACACTTCCTATAGTCTGAAATTTATTATAAGGAGCACAGATTGTTGTAAGACACTGTATGGATCTTTTACCCGCTGTGAATCTTTCGTGAAATCATGTTTGTACTTGACAGGATGATTGAGTTAACACACATAAATTGTAAATAAACACATGTGCTGTAGTAAACATATACTGAGCCATAATATACTTTGTGATTTAGTACATAGAGCAGAATGGTGCACGTCTTTTGATAGGCACTCATTCAAGCTTTCCTTGCATCCAAGGCAGCGCACGCTTCCCGTACATTAAATTTTGTAGATGGCTGCCATGTCGCTGATAAGAAAACACAGCATAGCTGGTTCTTAGTTCAAATATTCCCACTGTACCATTGCCTCGATAGACAAGGTCTAAGCTTTATTAAAGCAGTTGTCTACGTCTAGCATCCTACCTCATCTACAGCATTAACCAGAAGCTTGTAGATGGGAAAGAAATCAGGCAGATTTCTCTTAAAAGCTTCGAATTGTTAAAGCAGTAGTTTATTTGCTTTTTCTTCTATTCATTCATCTCATTAGCCTGTATGTGCAATGTTTAGTCATTTTTAATTTTATCTCAACATTTGAGAATTTCTTTTTGTAGTGATTATTTTCAGGTGCTGTTTACTTAAAAATATTGCTGTGGGTAACTAGAAGACAACGAAGTTTGTATGTAAGTATCAGATCAGTGATGTTAATTTTCAAGAACTTGTAAATTGTATTGAATTAGCCTACTATACCACTGTTATACTGCTAGTATGTCATAGTAATCCTCTATTGATTGTCAGCAAGTACTAAAAAATATTTTATGTTATATAATTATGATTTGTTTAGTAAAGGCTTGTTCTTGTCAACAGTGCCCATAATTCATTTTTCTTTTTTTTTTCTCTCTGTCTAATAGTGTATGGATTAATGGTGCAGAATATTGTATAACAGTTTTGAATTAGGCCTTATCTACTGGGTGAGCAGAATATGAATCACCTTTGCATAGGGTGGGTCCAGTCCATCTGCGATGTCAGCCAAGGCCATGGTTGGCAAGCCGGAAATCCCAAAGTTCATGGTAACTGTGAGTGGTAATCAATCTGAGCTAAACAGTTGCTGAAATCATACCTGTTCTATACTATGCTAAGAAAGCTATTGCTAATAATAAACAAAGGCTTATGTAAGTTTGTGTGTACATACAGAATTAGCTCATGCTGTGAGGAGATTATTTGAAGAAAAATTCTGTGATGATAGAGCTCCAAGTCATACTGCAATTCATAAATTAATTAACAAATTATGGGAAATGGCAGTGTTGTGCTCCCAGAGGAAGTTCTTGATGACATCGGGCATTGCCTAGAAAATTGTCCCTTAGAAATCTCTTTGGTGTCTTTCTCAGCAATTTGGATTTTCCTTTGGCCTTGAACAAATGGCGATGAAGGTACTTAAGTTAAAATCCCATAAGTTTACTGTCATGCATTAATTTAAAGCTGGTGATCCTCAATGTAGGATTAGATCCTGTGAATGGATTATTAATAATATTGTTGACTAAAGAGTTATAGATCCTTATCTCAGTCGGTTATCTGCTGAAGCTTGGTTTCACTTACACAGTTATATTAATATGCAAAACTACTGATACTGGAGTTCCGAGAAACCTAATATGCTGCACAAGAAACCCCATCATGATCAAAAAAATAGGAGATGGTGAAGGAATTAGGGGCTAACTGCTCTGAAGATGCAACCCTTCTTTGCTGAGTTAACTGAGAGGGAATGTAGTTTCACATTATTCCTGCAGGTTTCTGCATTGGCTTATGCAGTTAGTGTTTTAATGCGAGCAGTTAAGGGAATGTTTGATAGAATTATCAGGAACATAATTTGGCCTATCCACTCCCTTACCTGTGACCATTATCTCTGGGGTTCAGGACAAAGTGTATGGAACAAATCCACACACTTACTGTAAGAGGAACTGATGAAAATCATCTGTCAAGAAATAAACTCAGTTTCTTTGACGTAGTTAAGAAGAGTGGAGTTTCATTACCAATTTGGAAAGAAAAAAAAAGCCCAGCATCTCCTTGTGTGACATTGATGACCTTGTGTGACATTGATGAATATGTGTCTTTTGTTTGTAATATTATTAACCAGTGAATCTATATCGAATGAAGTTGTAATTTGGTAAGGCATGGAATCATTTTGCTGTCCGGCTGCTAGTACAGGCTATGTGCCTCATGCAAACCCTGCTGTGCATGTGGGAAACTTGTAATCTCCTCACCTGATATTAGACAAGAGAATGAATTGCTTCTGCTATTTGTGTATATGGGTTTCTTTTGTTAGCATGCGTTGGTGTGGAGATGTAATACAGAACAAATCAGATACTATCATAACACTTACCATCAGAATAATCTCTCATAACAAAACAAAAAAATCTCTTTAGATCACCAGTATTTCAAGTAGCTTTTTTCAGTGTGGCAGTTTTATTGTGTCACTGTCCGAATCCATGGCTAAATGGTTAGCGTGCTGGCCTTTGGTCACAGGGGTCCCAGGTTCGATTCCCGGCAGGGTCGGGAATTTAAACCATCATTGGTTAATTTCTCTGGCATGGGGGCTGGGTGTATATGTCATCTTCATCATCATTTCATCCTCATCACGACGCACAGGTCGCCTAGGGCATCAAATCGAAAGACCTGCACCTGGCAAGCCGAACATGTCCTCGGACACTCCCGGCACTAAAAGCCATACGCCATTTCATTTCATTGTATCATTCTTTGATAGTTGGTTTATTTTCAATTAAATTGAAATTTCATATCAAAATTTTGAAAAAAGTATTACTTACCATCACTAAACTTGTAACTTCCATATTTATTCAATTATAAGCCAACCCCCTGGAAATCAGAAATGAAAATTTAGCATACAAAGCAGAAAGAATCCTTTTCTGCTATTTTAATTTTTTGTCATTCATCATCATCATATGAATCAGATTCATTGTCACTTTTTTCGTATGTCTTTGTCTTCATACAGAGCATAGTCTTCTGCGCTGCGAAGTGCTTTAGAGATAAAACACTTTTTAAACATATGGTGAACATTGTCTTTGGAGATACTCTTTCATGCATCGTGAATCTATGTGTGCACTTGTGATAAACTGGCCCACTTCACATGTACCATTGGCATGAGCATTCTTTCGTGTCTGGTGAGCCAGTCTGTGTACATTTCTTTAATGGCATGTTAATGTATACGTCAAGGGGTTGAAGAATTTAAGTCATCCTGCCTGGAATGACAGCCAAGTCCATGTTACTCTCCTTTAACTATCTCTTGACCACATCTGTTGTATGACCTGCATAAGAATCCAAGACAAGAAGACTAGGAAAACCCAACAAAGCACCGGGGCAATGTTGCCATACCTACCGCACCCATTCCATCACCATGCCGTTGATAAAACCACCCTCTTTCGTTGGTGCGTACATTGACACTTTTCGGAAATGTTTCTGACTTGGCAATGTCTTGCATTCAAACACAGTGAAAGGAGGTAGTTTCTGTTCATCAGCAGTTCATGCAAGCAAAACTGACATGGATTGCTTTTCATGCCCTATGGACAAGATTTTCACTTCTTTCTTCCCTTCTCTTTCTACCATATACAGGAAAATCCCATTATTATGCCCCCACTTTTAAAGTTATCCCATTTATTACACTCTTGTAAGGTCCCTGGACGGCTCATATTTAATACTGCATAAATTTACTTTATTATAACGCTTTTAACGCTTTAACGCTTATAACATTTTTTCAGTGTCGAAAAAGAGGGAAAATTCCATATAAATTATTTTTTTAAAAAAGCACTGTACTGTATTTGAGATGTTTTAAATGGTGTGGTGAAAAACTTCTTGATATCCCTATACTGGAGGTCATTACAGTTCGAGTAGCTGAAAAGAATTCCACACCCTAAGTGGAGAAACAGATTCAGAAAAATCCTTTTGATTCAAACAAATAGTACATCGTCAAGTCAGTGGTGAATCAGAGTCAGTCAGGGACAGTGATGTAAAGGACTGGCAAAGTGAAGTGCTACCTAGACCCATTAAAAATTATGCGCCACACAGCATTTAACGAGAATGAATGTGGCTTATTCTTTAAGCTAATCCCCAACAAGTCATGTGTTCGTCATCATCATCATCATCATCATTTCTTCGCTCCAGCAAGCCGGGTGCGGTTGTGTATGAGCCTCCTCCAGTTTGTCCTATCCATTCACAGATGCTGCTCATCACGAGGTTTTCCTCTTGGTCTCTTCCCAGGAACATTGTGGTCAAAGTATGTTCGAGGAGTCCTGTGAGGATCCATTCTTTTCATGTGACAATACCATTGCAATTTCTTCACTTCTAGAGTCTCCAGCAAGCTTCTTTACTATCCAAGTTGTTGCCAGATATCCACATTCCTTATTTTATCCATTTTTGTTTTTTGTAGACAAGAACGGAGGAACTTCATTTCTGTTGCCTGTTGTTGGTCCGGTAAGTGTTGCTGCTTGCAGGCTATACGTCAATATAGGTACTAGATATATTTTGTACAAGCTGATCTTGGAAACTGACGGAAATGTTTCATCCCAAAGTATTCGACGTACACGTGATAGAATTTGGAAGCTTTCTGTATTCTGTTGCTAATCTCTTGATGTATGGTATTGTCTGATGACAGAACACTACTGGAAGTTGTCTACAATATCCATCTCCTCATCTCCAATTCTTAGATGAACAGTTGGAGAGTTTCTACTCATCACCAAGCCAACTGTCTTCGTTTTGCTGATTTTGAGACCTAAGGTTGTAAAAGCTTCATGCCAGAGATCTAGTCTAGTTTGTACTTCCAATTCCGTCTCGCCCCATACCATTTCATCATCAGCAAAAGCCAGGGCATTAGTTATTGGATCCTTTCTTTTAACCGCTTTCAAAACTTCATCCATTATGATTATGAAGAGAAGTGGTGAAAGACAACTTCCTTCCTGGGCTCCACTCTTCGTTTCGAACCAACCTGACCTTCCATCCTGGACTTGGATATAACACTTGGCTTCATCGTATGATCATTGTACCCGTGCTATGATGTCATTGGGCACTTTCTTACGTCTCGAACATTTCTATATATGCCTGCATGGTACATGGTCATATGCTTTCTCGATGTCCAGAAAAACAGTTATAAATGTTTTACCTTTCTCCCAATACTTCTCATAGAGCATTCTGCTGGCAAAAATGAGGTCTATAGTTGATCTATGAGGTCTAAATCCATGTTGTTGTTCCTCAAGTGTAGGTTCAACATATTTTCTAATCCTGCTCTCAAGGATGGATTCATAGATTTTGAGGCCATGTGACATCAGAGTTATACCTCTGTAGTTGGTACATTTCTTTCTATCACCTTTTTTTCAACAATGGGATGATGACTCCTTGCTTCCAGTCATTGGGTATTACATTCTCTTTCCAGATTCTATTTAGTACCCTGTACATCCACTGTTGTCCAACCTCTCCTAGTGCTTTGATCATCTGAACACTTAATTCATCTGATCCAGTTGATGTGTTGTTTTTCAGCTTAGATATTGCTATCTCTACTTCCATTCATGTCATACTAGTGGTATTTGTGCTGCCAAAATCATAAGGTTCGTCGTCTAATGGAGTGCCATTTTCATAACAATTCGGCAAAGTTTCAAAGTGCCTTTGGAACTCTTGTAATATTTTAGTCTTATCCCTAGTCACTTCACCAGTGGGAAGTTCTACAGATTGAATAGATTCATTTTGAGTTCTTCTATTCTTAACAATACTGTATAACAGTTTTTTTATTTCCATCCTGCATTATTTTGGTAGCCAGATCTTCCTTGCATTTCTGCTTTTCAGCTACAACCAACTGTTTGACCTGTATTTTTTTTCTTTCTGTAAAGTGACAGCTTCTCCTCTATTTCGTGTTGATCTCCCCGTGTTCTTGCTTGATATAAGAATCTTCTTGCGCAGTTTCTGTCATTGATAGCCTTTTTAATATCATCATTCCACCAGGCAATTTCTTTAGGTTTTCTTATTTGACTCTGTCGTCCACATACTTTTTCTGTTGTACCAGCAGTAATCTTCTTTAGAGTATCCCATTCTTCATCTACCCATTTCAGTTCTTCTCTCGGCAACAACCTGTGGACACCTTCCGTAAATTCTTCCTTTACACTTGGCTCGGTTAGTCACTAAGTTTTTATTTTTGGGACTCTTTTGTTACAGACTTTGGGAGGTCTTTTCTCTGCAATAACTGCAACCAACAGTCTGTGGTCTCCACCAAGGTCGTCATTTGGAATGACCTTGACATCATCGACATTTCTCCATGCATTTCGATCTATCAGAATATACTGTATTACTGTACCTGTTTTATCATCCCAACTATATCTTGTGATTTTTTGGGAGTCCCTTTTCTTGAATCAAGTGTTACTCACTATCTAGCATATATTCTCCCACTTCATTTCTGTTTCCCATTCCATGAGGGCCCAGTGTGGATTCATATCCTGTTCGTTGTGAGCCAACTTGTGAATTAAAATCACCCATTACAATTAGATTGTCATACCCAGTGTGTTCTTCCAAGGTATAAAGGAGGTTGGCCTTTTCCTCTTTTGAGGATCCTACCTATGAAGCATAGACCTGTATCACATTGTACTTTTTCCCTCCCAAGTTTGCAGATAACTTAATTATCCTTTCATTAACAAACTCAATTTCACTACAAGGATCTATGTCTTTATGTATTAAAAATCCTACTCCATTCTTAGACTCTACTTCATTTCCAGACCAGTAGAGTCTATTGTCTCACCTGATATTCATTTTCCCAGTTTTCTTCCACTTTGTTTCACTCAGGCCCATGATCAGAAGTTTCCTCCTTTCCATGAGGTAGGTCGATCAGCTCTTCAGTTTTGTTTGTCATGTCAGGATATTTAATGTTCCCACTTTGATACTTTGTCTTCATTTGGTTTGGGTAGCTGGTGTAACATCAGGCTGTAAACCGTCATTCGCACCAAACTGATGTTGTTGTCGTGAATTCCTACATCCGAGGCTTGTATTATTCTTGAAAGCAACTTCTTCAGTAATTTCTCTGTTGACCTGCTGAGCCTAACACAGACGGAGATTTTCTTTCAGGGTTTTCTCCCTTAGCCTCAACCTACGGTATTTTATTCCATTTCTAGAAGCCAACGAATTTGACAATCGAGCAGTTCACATTGAAATTCGTGACTTGAACAGCCAAAGCAACGTTTGGGGATATGAACATGAGAATGAAAACGGAGAGGCTGTGCTGAAATGGGCTGAGACCCACCAGATGCAACTATTACACGATGCTAAACTACCTCCTTCTTTTAACAGCGGACGTTGGCAACGAGGTTATAACCCTGATCTAATCTTTGTTAGCGAAGGAATTGCTCAGCAGTGCGTAAAATGATCGGCCACACACTCAGCACAGACCCCTCATGTGTCAGGTATTTGCTGTGGTACGTCCCACAAATGTACCTTTCCGCAGGCGATATAATTTTAAGAAAGCGGACTGGAACAAGTTCACTGCATATCTGGAAGATGCTGTATCTGATATTGGCATTTCTATGACTGACTACGACCTGTCTGTAGATGCGATGAACAAGAGCTCCATACATTCAATTCCCAGAGGTTGTCGAATGAATTATGTTCCTGGTCTCAATCATCATTCCTCAGCTCTGCTGGCTGAATACATTGATCTGTTCAAGATGGTGAACAGACTGTTCAGAAAGGTCTAGAGCTGACAACAGTATTAGCGGAAGATAAACGACAGCGTTGGATATCTACCCTTGAAGGGCTGGACATGTCCAAAAGGAGTCAGAAAGCCTGGTGACTTTTAAAGAGGCTTAATAATGACTTCACAAAAGCACCTGTACACATCATTGCTCATCACCTTTTGCTCAATGGAAAAATAGGGGGTTATATGAATAGAGTTAAAATAGAACACCACCGGGCGAGTTGGCCGTGCGCGTAGAGGCGCGCGGCTGTAAGCTTGCATCCGGGAGATAGTAGGTTCGAATCCCACTATCGGCAGCCCTGAAGATGGTTTTCCGTGGTTTCCCATTTTCACACCAGGCAAATGCTGGGGCTGTACCTTAATTAAGGCCACGGCCGCTTCCTTCCAACTCCTAGGCCTTTCCTATCCCATCGTCGCCATAAGACCTATCTGTGTCGGTGCGACGTAAAGCCCCTAGAAAAAAAAAAAAATAGAACACCAGATAGACAAGGAGTCTAATGACCTCACTAATAATATCACCCTAGAGGCACTAGAGAAAGGCATAAAGAAATCAAAAAATGGCAAGGCTACAGGTCTGGATGATATCAGAGTGGAACAAATAAAACATTTTGGTTCCAGAGAAAGGAAGTGGGTTGTTAATTTCCTAAACAATTGCCTGCAGAGTAAATAGATACCTAAGGTGTGGAGGGAGTCTCGAGTGGTAGCTCTTTTGAAACCAGGTAGGGATCTATTAGATCCCAAGAGCTACAGGCAAATATCATTACTTTGTCACCTATATAAGATATTTGAGAGGATCCTACTTGAACACCTCACATCTAAAGTAGATCAACATCTTATTCCAGAACAGGCGGGCTTTAGATCTGGAAGGAACTGCACATCACAGGTGCTCAATTTAACTCAGCACATAGAGAATGGGTTTGAAAGACGTAAAATCACAGGAGTGGTATTTGTGGACCTTACAGCAACGTACAACACAGTGCATCATAGAACTTGACTCACTAAGCTCTGTAATTTCACCAGAGACTATGGCCTCACAAAGATTGTTGCAACTCTCCTGCAGAACCACTGGCTCTTTGTTGAGGTTCAAGGAAAGTACAGTAGGTGGAAGGATCAACGGAATGGACTTCCCCGGGGCAGTGTCCTCTCGCCAGTCCTCTTTAACATCTACACGAATGACCAGCCAAGCTCCATTTATGCTGATGACTTGACTTTAGTGGTCCAGTGCGATGATTTTCAAACCACTGAAGTGCAGCTCTCAAATGCACTTAAGGAACTTTCAGTGTATTATGAGAAGAACTGGCTACTGCGAAACCCTACTAAGACACAGGTGTGTGCAATTCATCTTCAAAATCGAGAAGCTACTACTCAGTTAGGTGTGACGTGGGAGGGTAAGGAAACAGAGCATTATTTTACACCAAAGTACCTGGGTGTCACCTTAGATCGGACCTTAACATACAAGAAACACTGTGTTAACTCAGGACAGAAAGTCTCAGTCCGAAATAACATCCTCCGGAAACTTAGCTCAAGCAAATGTGGAGCCCATCCATCAGTGTTAAGAACCTCAGCTCTTGCTCCGAGTTTCTCTGCAGCTGAGTATGCATGTCCTGTCTGGTTCAGCTCAGCCCATACGAAGCAGGTGGATACATGAAACATGCAGAATAGTTACTGGGTGTCTGGAAACCAACTCCCATTGACAAACTTTACTGCTTGGCTCGTATTGCTCCTCCAGACATTCAGCGAGAAGTGTTTGCGAGGCAAGAGAGGTTGAAGGTGGAGCTCACAAACACCCACCCATTATTTTGACATTGACCTCCACCCAGAAGACTGAAGTTCAGGAAAATTTCCTCAATGTCTCCAAGGCTCTGGACAAACCAACAAGAACAGCACATTGTGATATGTGGCAAGGAAAAATGGGACATCTTTCTGACTGGATGATGCCTTGTGAATCTCCACCTCCTGTTCATCATTTGGAATGGACAACCTGGAAGGCACTGAATCGATTGAGGAGTGGAGTAAGCAAATCCAACTATAACCTAAAAAAAAGGGGGTTATTTGAAAGATCAGTCAGACTTCTGCGATTGTGGGGAGCAACAAACTACCCAACACCTTTATGATGGTCAGTCCTGCCCTGTTCATGGTACACTTCAAGACTTGACTCAAGCCACTGAAGAGGGAATTTCTGTTGCCCATTTCTGGGCAGACTTCGTGTGGGAAAAAAAAAAAAAGCGTGTGGCTTTTAGTGCCAGGAGTGTTCGAGACATGTTCGGCCTGCCAGTTGCAGGTCTTCTGATTTGACTCCTGTAGGTGACCTGCACGTCGTTATGGGGATGAATTGATGATAAAGACGACACATATATCCAGCCCCCATGCCAGCGAAATTAACCAATGATGGTTAAAATTCCCGACCCTGCTGGGAATCGAACCCAGGACCCCTGTGACCAAAGGCCAGCATGCTAACCATTTAGCCATGGAGCCGGACACTTTGTGTGAAATATGTTTTTGACATAAGATGTTTTTTGTTTTGTTTTTATATAATACCTTATTTATATTTTAAGTTTTTCCAACAGTCTGACATGAAATAAATAAATCTGGCCAATAAGGATTTTGTCACTGTAACATTACATGATATAAGCCCACCTGGTGGCCAGGATCGTTAAGGCGTTGAAGTCTAAACGGTCTGACACCGTGGTTAGCTGGTAGTTGATTGATTGATTGATTGATTGATTGATTGATTGATTGATTGATTGATTGATTGATTGATTGATTGATTGATTGATTGATTGATTGATTGATTGATTGATTTCGAGTCCCGTTGGTAGAAAAAATTCACCATCAGAATGTTGGCTGGCAGGGTAGGGGAGGTGGTGGTATACAATTTCTAATCACTAGATTGCATGCCAAAAGCCTGGATTAAATTCCAAACCTCTCCTCAGTTCTCATATGGAGTGAGGGCACAGGATGCTATTGATAGTGATTCGTCCTTCGAATGGATACGTTAAGTTTTGAGCAGACCCTTTGGTGCTATTCGACAGGAGTAAGCTATGTGCCGGCACCATGTTTTACCCTCTCCCTTCCTACTATCACATATCATGTCATTCATTTCATCCCATTAACCCCTCTGAGAGGTTCACATCAGGAAGGGCTTCCGGTTGTAAAAACACGCCACGGCAGATTCATCTCACCCCATACCCGACCCCATAAAGAAACGGGACATGGGTTGGACAAACAAACAAACAAACAACATTACATAAGAGGTTGGATTGGTTGTAACCTCATTGTCACTAGCCCTGAAGATGGTGTTCCATGGTTTCCCATTTACAAACCAGGATACTGCTGGGGGGCATGGTCGCTTCCTTTGCACTCCCAGCCCTTTCCTGTCCCATCATAGCTATAAGACCTATTCTCTTCCATAGAGATAGTGGGCACTGGGCCGTGAATGGATCGGCTGTAGAGGTGGAGGAGCGAAATCCTTATTGTAACATTCCTTCCAGCGATGTAGTATGTAATTTCCCTTTTGTAGCAGGAGCCTGTTTTTGCCTTTGATGTTGATAACATGATCTAGATCGTGTGTGGTGCGATCACAAGCAAGTTTGTAGATTCTATTTGTGCTGTCAGGCTTCTCCAACTGGTCATAGATGACTTGGTAATGTGCTGCTTTTGCAATTGCTACGGCTCATTTTGCAATGGACTTAAGAGCTTGTCTTATAAACAGCCCTATACTTATAATTAACTGGGACAATGACTAGAATAGAAACTGCTGTAGCCTATATGTTTGGTACCATCCTGGCATTTGTTTGAAACTGAATGTGGAATCAACAGTAAACTAGGGTGGCAGAGAGTGATATTGTAACCCTCTTCTTTTCTCACAAGGCGGGGGACAAAGCTATTTCATTCAACTTCAGGAGCTTGATCTCCATCAAAAAATTTAGCAATGTCCCTCTGTTGCTACACGGAGAAGCATAGAAGCAACCACCACGAAATCGGGAGGTTGTGGGTTCGGATCCCACTGGTGTCTGGTTGGCCATTTTTGTTCTGTACTTAACATCTCTTCAACACGTAATCAATGTACATAACACGACCTAATAGGTTGAAAGTCGGTTTCGATTACAATGCGGTCGTGAAAATTCAATATTCATTCAAGGACAGATATGTTTTGGTTTTATTCTGTTTTCTGTGTTAGTACACATAGATGAAGTACACTGGTTGCCATGGTTACTGTTGTGTTGGAAAATTGTTTACATAAAATTGATGAACTAATACCAGATAGACCCACAGCCCAAAAGCATATCCATGTTAATAACTAAATATGTGTCCAAGGGTCTATGCCATTTGACCTTATTTAATGAGAAAATGGCCTTTCAAATTTAACAGTCTACATACCTGTTGGCAATTTGGATTTGAGCGTCTGTAGCATCAATGATCTAGTGGTCAGCATCCCCGACTTCCTTGCAGGCATCACAGGTTCAAGGTATGCCAGTGCATTATTTTTAATTTCTTCTCCCTTTTTCTTTTACCTTTTGTCTATTTTTGTCTGTTTTTGTCTTTGTCCATGTGGGCTAGGAAATGTGCTGATTAAGTGTAAGTAGTATCATAAACTCATTTACCATCATTGTGGCTTGACAGATTTTCCCTTTTCCTGTTATTTTTATAACCACTGCTGCATTTAGGTTAAGAGATGGAGATGGAGTGAAAAAGTTTATGTTTTACATCCACAAAATCAGTAGAAGTTAGAAAAAAACACTCGTGCTATGAATTATTGTTTTGAGAAAGTTTTTATTTAAAGTGTTAATTGTACAAGTTTATCTTATCTTTCCTTGGAAATGTCATGAATCACTTTCATTTTCACCATCAGAATGTTGACCAACAGAGTCACTACATTGCGTGCCAAAAGCCTGGATTCAGTTCCAAACCTTTCCACAGTGTTTGTGTGGAATGAGGACATATGATGCTGTTGATGATGATTTGTCCATTGGATAGGGACGTTAAGCCTGGATCAGACCTTGGGGTGCTATTTGACAGGAGTAGGCTATGTGCCACGCCGGATTTCTCCTTCTCCTTCTCCTTTCCTGTTATATATCATGTCATTCATTCATCTCATTCTCTGATGAGGTTGATGTCAAGAAGAACATCCGGTTGTAATAACTTGCTACAAAGATTCTTCTCACTTCACACCCAACACCATAGTGAATAGGGACAAAGATTGGACACGCACACTTTCATGTTCCTTAGAATGAATTGCTGCAGGTTAACATTGTAAGATATTGTGTACCTATATATCGTCCCCACTCTGGCAAACTAGCGAAAGTGACAAACTAGGGAATCTCTACTTCTGAATTTTGGTGTAGATTTTATTGGTTATATAATGTCTACCTTCTGACAAAGTCTCACATATGCAACTCGTTCTGTATCCCTAACACATAAAACCAATCATTAAATATAAAAATTGATTTGACATGAGTAATCACAACTTCTTTCAGCTCCTCTAACCTTTTGACAATTTGCAGATTCGCTAGTTTGCCAGAGGAGGGACGATATGATCTTTAAACTGAGCAGGTTGGCTAGTCACGTAACTGTGAGCTTGCATTCGGGAGATGGTGTGTTCAAACTCCACTGTTAGTAGTTCTAGATATGGTTTTCTGTGGTTTCCCATTTTCACACCAGGCCAATGCTGGGGCTGTACCTGAATTAAGGCCATGGTAGCTTCCTTCCCAATCCTAGCCCTATCCTATCATTGCCATAAGACCTCTCTGTTTCAGTGCAAAATTAAACTATTAGCAAAAAAAATCTCCCTTTTTCTTCTTTTGTCTGTTTTTGTCTTTGTCCATGTGGGCTAGGAAATGTGCTGATTAAGTGTAAGTAGTATCATAAACTCATTTACTATCATTGTGGCTTGACAGATTTTCCCTTTTTCTGTTATTTTATTTTATAACCACTGCTGCATTTAGGTTAGATATTTTTTAGAACATGGACACATTTTTGTTTTGTAATTAATGGAGTATTATGCCAAACATATTGTAACAAAAATTAGTACTCGCCAGTGAATACCAGTTGTTTTAATGCTAGTTTTTTATCAAGTCTATTAAAGAAAATGTAAAATGAGGGACTGGCATTTCTCCAACCCGAGATGCCCATGTGGAAATTAGGGACACTAGTCGCTAAAATAGCGGTACTATAGGTCCTCAGATGCAAATTTCCAACATGTATGTAGGCTGTTAAATTTAAAGGGCTATTTTCTCTATAAATAGAAAACAAATCTTTGGACTTTTTTTTTTTTTTTTTTTCTCCAGTTCCTCAAACTAACTAATTGAATGAAGACACGCCTAAAGCGCTACTGTCTAACATTCTTATGATCAGTTTTGTTTGTCTTATTTTAATGTACATATACCATATACCTTTTTTGGGGCATTCTGTCTATAAAACATTCTACTCATTAATATAAACTATCATTACTTTATTGTTTAACATTTGAACTGATTCCTTTGTTGAAATATATGAGGTTCATATTGCCTATTACTGATGGATTGAAATCTATGAGAATGAATTAATAATGTCATGTAGGCCCCAGAGAATTGAAGAATTGAGAATTCATGACAAAATAGGGCTTTAGATGATGTAGATGTTGATTCCCATAGGGAGCCTGAAAGATTTGTCCCAAATGAGTAAATTTATAATACCAATATAAATGGTCCATTATTGGACATTATAAATTTTCCAGCCAACTAATTCCCGGTTGCCAGCGTTTCACCCCAGTGTGCTAAGTTGGGCTCATCAGTTGGTACTCAGCACACCCACCAAAGGCCATTGTGTAGGCTACTTGGAGCCACCAGCAGTGCCAGTGCACTATGAGAGACTTTGTCTCATTAACAAAAATTGATGCTTGCCTGGCCATCAGATGATGTTGATGTTGATTCCCATAGGGAGCCTGAAATATTTGTCCCGAATGAGTAAATTTATAATACCAATATAAATGGTCCGTTATTGGACATTATAAATTTTCCAGCCAACTCATTCCTGGTTGCCAGCGTTTCGCCCCAGTGTGCTAAGTTAGGCTCATCAGTTGGTACTCAGCACACCCACCAAAGGCCCTACATCATCTTGATTGATATCTTAAATCAAATTAACAGAAAAAATGACTTGTTCATGTTGACCCTTAAACTTTATATTGATAAGGAAATATCTGTGCATTAAGGATGGAAAGGAAAATTTCAATAGGTTGTGTGAAGCAGTGAACTGCTAAATAAGTTATAGTTAATATGTCCCATTGTATTCAGAATATTTATCTTGGCTGTAAATAGTATTCTTATTGTTAACACTAGTCAAGCAATACTTAATGCTCAGTAGGTTGTTCAGTTCTTACATATGATTTTTAAATACAGCCATTGAAATGTGTGTTATTTACTGGAAATCTGAACTGGTTTTCAAGATTTTATTTTTAACCTAACTAGTAAAGTACATCAGGTATCAATCAACTCATTGAACCAAGTGATGTAAGTTGGTGTTTGATTGTACTAAATAAGGAGGGTGTTTTGAAGGTAGGGAAATAGGGTGACCAACTTTTTAAAAGGCCGGTTATTACTTTTCAAAATATAAATCCAGAACATCGTTAATAATATTACTCAAACAAGAAATTTTAGAGAATTAAATTGTAGTTTAGTTGAGCTATCTATTGTTTTTCTCATGTCTCAGTTTCAGATTAGTCACTTGCTACAGTATATAAATGTCCATACAGTATATTTGCTTAAAAATAAAACATCAAAAGCAAGACAACTATGACGAAGGTTCCCTTGCTTGCTAACTTCAGTGTCATGGTTGGTCACCCTAAAATTATGCTCGACCTGGGAACAATTCACAGATTGAGTTGTATAGTACATGCAACTTTTAGTGATACCTAGGCTCCCTAGTGCTGAATCGGTAGACCTGGTTTTCTTTGAGATTCGTATTGGCAACCTTTGACACACAAACTATGAATTGATTATGCATCGCCGTGAGACAGTTTTTGTACTAGTGTTGTTGTTGTTTACACAGCAAAGCTAAGGTGATATTTCTGAGAATTCATCCTAGAAACAAGATTTGCATTGAGAAATGTTATATAATGTGTGTGTGACACAGTTGTTGGCTTAATAAAGGCTTATAAAATTCATATCGATCGATGATACTATCGATTCAATTCAATTTAGATTTCATTTCCATTCAGTTGGCAGTATTACCCGTACCGGGAAAGCTCCATCCTTACTCCTCACCCCCATAAAACCAGGGATCACTAAAAGTTGCACGTACTGTACAGATCTTGGAAGGAATTTTTAAAATGGATCTTATGTATTTGTTATTTGTCACTTTCTGATTGCTTTATTCATTATGAAAGATTCTGGTCATAATAACTAGATCCTGATATGTCATAAGTTGTTGTTTTTTCAAATAATATTTTACTTATTTTATTTTCTGTGTGCCATTTAAAGACTTCTAGTGAGAAGAAATGTTTAATTTGTTTTAAATAGAGATCTGGTAGTTCAAGAGTTTGTTAATGCTTGTGTGTTATATTAATTGTTTAAAGTGACTCTTTTTAATAACCTGAAAATTAAGAAATGCAAAATGTAACAATAGAAATTTAATTTTTTTCTTCTTTTTGCTAAAGAACAGATTATTACTAATGTGAAAAAACTCTCCACAGTGTTGTGTAAAAATGAAAAGGCAGAGAGACAGAAAACTTCCCAGGAAATATCAAAAGACAAACTCTCATCCATTCCTTATATTTCTTATAAGACTGATGACAGAAATCAAGATGGTTGAACTCAGACATACAGCTAGGTTTATAAATAGGCTAAATTGCAATATTGTTTTGAGCTCGTTTATATTAACTGCATTTTATAATAATTACTGTATTTTAATAAAAATGAAATTGTTACAATGATATGTTCAGTTATTTTTTGTCCTTCCTGAAATATCATACCAATTCTGTATAATAAGACATTGCAACTTCTTTGCTGATCCTTGAATCTGATTGAAACAGTTGCAAACTTTATATGATTATTCAGTGTTTGGAATGGAGACATTCAGTTGTTTTTTCAGGAATTCATTTTTTTCTTTGCCCATATGATCTATTGCTGATGATATCTCTGTAACAGTGATCACTGTTTGCTAAGTTGGACTGGCTGCTTACTTTGATAACAGTGGATCTATGCATATATTTTTATTCTTATAAAAATGTTTAAACCAGTCACTTTATTATCTCCATTTACTAAACAGTTGTTTACCTCAGTAGTAAGTTAGTTTTATTGTTGTTAGGTTTGTAAAAAGGGAACCTAGTTTCACATTACTGCAACATCTGCTTAGAATGAAGAAATAGAAATAAGGCTACTTTGTTTCAACTCATTATTCATTTCATACATTTGGTTTCTAGGTAAAGGTGAATAGACCTTTAGTTTCTTCACAGAGAGATCTTCATTCCTCTTTAGACAGTGCACGGGCTGAATGCAAATCAGATGTAAGTCTTCTGCTTCATTATCATGCCACTTTTAGCCCATAAGTTTCTTTGACATATTACTGGGTTGCTCCAATATAATATAGAAGAGGAAAAGCAACTAAACTAGTGATGGTGATTAATTAGGAATGAGCTTTTCAAAATTAAATGCTTCAACTGTACAGATGGCATCTCCATTTCCTGGAAAACCTTCTTGTGTAGTCTGCTCATATTCCTCGCCTCTAGTGGAGAAATCATGACCAAGGCATAGGCCCAGGGTAACCACATCCCAGAGGTGGAAAAAAAAAAAAGACATTTGCACCACAAGCCTATTCAACATGCAGCATCCAGCTTCCCATAGGCAGTATTTACGGTATGTGATTTGTATAGTGTTGTCCAGGCTGTTTGGTCATATTTAAGTTTTAAAAAGCCATGATATAGTTGCTTACTGAAAAGTACATCAATACTATATCCCGCGTACCCTAACATTAGTGCCGGGTCACCACTTGTATCGCTAGCATCTATGCACCGCATGACTGTAGTTTGTTTCATCTCGCAGATGGTGTGGTCGGGTGGTGCACAAGGCTGCCAACCTGTCTTAGTTAGGAACTAAGATAAGTACTAAATCGCTAGTGGTGAAAGGGTGAATTACACTTTTATTCTTGCCGTGCGGACAGTATGGGCCACAACCTCATGACAGAGATTGACTTAGGATGATAGCACCGCTTTCTATGTAGGCTGCTGGTGAAAACTGAATTATAACATTTTTTCCATACTGTTCTCATGACAGAGATTGGCTTAATGTGATAGCAGTGCACTCTATTTGGCCTAGGGCAATAGCAGTGGGCTAGTGCAGTGCATCGCCAGTATTAGTTCATTGTTGGTTGATGAAATGGCTGCCTGCAGTGGATATGTTATTAATGTCAAATCTTGCCGAATCCCTGTTCAAGAGCTCATTCCACTTACACATGAGGGTGCACGTATTCTTCAAGGCTGCCACAGCCCTATATCCTCTACTACATAAGGTAAGTTTCATATAAAAATATTGCTGTTCTCTATTCCACATAGTTTCTTTTACATGTTCTATTTACTTGTACTTTTATTCTGCAGGGGTGCTAATGGAATCTAATTCTCATCATTGCCGGGAATGATGTCGCACCTCATTTTATGTTGGCCAATAGCAATGCTAGTAGCTACTTCAGCAATGGAGAATGCCGTGTGCTGCTCTTTATTAGGTTATACAAGTAAGAATATTTTTGAGGGTGGGCTGGTGGGTTCCTCAACTTCGCAATGAACACATCTGTCCTCTGAAAGGAATTCCACGTAAGATTTGCATAATTTCTACTTCCTTATAATGTTAAAAATCTTGGGATACTAAGTGTATATTTTTGCCAAGATTTAACAAGTACATTGTGTGCAATAATCCTTAATAATAAATGTATGAAATTTTATTGGACCCTTGTTAATGATTGTATTGTCTCTACTTTAAATTGTTTCTTGTCCATTGGACATTAACTGGTTTTTTTTTGTGGCTAACAATACAAAAATAAGAAATATGTTACTTTCAGTATTTCTGGGTATTTGCTCCAAATGTTATTTGTAAGAATTTGCCATTGGTTTCCAAGATTCTAGGAAATTAAATGCAGTATTTCTCCGTAACAAAAGAGCATAGTAACATCTATAACTGTGACTGAATGTTCTTTGCTGTTGTTTCGTGACATATGGTGGGACATCTTAACACTGCTGGCCATTAAAATTGCAACACGAATACAGATGCGAGTCATCACAACCATATTTATTGGCGAGAACGCCCATTACGTGCAGATGATATGATTACCTCTGCTCCTGTGTCGTACAGAACATAGAGAAATCAAAACTGTGTGGCCTCACCACAGGCGGCAAAAACTGCTGCTACATGAGAGGAAGAGACTTGGGATGTCCATCTGGGATATCTTCACCCATGCTGCTCTAGTATGTGCCCAAAGTCTATCCATTGTGGCCACAGATAACTTACTCTGTAGCAGGCCAGTCATCACGCGACCATGAACCACACATTTTAGAAAGGGAAGAAATCCAGTGAATACACAGGTCAAGGAAGCAGCGACATGGTGGTTATCCAAGAACTGTTGGAACATGTGTGTCACTTATGGTCATGCATTGTCCTGTTGGTAGAAAATATAAGTGAATGATAAAACAAAATATTCTTCTTATAAAAGGAAGCAGTAATGATTATTGATGTGAAAGTGTTCATTTTTAACAATAAACAACATACATTTGTGAAAAATTAAATTGTTGTGGTAAAATTTCTGGCAACCTCACAACCTTATTCCTGAGCAAGTCCTTAGTGGGTTGTTAACGATCCATGTGTTTATACAGGACCTAAATGAATGAGATAATTTTGGTTCATACTTATGTGAGTAGCAGACTATATTGAACATATCTATGTGCAAATCTTCAGTTTGTAAACTAAAAAATAAGTTTGGCTTAAATAGGTTTGTACCATTATAGAGTAGCCTGTTTCTCCATTCACATAATATACAGTAGTTGAAAAGAATGGGTGAGAGCCCGTCACTTTAACAAACGCCAGTCTTAATCTCAAAGGATCTAGTAATCCCCCATGAATTTTACTTCTGAATTGGTGTATATCAGAGTTTGTTTGATGATGGAATGAGTCGTCTTGTCCATGCCCATATGTGGTTTTCAAGAAGACTGAATCGTTCGATTGAGATAGGCCCCTTGAAATCAACCAAAGTCAATACAAGTGGTTTGGCACAAAGAGATCTAATTTTAAAACACTCAAGCTTCTTAGGCCTTTTCATTTATGAGATTACCAGTGTTTTGCCCCAGTACAGTTTGATTTTGATAATATTCTTCAGTGAAAAAAGTTAATATCATAGCCACGAGGCCCAGTAGGGCAGTACGGTGGCATCTTATTGTTTTTGCTCTATTAGCACCACCCAGAGGACACGTGTAGGATACTTTAACATTAAAGCCTATGGACATTGAGCAACATCGGGATACAGATGAAAATGCCGTTATGAGACTGAAATCACGGAAAGCTGCCTGGAAGGCGGCAAAGGAATTAGTTAATTCACATTTTAAACCTGATGAAACGTGGAAACATGAATAGTCTCTATTACACCCTCACAGTATTTTCAACATCAGGGATTCAACTACAAAGTTGCCTTGGTTCAACCTTCCTTCCTCCACCTGGACCACACTTAACAGGATATGCTGCAGAGTCGGAAGAAGTGCTTCTGCTCTGCATCAGTGGGGCTGGAAAGACTCTCCAGCTTGTGACTGTGGTGCTGAAGTGCAAACCATCGTGCAAATTCTGAAGGACTGCTCTCTGCGAGCTTTTGGTGGTTCCATTGAGGGTATACATAGTGTCACCCCTGAGGCACTCTCTTGGTTGGAGGAGCTGGACATTCGTCTATAAGGGACTGAAAGCCCTCCACCACATTAACCTTTTAATGTGGACTTTGTATGTGTATATATATATATATATTTTTTTAAGGTGTATATGGAGTCAGTTGTATATCTTCTCTTGTGTGTCAAGAACGTGTACATAGAATCGACTAGCTAATGTACCCATCCGCCTTTGCTGGCAGGACCTAGTGTTTACAGTGCACTATGTCTTCTGGTATAGGCTAGAGCGATCTTGTTACTTTCATCGATCTGTCTCTGTCTTATCCTTGGCTTTGACAATATGAAAGTGACTGAGGTATGAGCAATGCTAGTAATGCCAATCCTTATGCAGCCAGTCCCTGCTATGAATGGTGTGAAAATGTTGTTCATAGGGTCGGTTTGTGTATGCATTTCAGTGGGCTTAGCAGGACTCATATGTAATAGCAACTCTGGCTCGGTGAGGAAAGCAACGGGAAACTACCTAGTACGCCTCTTCAGTGATGCCTAGGCCATCTATGACAGCTGATGGAAGAGCTGTTGAGGATCCCACCAGCGGCATCGCTGACGGACTGAACATACATACATAATCTACCCGTGTTTCACTACGGAATTCTACATTGTACACCAGTGGGGATTTCGGGGAAATTTGCCAACGTTTATTGAGAACTTCATGTCCCTCCGTCTCATTCGAGTCCGAGTAGGGAATGCATTTTCTCAATATTACCTTCAGGAAAATGGAGTACCTCAGGAATCGGTACTGAGTGTCACGCTGTTCGCAACCGCCATCAACGGCATAGTTGCCACTGCTGGGCCCACAATGGTTCTATCGCTGTATGTAGACGACTTAGCTCTACATTACAGCTCCAGAAGGGTGGCGTTTGCTGAGAGACAGCTACAGCAAGCTATTAACCACATCGACAGATGGGCCCTGCAACATGCTTTTCAATTTTCAGCAGCGAAAACCTCAGTTGTACACTTCTGTCGACGTCGGCCTGTGCATCCCGAACCAGAGCTCCGCTTGCGAAACGGTGTCTTATCAGTGGTTGACACCTGCAAATTCCTGGGTCTCCATTTTGATAAGAGACACGTGGCAGCCCCACATCCGTCAGTTGAAGGTTGCCTGCATGAAGAGACTTAACATGTTCACTGCGTATTAGCAGAGCGTGACATACCCGCCAACCTGAGCAAAATATTTGTGTGGGACTCTTTAAAAGTTGTAATTATCGAAGTTTTGTACATTGGTAGGACGAGTCCTATCAAACTCGTAGACTTATCACACTCATGCGCCTGGTGCGTGACCCGCACGGTAGTTGAAATCCAGAAGTAATACTGGTCATCAGATGGATCACTCGCCACGTGCGTTGGTAGATTACTGTGCATTATTTACCACAAATAGCAAACAAATGCATAAAGTATATTACAGACATAAATATATTCAAATTTACACTTCTCTATTACAGAATTTGACAAACAAAAATGAAATACTTTGTGGCTAATTGGGTGGGTCTCATGATGTTGAAGGAACCATGTTGTCGGCCATTAGAAAAAATTAAATAAAATGATAACATAAGCATCACGACACAGTCAAAAATGATTACTGCACGTTTTTTCAAGTTACTTATACATGTTTTGAGGAATAAATAACAATTAGAAGTTCTTTCGTGTTATACACATACATGATGCAAGAATAAACGACAATTACAAGTTCAGTTCTTTTACTGAACATATTGCAGTAGTGGAATTTAATTTCAAACGTAACCACTCATAATTCTCCTGAAGAATTAATAAACAGAAAATATAGTGTCTTAGCTCGCATTGAAGTGGTCTTGTTGCTCAAAGATCCCATAAATGAATGATGACGTATGACAACAACTCTGGAGAGGAAATACGCGGGAAACGGAATACACATGCGCAAATATGGCTACGGATGAATCTGCTAGTAGACTGGACTTATACGATGTGTGGGATGACAATTAGAGCCTTGCTTACCATGTGGAAAACCTGTGATTTACATTTCCTAGCAACCATTTCCTGACGCGCTAGGCGCGTGCTCCACACCTGCTTATAAAGTAGCATCACGTACCCAGCGCGTGATCCGCATTGAACGTGTTAACATGCTTAAGTTTCTCAGCGGCACTTCGTGGGGGGCTGACCGTGCAGTACTGCTACAATTTTACATGGCGACGGTCCTCTCCCGAATTGACTATGGAAGAGCGCCTTATGGCTCAGCATCAAAATCTACACTGAGCCTTTTAGACAGTATTCACCATAGTGGAGTAACTTGGCTACTGGTGCTTTCCGTACTAGCCCTATTCCCAGCCTACTCGCGGAAGTGGGAGTTCCACCTTTACGGATAAGGAGGCAGAAGTTACTCCTCACGTACGCTGCCAAAATTTGTGAAATGCCGCTACATCCAAGCTATCAATGCATCTATCGTACCCAATACCACCAATGGTGTCAAAACTGGTCGAATGCCACACGGCCGGTTGGGTTTTGGATTGGTAGCTTGTATAATATAACTATTTATAATAGTTTATTTAAATCCGCCTTGATTAATACACTCATTAAATGAATATTGATATCGGCGGTTGTCTTGAACACACTCTTAGCGAGGTACCTCCGTGGTTGGTTCCACGACCGGATATATGTCTAGATCTGCTCCGTGGACCCAAGGTGAACACAGATTCCTCCGTTTATCGGAGGTGTTTCCAGGACTTCGTTCACCAATATCCGGCTGCGAGACATATCTTCACGGATGGATCTAAAAGCGGAGATGATGTTGGTTGTTCTTTCGTCATTGATGATATGAGCACGAAAATCTTGCTTCCTGAAGTATGTATTACAAGTTGTAGCGTGTATACTGCAGAGCTTTACGCCATCTTAGAGGACCGAGCTCGATAGCTGCAGTCGCTTAAGTGTGGCCAGTATCCAGTATTCGGGAGATAGTAGGTTCGAACCCCACTGTCGGCAGCCCCGAAAATGGTTTTCCGTGTTTTCCCATTTTCACACCAGGCAAATGCTGGGGCTGTACCTTAATCAAGGCCACGGCCGCTTCCTTCCTAATCCTAGCCCTTCCTTGTCCCATCGTCGCCATAAGACTACCTGTGTCGGTGCGACGTAAAGCAACTAGCATCTTAGAGGCTCTGCAGTTTGCACTGCGTGACGAAAGAAGCCACTTTCTTATTTGTACTGATTCGTTAAGCTCTCTGCAGTCTATTGAAACCTGTTCCTCGCAACACCCACTGGTACAGCAGATACATGACCTTCTAGCCAGGTTAAGGGATGATGGAACCAGAATCACTTTCGCGTGTCTTCCAAGCCATGTTGGTACTGCGGGAAACGAACTTGCGGATGAAGCTGCAAAGGAAGCTGTACTTTTACCTCCAAGACCAGTCAATGTACCTGCTAAGGATATTTGTTTTCAGCTATGTCGAACCATCTTGGCGTCCTGGAAATCAGAGTGGCTAGCTATCCAAACTCCCAACAAGCTGAGAGCAATTAAGAAGACAACTACCGTGTGGCGGTCCTCTTTCCGACTTTCACGAAGAGAGGCCATAATATTGTGCAGGCTGAGGATAGGTCATTTATGATCCACGCACTCTTATCTCCTAAAGAGGGAAGACCCCCCAGTGTGTTCTTGTGGTGCCGACTTCACCGTGGCCCACATCCTCACAGAGTGCGCCGATCTCTCTGGCCTAAAACGGAGCCTCGGCCTGCAGGAAACACTCGAACGCATACTAACCGATGACGTGACTACTGCTGATCTCGTCATCCGCTTTATGTGCGACAGTGGACTTATCAAGGGTACGTAAATTAAAAGTGTACTGTTACTCAGGGAACTACGTTCCCTTTTGAATGGAAATTCTAAGTTCCCATAAAGGGAATTAGATATTTTTCCACCAATAGAGCATCTCAAAAAACAGATCAGATGTAAGGCTTTTCAGGCGTTTGCTCTATTAACCAGCGTTTCATCTTAGGTCTGACACTAGACTCATCAGAGTAGGATGTATCAGACCCTACCCACTGATGCAGGGGTGTATGCAGGTGACTTAGCAGAAGCCCAGAAGCCATTCCATTTACTCCCTCCAAGGTGGCTGCTATTTGTTTTAAATTTACAGAGTGAATGCAGTGAATACATAGCAACATTTAGAACAGTGAAAAAGGAAAACTTTTTTCAAAAACTTTTCATTAGAAGACAAGCGGAATATTTTAGTGATAAAAGTGCTGGAAACAATTTTAAAAATTCTGTTCAAATGAATAGAAATAATTTTTTTAAATAGGCTAACTATAAGTAGATCCATCTCCTTCTCATTTCACTACCACATTCAACCAACCACATTGTTTTAATTAACTTTAATTTAATTTATTTTAAATTTACATAGTATTTAAGAAAAATAAGCTACCTGATTAGAATGTTCTTAAGAAGATAAATACTTAGTGAATCACCTAAGCAATGTTAAACAGCTGAAGATGTTCTAAAAAAGAACAAATCATGTACTATGTATGATTAATTAATTTGCCAAAAATGCAAATATAAGTATCAAAAAGGTGGAAGATTTTTATTGTTATTAAGTCTTTGTAAATAGGATTTGATATGGAAAATGAAGCTGATTTCTTGCAATGCTCTAATACCGTTGGGGTCAAAAAAGAACAACAGTTGACCGAGGGAGGTCGGATGGGATAGATGAAAGTGAGGAGCCTGACAGAAGTAAGTGGAAGCAATGCTAGAACTCAGCTGAGGGCCCTATGTTTGCCAAACCACGCTCGCAAGTTAAGAGGCCCTGCGGCCCCTTTCAGTCACCTCTTACGACAAGCAGGGGATACTGTGGGTGTTATTCTACTGCCCCACCCACAGGGGGACATGTATTTAAGAAGGCACATAGGTGGATATTGAGATTCAATTGTATATTGTACATATAATGGTATTACTCAAATTATCTCCATAATCTGATCATTTCCATTAGATCTCAATCTATTTTTATAAGTGTTTATTTCAGTTACATTTCAGAATTGTAATGAAATTTAAAATGATAGATGTGTGAGTATGCATAGTATTGGTTGTCAATACTTGTACAATATTTCAAAATAATTGACATTCCATATAAAAATACTAGTTAATCTAACAAGCACTGTATGCATACCTAAAAAGGATAATATAGATAACTGCATAGAAGGAGAACCCCCTGTGGGTGGGGGGCAGTAGAAGAACACTGAAGATCTGTCCAGATTGCCCCTCAGTGAGCATTGAAGCTGCCCTCTTGATGAAGGTAGGAAGCAAAAACAAACTCTTTGGGGTCTGAGAAGAAATGGATATAAAAGAAATGGGATTGATGAAAAGAAACCCATCTCTTTGAAAACAGCATTGTAGCAAGATAGAGAGATTGACCTCTTCCATACTGACCTGTCACTGGACATAGCCTATTAGGTGTTTTTTTCGATGTTCCTATCTCTCTATAAGGATTTCTCAAATGAAACTGAAACTGTTGTTGGTTTCTGTAATGAGTTATTGTTTGGAATACATGAACATACAGGAAGTAAAATGTGATGTGTATTTGCCTAAATATAGTAGTCTTGTTGGTCCACTTGATGACGGATAATCCAACTGAACAACGTCTGTGGTTGGCATTGGAACCATTCTTCAATGGCTTCTCGGACTCAACAGTTGATAGTTGTTCTTTCTTTTTTTTCATTTTCTCACAAGGCTGCCTGCTGAACTTTGAGTAGTTTTTGCGAATTTCAAACTTGAATTGCAATTTCCATTTCTGTTTGTGCTTAGTAATAACCTATTGTAATTAATATACACCTGAACGTAGTTGAGAATTATTGCAGTGTATTGTAATATCTTATTAGAAATTAGTGTGCTTATTCGATTACTGTGAAATATTTGTGTAGCATAGTAGAATTATTTGTAGAAACTCTTACTAGAATGTTGTTGTTGTAATTAGGATAGGCTTAACTGCAGTTTAGAATTGTGTAATTCATGAGTATTCCTTTTGGTATTCAGTAATTAAATACCTGGGATGTCACATCAGTGATGACTGGGACCTTACTCACGAGATCCGATGCAGAATTGAGCATGCCAGAACTTCTTTTCAGAGACTTAGAAAACTTTTGACAAGCCGTGACCTTTCGATTACACTACGGACACGACTACTCTGGTGCTACGTTTTCAGCATTCTGTTATACGGCGTTGAGGCATGGACACTAACTGAGACCATGTGCAAGAAGTTGCAAGCATTTGAAATGTGGATGTACCGAAGGATGCTGAAGATACCTTGGACAGCTAAAACGACCAATGTAGACTGTTTTGCACCGTATGAACAAAGAACCAGAAATTCTCACTACCATCAAGAGAAGGAAGCTAGAATATTTTCGTCATATGATGCGGAACAGTAAATACCACCTTCTGCAAGTAATATTCCAAGGGAAAATTAATGGAAAACGTGGTCCGGGGAGAAGTAGGACATCATGGCTCGGCAACTTGAGCCAGTGGTTTGGGGTTATAAAGCTTACTCTGTTCAGAACAGCTATGAACAAACAACAGATCATGCTACTGATTGCCAACGTTCTGTGAGGACATGGCACATGAAGAAGAATTAACGACAGTTTTCATCCTGTTAGGGTGTTGTAGGATAAAAATTTAGTACAACAAAGTAGTCTAGTAGTGTATTCATTACTTTATTGTCATGTAATTTTTGTGTACTGTTTATTTCCTTTCCTTTCCTTTCATTTTTTTTTTTTTTTTTGCACAGTAGAAGTTATTTTTTCCTTTTCTTTTCACTTTTCCATAAAGAATGGCTAAGGAGTGCAAGTGTGGGAACTGTGGGTGTGGCCAGGCATTAAGAAGTATGAGGGAGGAGTCGGAGAGTTTGAGGGAGATAATTAGGATTCTCTCAGAACACAGGAAGGAAAGTAGGCCTCCCTCAAACAATGTATAGGATACACTAGGTCTAAAAGAGGGACAGGAAGGAAAGGGCGGTCTAATGTTTTAAGGGGAAGGAGATTGCAGGCTAAGGGCTCTATTCAGGATCAGAATTGAGGAAAGGTGTCTGTAAGAAATTGGTAGGAGTCACTGCAGGTAGAACAACAGAGGGAATATGGGGAACAGGGAACTGTTGCTGAGAAGTGTGGAAATAGGAGAAATGGTAGGAAAGGGAAATGTAAAGTTGAGGATAGGAAAAGACAATTGGAACAGGGTCATGGGAGAGAGAAAAGGGAGAAGGAAGTAGCTTCTGCAGCAGTGAGGAAAGAAAGGGCTGACCAGGAGGGGAGGGGATCAAATGAGGTGGGTAGGGTTGAGGCTCTGGTCATGGGGGATTCCATTGTTAGACATGTGGGGAAAGTATGTGGAGAAAGGGAACTAGGGTAGAGTGTTATTCAGTAATTAGGTTAATGCAGATGTTGAGGAAAGTAAAAGAGGAGGAGGAGGAGGAGGAGGAGGGAAAGGAGAAGGTGGTAGTGTTTCACATTGGTACCAACAACGTAAGTCAAGCAGGTATAAGTACCGGTACCAACATAGTTGGGGATATGTGGGATGCGGTAAATTCAGCAGGGTGAAGTTTAAGGAAGCGGAGATTGTTAACAGTGGAATACTATGTAGGAGGAATACTGACTGGAAAGTGATTGGGGATTTAAATGAGACTATGGAGTGGATATGTGGGGAAACTGGGAGTGAGATTTCTAGATCTAGTGGGTGGGTACAAGATAGGGATCTGCGCTCAGATGGCCTTCACTTAAACCGCAATGAAGTATAAGTTAGGAAATTTGTTTAGAAGGGTTTTAGGGAGGTGCATTCAGTGAGGTGGGGTGGTCTAGGGAGCAGTAATAAGGGTACAGGGATCTGGAAGTCAAGTAGGAATGACATAAAAATGTTAGTATTAAACTGTAGAAGTATTGTAAAGAAAGGAGTAGAATTAAGTAATTTAGTAGATATATACTTACCGGATTTTGTAATAGGAGTTGAATCATGGCTGAGAAATGATGTAATGGATGCAGAAATTTTCTCATGGAACTGGAGTGTGTATCCATAGAGATAGGATAGGAATGGTAGGAGGGGGAGTATTCATTCTGGTGAAAGAATAATTTGTAAGCTACGAAAAAGTTAAAGATGACAAACATGAAATTCTAGGTTTAAGGCTCACCTCTAAAGATAATAGGCAACTTGACATCTTTGAAGTGTACAGATCGGGAAATGGTAGCGCTGACTTTGATTCATGATCTATATAAATAAAATAAGAGTTTTGTCTGTACATTGCTCAGAATTTAAAAAGGATGGCATTTCTGTATTGATCGTGTCCATAGTAGCAAGGATATGCACTTTTTAATTTTCCATGATGTCTGTCTGTCTGTCTGTCTGTCTGTCTGTCTGTCTGTCTGTCTGTCTGTCTGTCTGTCTGTCTGTCTGTCTGTCTGTCTGTCTGTCTGTCTGTCTGTCTCTCTGTCTCTCTGTCTGTCTGTCTGTCTGTCTGTCTGTCTGTCTGTCTGTCTGTCTGTCTGTCTGTATGTCTGTCTGTATGTATGTATGTATCTACACGCATCACGAGAAAACGGCTGAAGAGAATTTAATGAAAATCGGTATGTAAAGTTGGGAAATAAGTCGCTACAATCTAGGCAATAAATAATCTTATTCACACTGAGAGAAATGGTAGTTCAGGTGAAGGCCTAAAATTTAATTCTCAAATATTTAGGTTATTATTGGTCCTATCTTAATGAAAATCAGTATTCAAAGTCGGCAAATAAGTCACTACAATCTAGGTCATAAATAATCTTATTGACGCTGAAAGAAATGGTAGTTTAAGGGAAGGCCTAAATTGAAATTCTCAAATTTTTATGTTATTAGTGGTCCTATCTTAATGAAAATCGGTATGCAAACTTGGGAAATAAGTCGTTACAATCTAGGACATAAATAATTTTATTCACACTGAGTGTAACGGTAGTTTAGGGGATGGCCTAAAATTTAATTCTCAAGTACAGTATTCATGTTATTAGTGGTCCTATCGACAAATACTACATTACCAAAGTTATATACATAGGTAGTGTTAAATTTATTTCTTATACATTTTTACCATACCGGCTATCATAACAGAGATATTCATTAATTTGGATTTTTGTTGCTGAGTCCATATCAGCACCAAGTCATGAGAAAATGGGTAGACAGAATTTAATGAAAATCGTTATGTAAAGTCAGGGAATAAGAAACTACAGTCTACACTATAAATAATTTTGTAAAATGCCCTAATATCACAGAGTCAAAAGAAAAATAAATGTGAAGGCCTACAATACAGAAAGCCCTTAACATTGAACAACAATAACATTACATTGACCATTGTTTGTTGTGATGTGCTTTGTTTTCTGTTGCCAGTCATGTCCGATAGATTGGATTACTGCTGTAAACCGAGCTTTTTAAAATTTGCTTTACGTCGCGCTGACACAGATAGGTATTATAGCGACGATGGGATAGGAAAGGGCTAGGAGTGGAAAGGAAGCGGCCGTGGCCTTAATTAAAGTACAGCCCCAGCATTTGCCTGGTGTGAAAATGGGAAACCATGGAAAACCATCTTCAGGACTGCCAAACCCACTATCTCCCGACTACTGGATACTGCCGCACTTAAGCGACTGCAGCTATCGATCTCGGTACTGTAGTTAGGAAAACCACAAAGACAGTCTTTCTTAGAATTCCGTAGCGAAGCACGGGTTCATCAGCTAGTTATTTGATAAAATAATCAGCTATGTGGGTAACGATATCGAAAGGAATGTGATTGTAGCGGGTAATCTCAATTTACCAAATATCAATTGGGAAGGTAATGTGAATGACAGAAAGCATCTATTAAAGAGACTATTTAAAATAGTGTATGTTGGGTCCACCTTGTCAATACACTTTTAATGATTGGAAGTTATCTCTTCTATCACATGTTTCAGGAACAATATGCATTCCCTTCATCAGTGAAATCAAATCAAATCAAGGAACAAAAACAATATCATTCTATCTTTTGCTTTGCTCACAATTTAAAAAAGTATTGTATCCTAATTCACCCTATCAGTGAATAAACAAACTAGTGAAATATTATGCAAATTATCATTACATAAAATTTTAATATTTTGATGAATTGAATGAGAATATCTAAATACATTTAAGACTTTCAAGTTTTTTCTTCTTCTTTTTCTTCCTTAAATGATCAAACACTAGTTTATACAATGGGTATTCTTCTGTACTTCTTTCATTTAAACTTGATTCAAGGTCTTTTTTTTGAGCAAGATAAATTTCTAAACTTTCTAAAACATTCATGAATTTTCCCATTTTGGCTGAATGGATTAATTCCATATCATTAGAAATGTCTGTAACTTTATGATTCCTTTCAACCATATGTTCTCCCATTGCTGAATATCTTTTATGTTTGACTGCATTAACATGTTCTTTGTACCTTGTAGACAAACTTCTTCCAGACTGTTCTATGTATCATTGCCTACACATTTGGCATGTCAGTTTGTAAATTCCTGACTTATTAAATATACATTTATTCCCTGCTTTATCTGAATTGAAAATTATCTTATTAGTATTACACTTAAGAAAATGGAAATTGCAACACCATGAAGGCATTGGTCGTTTGTGTTGATTTTCAAGATATGGAACAATGCCATGTAGGTATGTAAACGATCAAAGTTTCAGACCCATTGGATTGTAGCTACAGGTCTCCCCACGTGATTGGTCGCGGAGGAATCAACTCCAGAATACGGACTCTGGTGTAGCGTAGTTGACTTGCAGTCTGTGCAGTGAAGTGTTCCCCATCAAACATGCCTCGATGACAGAGAAGGGCTCGGATAATTGGGCTGTGTGAGGCTGGATTATCACTAAGGACTGTCGCTGCACATGTTGGCCGACAGGCATCTACGGTAAAACGTGTATGGCAGCATTGGTCAAATGAAGGTACCCATACTCGTAGACCTGGCACAGGCCCAGCATGACAGACAACTGTGAGAGAGGATCGCCGCATCATTCGGATGGGCCGGATGGAACCCCATGCAACAGCAGCGCAAATTCAAGCAGCTGTGGCACCGCACGTTACACAACAAACAGTTGGTAATCGCCTGCGTGCAGCTGGCTTATGAGCCCGTGTCCCTGCAGAAGGTGTTCCATTGACCCCACAACAGCGACGTGTAAGGCTGGCCTGATGTCGAGAAAGAACGACGTGGGTCGACAAATGGCATAGGGTCGTCTTTAGTGATGAATCGCGCTTCTGTCTTGCCCGCGGTGATCGTCGGAATCGTGTGCGCCAACGTACCGGGGAGAGGGGCTGCCCAGATCTTATTGTCGAGAGGCACACAGGGCCAACACCAAGCATTATGGTCTGGGGAGCTATTGGCTTTAATGTGAAATCACAATTAGTGCTTGTTGAGGGCACTATGACCGCTCGACAGTACGTTGATAGGGTACTCAATCCAGTAGTTGTTCCTATGATGGCGAACATTGCTAATGGGATGTTTCAGCAGGACAATGCCCGGGTTCACACTGCATGCATCTCCAGAGAAGCTCTCCACAACATCACAACCTTAGAATGGCCCGCCAGATCCCCGGACCTCAGTCTTATTGAGCATGTGTGGTACATGATGAGTCGACAACTGGCCAACCGTCCTCAGCCACCCACAACTCTGGAACAACTGACCCGTGCAGTGCAGCAAGCATGATGGGCCACAATTCCTCAGGAAGCGATCCAGGGCCTTATTGACTCCATGCCTCGACGAATTCATCAATGTATTGCAGCTCGTGGTGGGCACATCCTGTATTGATTGTTGTTGAAACTTGCGGTCAGAGGGACCTGAAAGTGTAATCATCGAATCACAACCTAACACTCGTCCTGCATGTTCAATTGCAGCAATGTAGCACCACTCCTTCTGGGTGTTGCAATTTCCATTTTCTTCAGTGTATTATCAGTTCTGTATGCGACATTGATGTTCTTTTCCTGACAATTTTAGCCAGTTGATAAGAGTGCTTATTTCGAAAAGTTAGAATTGGAAATTTCTTTTTCCCCTTTTGATCTTTAACTAAAGTTGTTTTTGGTTCAATGTTATTTATCATTCTATTAATAAATTTTCTGGAGAATCTGTTGTTACGAGCAAGCTGAAGATGTTGCCTTTTTATGTTGACCTGGATGATTGGAGTCATTTCTGGTAATAGTATCTGTTTGAGCAGCTTTTCTGAAAATTTGAAAATCAAAATGACCAGAATTTCTAGTAATTGTTAAATCTAAATAACTCAAAAGTTCTGTCTTTCTCAGATTCCATTGTAAAATGTACTTGTTTATCCGAAGTATTTAAATACTCTAATAGACCATCAGGTTTAACGTTTTGTTCATCGATAATAACAACCATGTATTCAATCCATCTATTTCATCCACTATTTTATTATATTCCATGTAATCCATGAATATGTTCGCTAAAATACCTGAAGCCAGCGAACCCATTGCTAGGCCTTTAGATTGTTTGTAAATTTTGTTGTCAAAAACAAAATAGTTATTTTCCAAAGGAAATTGTAGTAATGTTAAAAATTCTTTAACTTCCACCTTACTTAATTTGCTGTGACGCATTAAATTCTTTCTTACTATTTTTATAGTATCTACAATAGGAATGTTGGAGTACATATCTTTGATATCCAAACTATGTATCATGTAGTAGTTTCTTAGTTCAGTGTTTTTGATTTTGTTATAAAAGTCAATAGTGTTAGTTAGGTGGGTTTGGCTATTAAATTTATAGTGTTGTTTTAAATATCTTTGTATAAATATGGCCGTCTTATATACCAGACTATTTCTAAAACTGTTGGTCTAATGGAAATTTATTGTTTATGAATTTTTGGTAGTGCCCTTAAAGTAGGTATCTCTGGGCTCATGTTACTTAGACAGTTAGTCTAATAAAAAAGTTATGTTATTGAGAATTCCTTTAAGTTTTTTCTGCATAGATGACGTGGGATCTTTTGTTTTTGCCAGTTCAAAATTATTGCTTGTTAGAAAATTATAAGTCTTTTCAATATAATCTTGTCTTTCTATGAGCACAATAGTATTACCTTTATCAGCTTTTGTCACAACAATATTATTATCTATCTTCTTCAATAATTTAATATTCTTATTCAGCTCCTTATGGTTCTCTGCATTATGTTCTATCATGCTGGATAATGTTCTACTAACTTCATATCTACGAGGGGGGATCAAATATAAGCAGGATTTTATCATTTTATTTAAATGCATGTATTGAAAAACAAAAGGCAATTACAATTTTTTTTTCCACATAGTTTCCTGCTTTGGAAATGCACTTATCCCAGCGTATGGGTTGCTTTTTGATACCTTCACCATAAAAAGAACAGGATCATGTCACCAGCCAGTTGCGCACGAAGTCTTCCACACTCTCGTCATATTCAAATCGTTGCCCTCCTAGAGCTTCTTTAAGCGGTCCGAACAAATGGAAATCACAGGGCAATAAGTCGGGGCTGTAAGGAGGATAATCAAGTGTAGTCCAGTGCATTTCCTGTTGCTTGGGGACAGTTAGAGCTGCAAGGGGAGGGATCCATCTGGAACACACTTTACGGAACTGTAGGTTGTTTGTGATGATTGCTTGACAGCTCCCATAACTGATTCCGACTTGTTCTGCGATTTCTGATACTCTCGCTCATCGATCGTCATTAGTAATGTTTTTAACCACACAAATGTTTTTGTCTGTAATGCTGATCCGTGGACGGTGATCGTGTTGTTGATTTTCCACATGTTCTCGTCCTTTCTTGAACTTTTTATGCCAGGCAAACACACGCGTCCTTGACAGTGTTTGATCACCAAACTGGGCAGTCAATCTCTGGCAAATTTCCGCTGCTGTAACTCCTTCACGAGCAAGAAATTCTATAATTATGCTTTGCGAAGTGGAGGTGTGCACCTGTTGCTCCAACATCGTGAGCGTTACTGACTAAACGGCGGGAAATATCTAACAGCATGCTCTTCCCACTCCTAACTGTCCTGCCTAAGCATAGCAGAAGCACGGGGCCAGTCCTACCAACTGTTGATGTTCAGGAACAAAAATCCCGTTTTATATTTGATCGACCTTCATAGAGTAACTTGTTCATCAACTGGTAGGTTAGCTATAGCCACTTAATATGAGAAGGAAAGCTGATTCCGAAAGTGATGGAATCAACTAGAGGGAAGAATATTCAGGATGTGGTGCTGGTAAAACCAGATGAATTCTATAGAGAAACCAAAGTAATAGATGGTATTAGTGATCATTAAGCTGTTTTTGTAGTAGTTAAAAATAATTGTGTTAGAAAGGAAGGTCTTAAAAGTAGG
Source organism: Anabrus simplex (assembly GCF_040414725.1). Lineage (NCBI taxonomy): Eukaryota > Metazoa > Arthropoda > Insecta > Orthoptera > Tettigoniidae > Anabrus > Anabrus simplex. Next base: position 80,274,651 of record NC_090271.1, on the reverse strand, counting down.
ACTATTAGGCAGTACCATATAGCTGATTAAAAAAAAAGGCTTGAGGGAGTTTTTAAAAGGTAACTGTGATTAGTGGAAAACAGTAAGTAAAAATGTAAACAGACTCTGGAGTGGGTTGAAAGCAATTGTTGAGGAATGTGAAAAAAGTTTTGTACCTTTAAAGGTGGTAAGGAATGGTAAAGACCCACTGTATTATAACAGATAAGTAAAGAGACTAAGAAGGAGGTGCAGGTTAGAAAGAAATCATTAGAAATGGCTGTGGAAGTAAGGAGAAATTGATAGAACTTACTAGGAAATTGAATCTAGCAAAGAAGTCACCTAAGGATGAAATGATGGCAAGAATAATTGGTGGTCATACACATTTTAGTGAAAAATGGAAGGGTATGTATAGGTACTTTAAGGCAGAAACTGGTTCCAAGAAGGACATTCCAGGAATCATTAATGAACAAGGAGAGTGTGTATGCGAGGATCTTCAAAATGCAGAAGTATTCAGTCAGCAGTATGTAAAGATTGTTGGTTACCAGGATAATGTGCAGGCAGAGGAGGTGACTAATACTAAAGAAGTATTAAAATTTACCTATGACAACAACAACATTTACAATAAGATACATTTATTTATGTAGTGTATGGCTTTACAGATACAACACACAATGATACAATAAGATACAAAAGTTGAAAACTAGGAAAACAGCTGGAATTGATAAACTTTCAGCGGATATACTAAAGATAGTACCATATCTGAAATACTTATTTGATTATTGTTTGCATGAAGGAGATATACAGTACCAAATGAAGGGAGAGTTACTATAGTAGCCTGTGTGTATAAAGGAAAGGGTGATAAACATAACACTGAAAAAATTACAGGCCAGTTAGTTTGACATGCATTGCATGTAAGCTTTGGAAAAGCATTCTTTCATTATATTAGACATGTTTGCAAAATTAATAACTGGTTCGATAGATTGCAGTTCGGGTTTAGGAAAGGTTATTCCACTGAAGCTCAACTTGTAGGATTCCAGCAAGATATAGCAGCTGTCGCGGATTCAGGAGGTGAAATGGACTGTTTCAGGATTGACCTATCGAAGGCATTTGATAGCGTAGATCATGGGAGACTACTGGCAAAAATGAGTGCAATATATTGGACTAGACAAAAGAGTGACTGAATGGGTGGCTATATTTCTAGAAAATAGAACTCAGAGAATTAGAGTAGGCAAAGCTTTATCTGACCCTGTAATAATTAAGAGGGGAATTCCTCAAGGCATTATTATTGGACAATAAATGATATGAGTAAAGAAGTGGAATCAGAGATAAGGCTTTTAGCGGATGATGTTATTCTGTATAGAGTAATAAATAAGTTACAAGATTGTGAGAAAAAAATTGACCTTGATAATTCTGTGAGATGGACAGTAGGCAATGGTATAATGATAGATAGAGTTATAAGTCAGATTGTGAGTTTCACCAATAGGGAAAGTCCTCTCAGTTTTTATTACTGTGCTGATGTGGTGAAAGTTCCTTTTGGGGATCACTGTAAGTACCTAGGTGTTAATATAAGAAAAGATTTTCATTGGGGTAATTTCATAAATGTGATTGTGAATAAAGGGTACAGATCTTTGCACATGGTTATGAGAGTATTTAGGGGTTGTAGTAAGGATGTAAAGGAGAGGGCATATAAGTCTCTGGTTTTTGTTTTTGTGTCAGAGTGTTTAAAACAGAACTTAAAATATAAATAAGGTATTATATACAAACAAAACAAAGTACTTGTTATGTCACCGTGCTCGATAGCTGCAGTTGCTTAAGAGCGGCCAGTATCCAGTAATCAAGAGATAGAGGGTTCGAGCTCCACTGTCGGCAGCCCTGAAGATGGTTTTCTGTGGTTTCCCATTTTCACACCAGGCAAATGCCGGGGCTGTACCTTAATTAAGGCCATGGCTGCTTCCAATTCCTAGACCTTTCCTTTCCCATCATCGCCATAAGACATATCTGTGTCGGTGCGACATAAAGCAAAAAAAGCACACCATCTTATGTCACAAACATATTTCACATGAAGTCTGCCCAGAAATGGGCAACAGAAATTCCCTCTTCAGTGGCTTGAGTCAAGTCTTGAAGTGTATAATGAACAGGGCAGGACTGACAGTCATAAAGGTGTTGGGAAGTTTGTTGTTCCCCACAATTGCAGAAGTCTGACTGATCTTTCAAATAACCCCATTTTTTTAAGTTATAGTTGGATTTACCTACTCCAATCCTCAATCGATTCAGTGCCTTCCAGGTTGTCCATTCCAAATGATGAACAGGAGGTGGAGATTCACAAGGCATCATCCAGTCAGAAAGATGTTCCTTTTTTGCTTGCCACATATCACAATGTGCTGTTCTTGTTGGTTTGTCCAGAACCTTGGAGACAATGAGGTAACTTTTCCTGGACTTCAGTCTTCTGGGTGGAGGTCATTGTCAAAATAATGGGTAGGTGTTTGTGAAATCCACCTTTGACGTCTTTTGCCTTGCAAGCATTTCTCGCCAAATGTCTGGAGGACTAATACCAGCCAAGCAGTAAAGTTTGTCAGTGGGAGTAGGTTTCAGACACCCGGTAACTATTCTGCGTGTTTCATTATGGGCTGTGTAATATGTGGTGAGACGGAGAACTACAACTATGGGAAATATAATTTTAAAGTTTTTTTTATTTAACGTGTCTGAAGGATTTCATTTTTGGTTGTAACTCTGGACTCTGCTGGAATATTTTTAAAATTGTAATAATTTTTTTGGGGAAACATCAAGATAGTATGGAACTGTAAATGAACTTTGCAAGATACAAGAATTGTTCTGAAGTGAATTTTTTTGTAATGTAAATTTTATGTAATTGATAATTTAAATTAATGTCAGCAAGCATTTATAAAGACACTTGGGACGTTTTAACTTGAAGAATTTTTTGAAGAATTATTTGAAACTGTATGTCACAATTGTAATTTGATGAAAATGTAAAGGTGCTTTAGTTGTGAAACATCCTATACCTCATGTGCGGTTATTGCTGTTGAAATAGGTGTCGCAATAGGAAATCTCAAGAAGTTGCTAACTATTTTAATATGACCATATATGGTCATGCAATTTCATTCGCTAGAATAACGAGATTTCCTATTAGCGAAAAGATAGGGAATCTAGGGGAAATTGTTTCCCATTGGTCGGTTGTGAGCAGGCCATTTCTGGACTTTTTGCCGGCTTCGGAAAAATGATGCATGTGCTTGGCGTCATTTACATCCGACCGCCCTAGCAAGCGCGTGTGCTCGAGGGCTTCCCTCGGGAACTCCAGTTTTATTTGGTGTTATTTCAGTGTAAATTTTATCATTCTCTATGTTTTCTAATTTTGTTTGATTTGATTTTATTCCTTTTGCATTTCGGTATTTCCTTGCTTAATGTAATTTTTAAAGTTTTTAATTTAACGTGTCCGAGTTTGCCCTAGATTTCCGTTGCCGTAATTTCAGTTCTTTCACTTACTTTTGTTTTAAACTATTTTTCTCTAAGTTACTTAAGTAGGTCTTGATTCCTTGTCGTGGAACTGTATTTGTTAATGTCTTTAAAACTCCCTTCACTTGTGAATTGAGTATCTATTGCTATGTCATCATCTTTCTTGTAATATTGGTTTTGATTATGTTAATATGATGAGTTTCGAGGTGGTGATTGTAAGTCTTTTCTCCCCCATAATGCCATACCTTACCATGGACCTCATAGGGCCCCCCGCACATTCCACTCTCCTCTCTTAGTTGTCATTTTTAGGCCTGTAAGTGTACCCTTGTATTTGATTTAAATATTGCGTATCGAAAGATACTCTTCACGTTTCCATGTTCTGATGTGAATTCACTGTCACTGCGCCATTATACTATTTCCTTATTCATATTATTAAGTGTCTATATTATTTACTATTTCTTTATTCACATTTTATGTCAACCATTATTATTATATTCACATTATTATTATTATTATTATTATTATTTTTATTATTATTATTATTATTATTATTATTATTATTATTATTATTATTATTATTATTATTATTATTATTATTATTTTATTTATTTGTGTACGTGCTGAGTCTGAAATCTACAGTTACAGGCTGTATCCACCCGCTTCATATGGGCTGAGCTGAATCAGACAGGACATGCATACTCAGCCGAAGAGAAACTCAGAGCAATAGCTGAGGTATTTAACACAGTTGGATGGGCTCCCCATTTGCTTGAGCCATGTTTCCGGAGGATGTTATTTCGGGCTGAGACTTTCTGTCCTGAGTTAACACAGTGTTTCTTGTATGTTAAGGTCCGATCTAAGGTGACACCCAGGTACCTTGGTGTAAAACAGTGCTCCAGTTGCTTACCCTCCCACGTCACACACAGTTACGTAGTAGCTTCTCGATTTTGAAGACCCCATCTAGAGTATAGTTCCAATGTATGGGACCCTCACCATGATTACTTGATTCATGAACTGGAAAAAAAATCCAAAGAAAAGCAGCTTGATTTGTTCCGGATGATTTCCGACGAAAGAGTGGTGTAAAAATAAAGTGAAAACAAATTTATTATTCCACCTATTCAATACTCAACTAGCTTACAAAATTAGAATATCATCCTTATTTTATTGCTAAATTATTAAAACATGGTACATGTTTCGCTCATTTTCTGAACATTTCAGCCACTTTAGAATCTTAAGGCTAATTAGGAATTGACCTAAAAGTTATATGAACTGATTTGTCATTAGCAAGCTTAAAATTAATACAATTTTTAAGAATGTGGTTAAATGCAATTTTCTTGTATATTGTGTCAAATGGTTGTGATCTAAGTATAACAGTTATTCACATTCAATTAAAACTATTATGGTATAAATGTTTGTTGTTTGCTTAAAATGTTTTACTAAAATCCTGAAGAATTATTGTCACTTATTATAAACTTGAAAAAATGACTATATTACACTTTCAAAACATTTTATGAGATCAGGCTAAAGAATTATTGTGTTCATCCTCTTCAGCTCATGTTATACCATTTCTTATTATAGGTATTAATTGTTACACACTTGAATTGACATATGTTGAAAACTTGTTGTAATCCTACTTTACAATTATCTTGTTCAAAAATTTAAAAATCTGTATGAATAGATCCTGGGTCAAAAGGGACACTCAAACTTAATGTTGACAGTTGAAATATGATTTCTTCAAACTAAGCAATGAGTTTGTTGACATATCCCTTTGACTCAAATCTCAAATCTATTATGGGCTCAAAAACTGCAAAGGATACAGTGAACACACTATTCCCAGATCATCCTGGGAGGATTGATGATAAGGACAAAAAGGACATAGATGATTTACCACCATTAGAAGAATTGATGAGAGCAGTTAGTTTTCCTTAGAAATAAAAAGGCCCCAGGACCAGATGGCATTCGAGCAGAGATATCAAAAGTGGTAACAGAATTCTGTCCACAGTAGCTGCCGAAATTGTAAAACTACCAGGGGTTTTCAGTATTCGCTGGAAAATAGCTTGACTAGTTTTAATAAGCAATGGGAAATCTGGGGCTTAGAGGAACTTCTGCAGTCAAGAATACTCTCAGCAATCCAATCAGCTGGCAATCTATCTGATCATAAACACAGATGAGCAGTAAAATAAGGTGATATCCTAATATTGTTATCTAGTTGAGTATTGAATAGGTGGAATAGTGGAATAATAAATTTGTTGTTTTTACTTTCATTTGATCTTCAATACGGGTTTTTAAAATAAGAATAGTCACTTGCAAAAGAGCAGCAATACAAAAATGTTGCAAAGTTTGGGCTGAGAAGACGCGGGAGAAAGAAGACTAGCTGCTTGACTAAGTGGTATGTATAATATACAGAGTTTATTCAACCTACTGAATACTGTACAGTGATTGCAATGTTTATAAATACATTACAATAAATTATCAAGGTACTAGTTTCGACCCTATATTGGTCATCATCAGCCTAACTAAGATACACTTATGGATTTGCTGAAGTCCTAAGACAGAATTACATTGTGAAAAAAAGATTTAAAAGAATGAACTGTGTATGTGATGTGATAATGTACATATAAAATGGTGGATTGATGAACTGTTATAGATAAAATAAATGTTGTACTTATCAGTGACCCATATAGGGTCGAAACTAGTACCTTGATAATTTATTGTAATATATTTATAAACATTGCAATTACTGTACAGCATTGAGTAGGTGGAATAAACTTTGTATATTATATGTAACCTTAATTCAATACGGAACCAATAATGAAGTTTATAACCTTGAATAAGTGGTATGTTCTTAGCTGTCATTGGAGAGATGGCGTGGAATGGCATTGGTAGATGAATAAGTTTGAGTGGTGTCTTCAAAAGTAGGAAAGACCACAATATGAAGATAAAGTTGGGATTCAAGAGCACAAATTGGGACAAATATTCATTTATAGGAAGGGGAGTTGGGGATTGGAATAACTTACGAAGGGAGATGTTCAATAAATTTCCAATTTCTTTGCAATCATTTAAGAAAAGGCTAGGGAAACAACAGATAGGGAGTCTGCCACCTGGGTGACTGCCCTAAATGCAGATCTGTGTTGATTGATTGACTGATTGGTCGGTCGGTCGGTTCATCCTTACTCATCCATGATGAAATTCCCAATATCATTTGAACACTGTACAGCATGATACACACTCATTCCCACACACATCCTTCATACGATATAGATGTTGATTCCCATAGGGTACTTGAAATATTTGTCTCAAATTAGTAAATTTATAAAACCAACATAGTTGGTCTGTTATTGGACATTATAAATTTTCCAGCTAATTCATTCCTGGTTTCCAGCATTTCACCCCAGTATACTAAGTTGGGCTCATCAGTTGGTAAACAGCATACCTACCAAGACGCATGGCGAGTGCGTACTGTGGAGGCCACTGCATAAGCTACTTGGAGCCACCGGCAGTGCCAGTGCACTTTGTCTTGTCTCTCATAGTGCATTGGTAAGTCTTGGTAAGTGTTCTATATACACTATGTGATCAAAAGTATCCAGACACCCCCAAAAACATCCGTTTTTCATCTTGGATGCATTGTGCCACCACCTACTGCCAGGTACTCCATAGCAGCGACCTCAGTAGTCATTCGACATCGTGAGAGGACAGAATGGGGCGCTTCACGGAACTCACGGACTTCGAATGTGGTCAGGTGATTGGGTGTCACTTGTGTCAGAAGTCTGTACGTGAGGTTTCCACACTCCTAAACACCCCTCGGTCCACTGTTTCTGATGTGATAGTGAAGTGGAAACGTAAAAGGACACGTACAGCACGAAAGCGGACAGGCCGACTCATCTGTTGACTGACAGAGACCACCGACATTTGAAGAGTGTCGTCAAGGGTAATAGGCAGGCATCTATCCAGACCATCACACACGAATTCCAAACTGCATCAGGATCCACTCCAAGTACTATGACAGTTCAGCGGGAGGTGAGAAAAGTTGGATTTCATGGTCGAGCAGCTGCCCATAAGCCACACATCACGCAGGTCACTGCCAAACGACACCTCGCTTGGTGTAAGGAGCGTAAACATTGGAGACTGAACAGTGGAAAAAGTTGTGTGGAGTGACGAATCACGGTACACTGTGGTGATCCGATGGCAGGGTGTGGGTATGGCGAATGCCCGGTGAACGTCATCTGCCAGCATGTGTAGTGCCAACAGTAAAATTCGGAGGCAATGGTGTTATGGTGTGGTCGTGATTTACATGGAGGGGGCTTGCACCCGTCGTCGTTTTGCGTGGCACTCTCACAGCACAGGCCTACATTGATGTTTCAAGCACTTTCTTGCTTCCCACTGTTTAAGAGCACTTCGGGGATGGCGATTGCATCTTTCAACACGATTGAGCACCTGTTCATAATGCACGGCCTGTGACGGAGTGGTTACACGACAATAACATCCCTGTAATAGACTGGCCTGCACAGAGTCCCAACCTGAATCCTACAGAACACCTTTGGGATATTTTGGAACGCCGACTTCATGCCAGGCCTCACCGACCGACATCGCTACCTCTCCTCAGTGTAGCGCTCCGTGAAGAATGGGCTGCCATTCTCCAAGCAACCTTCCAGCGCCTGCAAGAGTGGAAGCTGTCATCAAGGCTAAGGGTGGGCCAACACCATATTGAATTCCAGCATCACCGATGGAGGGCGCCACGAACTTGTACGTCATGTTCAGCCAGGTGTCCGGATACTTTTGATCACATAGTGTACCAACTGATGAGCCCAACTTAGCACACTGTGGCAAAATGGTGCCAGCGAGGAATGAGTTAGCTGGAAAATTTATAATGTCCAATTAGAGACCAACTATATTGGTATTCCATCCTTCATATGACAATAAATGATGGCTCTGCTAACACCATCTGCCACTATAAACTAAATAACCAATGCTGGCCAATTCTGGACAAATTCATGGCAAAACCATACCTAGTTACTTTGCTTCTGCACATACAAATACCACACTGACACTTTCCAATGATACTAAATTTCTTTCTGACATATGAAGCAATCAACCAATGTATGCTTTGTGTCCTCTTTTTTCAAACCACGATGCTTATAGCAAAGTCTCAATATCATTTGGGCAACCCTTATGACTTCATCTCAGGTGTAGGATAAGGATGAGGAAAGGGTAAATGCTTGTTTTAGAGTTGATTGATTTTGTGGAGACCAGGATGACATTTTCTTTTGTTTGTGCTCCATCTTTGCAGCTTACCTATTAAGTCACTGCTTTATAACTTTGATTCACAGGGTATACTTTTACCAATCTTGTAGTCATAATTTAGTTCATCATGGAAGCATGTTTAACTGTGTGTTGTGTTTACTCTCAGGTAGTCGCTAAATATAAAGTTGTTGATCACACTTTTGATGTGGTGGTGATTGGAGCTGGAGGTGGTGGTCTGAGAGCAGCTATTGGACTAGCTTCAGATGGCTTCAAAACAGCCATTGTTACAAAACTTTTCCCCACTCGCTCACACACGGTGGCTGCTCAGGGAGGTATTAATGCTGCTTTGGGTAATATGGAGCCAGACAACTGGCTGTGGCACATGTAAGTTTCTATATACTCAGTGTAGTAATTTATAAATGAAGTACTAGCAATTTATGTAGGAATAAGGTAAACAGAACATTTTACTGAAGAGACAAGGTGACTAAATCTTCGTTTGGGTAATAAGAGGCATCTCAGGTGAGGAAAGGTTAAATATTTTACATAGTGTTTTAAGTCATCAGTAACAAAATGGGACTAGAAGTAAATAGGGATAAAACCAAAATAATGATCGTTAACAGACAAATCACCAGTCAAACCACAAGAAACGTGAGGAACTTGCAGACTGTTGATCATGTAATATACCTGGAATCATTAACCATTTGACACTCGCACTGTTGTAAAGAAACAGTACAGTAGTAGATTGTTTCATAGAATAAAAACAAAATTAGGGCATTGTGTGATTGTGGTATGTAGGCTAGTAACTTTGCCATTTTACTGTAAGCTGAAGAACACTGTAGTTTCTTTTAATTAATATTAGATTATTCATCATCATCATCTTCATCATCATCATCATAATTATTATTATTATTATTATAGTGTAAATATACACAATATTTAGCTTTAACTTATGTACATAGAACACTTTTTACGGCAGTACTTGTATTATGAACATTACAACAAGAATAATAGTTAACACCACCTTTCCAATACTTATCTTTCCTTATATTTAGGAAATAAACATTACAACAGGTGTTGTAAGATGGGACATGTTTCGCTTAACTGTCGTAAGCATCATCAGCCGAAATAAATCTTAGCCTAAAGTTAGGTCAGGGCCCCGAACCTTGTGTCCTTAAAATATGTGGTACCCTAAGAATCAACATTTACATTTAAGCCTATTTGATTTTCTAAATGTAAATGTTGATCCTTAGGGTACCATATATTTTAAGGACACAAGGTTCGGGGCCCTGACCTAACTTTAGGCTAAGATTTATTTCGGCTGATGATGCTTACGACAGTTAAGCGAAACATGTCCCATCTTACAACACCTGTTGTAATGTTTATTTCCTAAATATAAGGAAAGATAAGTATTGGAAAGGTGGTGTTAACTATTATTCTTGTTTTAATGTTCATAATCTGATGTCCAATATGGTCTACAATGAGATTTATTACTTGTAATACTTGTATTGCCATTACTTTATTACGTATTGTGTTCTCTTTATGCATTGCTTATATTTTTCAGTTTATATCTTACTTTTTCATTACGACACTGCCCCTTTCTTTTTACCTTTATACTTCGGATTTATTTTACTTTATTTTATTTTATTCTATTTTATTTGTTGAGCTTTGCATTCTTTCTTCATTATATACTGTATTCTCCAAATCTTTAATTTTTAGCTTAATTATCTTGGATTTTGTAAAAGAATAGTACATTCCTTATATAGTATTATCTCTAATTTACGTGGTTAAGTGCAAGAGTGGGCCACGAGCCCTAACTTTGCCACTGCTGAAGTCAAATTATTAAATAAATTAAATTAAATTAAATGAATAAATTAAATAAATAAATAAATAAATAAATAAATATCTTCTACATCAATTCCTGCACAGAACCCCCTGTCTACACCTTTTGATTCGGAGAATAATGAAGATGAGGATGGTTATTATCTAGGTAAGGACAAAGTAACACAGTGGGGAAAATATGAACTCTCAATGAAATCTAAGACAACAAAGCAAAATACAGTGAGTCACAATGAAACTCATACATTGGGAGTGCGATTTCTAGATCCTAATTGGTGGGTAGGAGATAGGGATCTGCACTCATATGGGCTTCACTTAAACCGCATTGGTACGTATAAGTTAGGAAATTTGTTTAGAAGGGTTATAGGGAGGTACATTCAGGGAAACAGGGTGGTCTTGGGAGTAGTAATAAGGTACAGGGATCTGAAAGTCAAGTAGGGATTACATAAAAGTGTTGAATTGTAGAAGTATTGTAAAGAAAGGAATAGAATTAAGTAATTGAATAGATATATACCACATATTGTAATAGGAATTGAATCATGGCTGAGAAATGATATAATGGTTGCAGAAATTTTCTCACAGAACTGGACTGTGTATCGTAGAGATGGGATAGGACTGGTAGGAGGGAGGAGTATTCATTCTGGTGAAAGAAGAATTTGTAAGCTACGAAAAAGTTAAAGATGCCAGACATGAAATTCGAGGTGTAAGGCTCATCTCTAAAGATAATAGGTAACTTGATGTCTTTGGAGTGTACAGACTGGGAAATGGCAGTGCTGATGCTGATATAGTATTATTTGATAAGATAATCAGCTATGTGGGAAATGATATGGAAATGTTATTGTAGCGGGTGATCTCAATTTACCAAATGTCAATTGGCAAGATAATTCATATGACAGTAATCATGATCAACAAATGGCAAATAAGGTAATCTGGGAAGGACAGCTGATTCAGAAAGTGATGGAACCAACTAGAGGGAAGACTATTCTGGACATGGTAGTGGTAAAATCAGATGAACTCTATAGAGAAACAGAATAAATAGATGGTATTAGTGATCATGAAGCTGATTTTTCATAGTTAAAAATGAATGTGATTAAAAGAAAGGTCTTAAAAGCAGGAATGTTAGGCAGTACCATATGGCTGATAAAAGAGACATGAGGGAGTTTTTGAAAAGTAACTACGATCGGTGGAAAACAGTAAATAAAAATGTAAACAGAATCTGGGGTGTGTTTAAAGCTATTGTTGAGGAGTGTGAAAACAGGCTTGTACCTTTAAAGATGCTAATGAATGGTAAAGACCCACTATAGAGAAGTAGAGAGATGAGAAGAGGAGGTTTGAGCTGGAAAGGAATAGAATTAGAAATGGCTGTGGAAGTAAGAAGAAACTGAAGGAACTTACTAGGAAATTGAACCTAGCAAAGAAGTCAGCTAAGGATAACATGATGGGAAGCATAATTGGCAGTTATACCAATTTTGGTGACAGTGTTATAAGTCAGGTTGTGAGTTTCACAAATAGGAAAAGTCCTCTCAGTTTTTATTACTGCGTTGATGGGGTGAAAGTTCCTTTTGGGGACCATTGTAAGTACCTAGGTGTTAATATAAGGAAAAATCTTCATTGGGGTAATCACATAAATGGGATTGTAAATAGAGGGTATAGATCTCTGCACATGGTTATGAGGGTATCTAGGAGTTGTAGTAAGGATGTAAAGGAGAGGGCATATAAGTCTCTGGTAAGACCCATTTTTTATTGCTAGTGGCTTTACGTCGCACCGACACAGGTAGGTTTTTTCGCAATGATTTGAGAGGAAGGCTAGGAGTTGGAAGGAAGTGGCCGTGGCCTTAATTAAGGTACACCCCTAGCATTTCCCTGCTGTGAAAGTGGGAAACCACAGAAAACCATCTTCAGAGCTGCCAACAGTGGGATTCGAACCCACTATCTCCTGGATGCAAGCTCACAGCCGCGCGCCCCTAACCACGCGGCCAACTTGCCCAGTAAAGACCCCAACTAGAGTATGGTTTGAGTGTATGGGACCCTCACCAGGATTACTTGATTCAAGAACTGGAAAAAATCCAAAGAAAAGCGGCTCGATTTGTTCTGGGTGATTTCTGGCAAAAGACTAGCGTTACAAAAATGTTGCAGAGTTTGGGCTGGGAAGACTTGGGAGAAAGGAGATGAGCTGCTGGACTAAGTGGTATGTTCTGAGCTGTCAGTGGAGAGACAGTGTGGAATGACATTATTAAACTAATAAGTTTGAGTGTTGTCTTTAAATAAAGTAGGAAAGATCACAGTATGAATATAAAGCTGGAATTGAATAGGACAAACTGGGGCAAATATTTGTTTACAGGAAGGGGAGTTAGGGATTGGAATAACTTACCAATGGAGATGTTCGATAAATTTCCAATTTCTTTGCAATCATTTAAAAAAAGGCTAGGAAAACAACAGATAGGGAATCTGCCACCTGGGCGGCTGCCCTAAATGCAGATCAGTATTGATTGATTGAATTACAACATTTAGAATGTCAGGAAGTAATTTTTCATTTAGGTTCCTTATTCCTTTTAACACTTGTCTAGTAAGGCGAGAGTAATTACATTAGTAATTGCACACAGATATAAACTTCAGGGTTTAAAATGTACGTCTCTTTCATCGTTTGATCTGTTAATTTTTAGCCAAATTATTTGCAGCGATCTTCAGTGTGATTAGAAGATGTCATCTTGGCTACATGTAGGTTACATTTACATCACTTTTCAAAGTAAACAACAATACTGAATCAAATAATGAAATTGAATTCGTAAGACTCATCGTCATTATGTTAATCCCTTCATATGGAAATAATTTGGTAATTGCTAAAATACAAGTTTGGAAGAACAAACTAAAATGATATATCATTTTCTCAGCTTGACTGACTTTAATTGTTTCTCCTCTCAAGGACAATTTTTCTGCAGAAACTAGATGAAAGAAACACGTTACAATTATGATGTAATGAGGATAAATATTTATAGTAATTGTAATCAAATTCAGCTAAATGTAGAATTAATTAATATTTTATATTATGAGAAATAGCCCATATTGGTCATGCACAGAGTTTTCATCTGTGTAGAAAATAAAAAATTTTCATAAAGTATTAATTTAAATCACCATATGCAAATATTACTTAGCCACGATTTCTACAGATAGATCAGATATATTAAAAGTCCACAGATGAAACAAAGTCACTGGGTGAGTTGGCCATGCGGTTAGGGATGCGCAGCTGTGAGCTTACATCCAAGAGATGGTTGGATTCAAACCCCACTGTTGGCAGCTCTGAAGATGGTTTTCTGTGGTTTCCCATATTCACATCAGACAAATGTTGGGGCTGCTTGCTTCCCACTCCTAGGCCTTTCCTATCCTATCGTCGCCACAAGATCCATCAAATTGTTAAAAAAAAGTCACATACAGAGTTAAACTCCAATATCACTTTGTTCTGTGCAAAACAAAATCAACTCAGAGGGTTAAATTTTGTATGAAATTGGAAATATTCGGGCTTCCATCTAAACATCATCATCATCTTAAACTAACTCCGGTTGCCTGGGTTTGGTGTATGAGTCCCCTCCATCTTGTCCTGTCTTGTATCACTCTTCTTCCTATAATTTTTCACAATCATGTCCTCTCTGCTGTACATCTCTTTGTCTTTTAAGACAATGCTGCCCAACAACATTGATTCATTGAGTATGACAACTGGTTCATCTCCTTTCTTCTGCACCACAGTCACCACTGTCTTTGTCTTGCTGATGTTTAGGCTGTAGCCCTTAGACTCATTACTCCACCAGTTTTGCAGTCTCTCTTCCAATTTCTTTTTTGTTTCACCATAGATGGTACTTTCATCTGCAAATATGAAGGCTTGTAGGTCACCATGTCCTTTTCTTTTAAGTGACTTAATTATAACATCCATCATGATGATGAATAAAAGAGGTGACAACGAACTGCCCTGCTGCACTCCTTTCTTTGTTTCAGACCAGTCCGATTAAAACAAGTTTTATGTTAAGTTACTTAAGTATGTCTTGTTTCCGTGTCGTGGAACTGTATTTTGTAAAACTTTCTTGTCATTTTTAATATAGTTGAGCTAGAGGGTGTTTCTTGTAAATTTTTTCTCCCCCATAACGTCATACGTTCCATGTACCTCGATAAGGGCTTCCCGCAGCTTCCACATCCTGTCTTAGTTGTCAGTTTTAGGCCTGTAAGTGTTCCCTGTATTTGGTTTATATGAATTCTCCGCCACTGCGTCATATTTCTACCTCCTTATTCAGATTAAGTATTATCTTATTTATTACTGGTTATATTAATTATTATTATTATTATTATTTATGGTAACCGTAATTGTCCCGAACAGCGGTAACATTTGTTATTATTTTTATTCATGTACGCGCTCCAAGTCGAGCCGTTACATTTGGTATTTTGGTGACTGTTTCCCAATTAGCTGCTAAATCAAATGTAACCGCTCGACTTGAGCGCGTACATAAATAAAAATAATCATAGAAATAGTAAATAACAATAATATAGAAATAATATAATTATGATATGACGCAGTGGCGGAGAATTCATATAAACCAAATACAGGGAACACTTACAGGCCTAAAACTGACAACTAAGACAGGATGTGGAAGCTGCGGGAAGCCCTTATCGAGGTACATGGAACGTATGACGTTATGGGGGAGAAAAAATTTACAAGAAACACCCTCTAGCTCAACTATATTAAAAATGACAAGAAAGTTTTACAAAATAAAGTTCCACGACACGGAAACAAGTAACTTAACATAAAACTTGTTTTAACAATGAAGGTGATGCTACATTAAAGGTATAGTTTAAAACGAAAGTATTTAATGGATAAAAGACTTGAAACTACGGCAATTGGAACCTAGGGTAAACTCGGACACATCAAATTAAACTTTAAAATGACATTAAGCGAAGAAATAATGAAACACAAAAGGAATTAAACTAAATGAAACGAAACCAGAAAACATTGCAAAAACACTGAAATAACACATACCTCGGAAAGGCAGGAGATCCCGAGGGTAGCCCTCGAGCGCGAACGCTCGCTAGGGCGGTCGGATGGAAAAGACGCCGAGCTCACGCATCATAATTCGAAGCCGGCCACAAGGCCGGAAATGGCCCGATTACAATCAACCAATGAGATCAAACTTACCCTAGATTCCTGGACCTTTTTGCCAATAGGAAATCTCGTTACCATATATGGTAATTTTAACATCGTTAGCAATTACACAAGTTCTGGAACATTACGATTACAACACCAAAATTTCATCATAGGAAACCACACGTGTGGTACAGGTACAGGATGCTCCAAAATAAATCACCTTCAGATTACATAAAAACTACATTTAAAAAAATCACTTCAAAACACTTTTGCATGTTGAAATGTTCATACAGTTCAATGTTTCTTGATGTTTCCATAATTTTAAAAAAATTTACAAACATATTTCTGTTACACAAAATTCCAGTAGAGTTCAGAGTTGCAAAAAAATTACATCCTTCAGACAAATAAAAAAATTAAAATTTACATTTCCAAACACACAGTAGTTTCAGTTCTCTGTCCCACCAACCGGTGACAGTCATTATGTTAATCCCTTCATATGGAAATAATTTGGTAATTGCTAAAATACAAGTTTGGAAGAACAAACTAAAATGATATATCATTTTCTCAGCTTGACTGACTTTAATTGTTTCTCCTCTCAAGGACAATTTTTCTGCAGAAACTAGATGAAAGAAACACGTTACAATTATGATGTAATGAGGATAAATATTTATAGTAATTGTAATCAAATTCAGCTAAATGTAGAATTAATTAATATTTTATATTATGAGAAATAGCCCATATTGGTCATGCACAGAGTTTTCATCTGTGTAGAAAATAAAAAATTTTCATAAAGTATTAATTTAAATCACCATATGCAAATATTACTTAGCCACGATTTCTACAGATAGATCAGATATATTAAAAGTCCACAGATGAAACAAAGTCACTGGGTGAGTTGGCCATGCGGTTAGGGATGCGCAGCTGTGAGCTTACATCCAAGAGATGGTTGGATTCAAACCCCACTGTTGGCAGCTCTGAAGATGGTTTTCTGTGGTTTCCCATATTCACATCAGACAAATGTTGGGGCTGCTTGCTTCCCACTCCTAGGCCTTTCCTATCCTATCGTCGCCACAAGATCCATCAAATTGTTAAAAAAAAGTCACATACAGAGTTAAACTCCAATATCACTTTGTTCTGTGCAAAACAAAATCAACTCAGAGGGTTAAATTTTGTATGAAATTGGAAATATTCGGGCTTCCATCTAAACATCATCATCATCTTAAACTAACTCCGGTTGCCTGGGTTTGGTGTATGAGTCCCCTCCATCTTGTCCTGTCTTGTATCACTCTTCTTCCTATAATTTTTCACAATCATGTCCTCTCTGCTGTACATCTCTTTGTCTTTTAAGACAATGCTGCCCAACAACATTGATTCATTGAGTATGACAACTGGTTCATCTCCTTTCTTCTGCACCACAGTCACCACTGTCTTTGTCTTGCTGATGTTTAGGCTGTAGCCCTTAGACTCATTACTCCACCAGTTTTGCAGTCTCTCTTCCAATTTCTTTTTTGTTTCACCATAGATGGTACTTTCATCTGCAAATATGAAGGCTTGTAGGTCACCATGTCCTTTTCTTTTAAGTGACTTAATTATAACATCCATCATGATGATGAATAAAAGAGGTGACAACGAACTGCCCTGCTGCACTCCTTTCTTTGTTTCAGACCAGTCCGATAAACCACCACCTACTTGAATACAGCTTCTGTTCCCTCTGTACAATATTTTCAGTTTGTCTATGAGAGTGTCTTGCACCTACAGTTCTTCCATGCATTACCAAATGCATTCTGTCGGTACACAGTCGTAGACTTTCTCATAGTCCATAACTACTAAAAGCAGAGGCTTCTCCTTCTCCCAGTATTTGTCCATTATCATCCCAATTGCAAAGATGAGCTCAGTAGTTGCCCTTTCTGGCCTAAAACCATACTGTTCTTCCTCATAGGAATGGTCCAACACTATCTCTGATTCTGTTCTGTATGATTGTTTTCCAATATTTTCAGACCATAAGACAGCAGTGTAATTTATGTCTGCTTTCTTTCTTAAACAGAGGTAAAATCATGCCCATCTTCCAATTCTCTGGGATGACGTTTTCTGCCATATTGTGTCGAACAGTCTGTACAACCACTGGGTTGCCAGAATTCCTGCAACTCATAGCATATCCACGCTCAGTTCGTCCATGCCTGCTGCCTTCCTTTTCTCCTGTTTTTTGAGGATCTTTTTAATCTCCAGCCATGTGATTGCTGGTTCAGTGTCTTAACTTGGCTCTTCTCTGTACATTGTTACACTTTCTGTATCTCTGTTCAGCAGCTTGTCGAAGTAGATCTTCCCTGATTTCTCCCTGATATCACACCAAAGTTTCATCATCCCATTCTATCACCTTTTTAGCCTCTTGATCACTTCTCTTGTTCTTCACTACTGTATACAGCAATTGCATGTTTCCTCTACTGTCATATTTTACTCTGTCTGCAAACTCATTCCATTTCTTCCTTTTTTCTTCTCTTACTATGTTCTTAACAGCAAGTTTCTTGGCCCTGTGTATTTCTTGGAGTATCAGGATTTCTTGGTCATTTAATAACATCATGTAGGAGTAGATAATGCTTTATGTTTGCCTTAACATACAGTGTTCTTGTAACATACCATTCTTTCAAAACTTTCTTTATTTAAGTGTAAAGTGCCTTTCTCCTTTGTTGATATCTATATTATGGGTAATTATGTTTCCAGGTTTGACACTGTAAAAGGCTCTGATTGGCTGGGTGATCAAGATGCCATCCATTACCTGACAAGAGAGGCACCTAAAGCAGTCATAGAACTTGAAAATTTGGGTGATTTATTGTATTATTTTTTCAATGAAGTATTATACATATCACCCTTTGTATACATACAGTAGAAAAATGTAATAGTGTGCTTTTATTTAATTATAGGAATGCCATTTAGCAGGACTAAAGAAGGAAAAATATACCAACGTGCTTTTGGAGGTCAGTCACTGCAGTTTGGCAAGGGAGGTCAAGCTCACAGGTATGTACTTTTTTTTTTTTTTTTTTTTTCAATTTGCATGTTCCATTTTGTCGTTAAGTAAAGCTTATGAACATTTTAAGCACAGAGAAGATTAATTACACGCTTGAGAGTCCCTCATATTTTAGCAGTATCCTAATGAGTAGAATTGACAACTAAAAATTCAAAAGGCCTTGGGTTTGGTGCTATATATAGGAAGGGAATAAATACAAAAGGCAAACTAACCAAGAGCTCTACAAAGACCCTGAAAAAATCACGGGCGTTGCCAGGAAGAGATGCCTAGCATTTTATGAGTACGTCTACAGATGCATCATGCCAGCTTGACCAAACGCTCGTCATTTACTGGCAAAAGAGGAAGACCAAGTCACCATGGTTGATGGAAGTAAGCAAAGATCTGCAGGAACTGGGAGGAACAGAAAGAGACTTAAAATACCAGACATCTCTTAGGAGGATGCTTAAACAAATGAGGTTCCAGGACAAACCACCAAGAAGGAAGACAGGTACCCTCTGTACAAAGGAGAGGAAGGAATAACATAGCCTGAGGATGAGCAGTTACTGGGCAAACATCAAAACTCACCCCAAATGCAATAGTTGAATAGTTCTTAGTAGTATACATCACAAAGAAGGGAAGAATTATACCAGGAACACAAAAGATTGATTGAGTCAATGAATATTAAGATAAAAGAAGGTATATAATGGTTCCACCTTTCAATTCTATTAAAATAAGAAATGTAAGTTTACATTCTTATTTAATTAAAATTGGTACTAGTTTCGAGCAGGATTCATGGTCATCATCAGCCAATTACAAATAAGTGTAAAACAATGCATAGAAAAATAAAATGCGAAGTTTAAATAACTCTGTCTGGTTTCTGCTAGTGAAGCACTAAAATCTTTAAGGAGCACTGTGCATTGATATATTGCCAAAAAACACAAATAAGATGCACAGGTAAAAATGAAGTTTATATGATGCTGTCAGATGCAGTTTATGGAACATATATGTCTTATCTTGCAAGGAAAAATAGAAGGAAAAAGATCTCCTGGGCGAAGAAGAATTTCATGGCTCAACAACCTTAAAACCTGGTTCAACAAAACATCTGCAGAACAGTTCCGAATTGCAATGGATAAAGCCAGAATAGCCATGTTGATCACCAACGTCCGAGGCAGACAGGCACACTAAGAAGAAGAAGATATGTCTAAATAATGTATTTGATCTACTACTTCTTCATAGACACGCATTACTGATACTTAAAATTATACAGTGACTCATAAACTACAACTATAAATACGTATTTGACTTTAGACTTCTACATAACTTTGAAATCTCAATGCACAGTGCTCCCTTGAAGAGTAATTGAAGAGTTCAGTTACAGTTTATGAAGCACTGCATAATTTTAGAGATTAGCACTGCGAATCTACAGATCCAAATATAATGAAGAAGTCGTAGATCAAATATGTCAAATACGTATTTAAAAGTACAGAGTAAGATCTTGAAGAGTTCAGTTGAAGTTTATGAGGCACTGTATAATTTTAGAAATTAGCACTGCATGTTGATAAATCCAAAAATTATGTAAAAGTCGTAGATCAAATATGTACTTGAAGTACCGAGTAAGTTCTTAAAGAGTAGATCGGCACTGTGCTTCCAAAAGTTTCAAGAACTTACTCCGTACTACATTTAAGTGCATATTTGATTCTTCTTCACACACAGTGCTCTCTAACATATATGTCTTAATAACGTATTTGATCTACGACTTCTTCATAGACACGCATTACTTATACTTAAAATTATACAGTGCCTCATAAACTGCAACTGAACTCTTCAACTACTTACTCCATACTACATTTAAGTGCGTATTTGATTCTTCTTCACACACAGTGCTCTCTAACATATATGTCTTAATTACGTATTTGATCTACGACTTCTTCATAGACATGCATTACTGATACTTAAAATTATACAGTGCCTCATAAACAACTATAAATACGTATCTGACTTTAGACTTCTATATAACTTTGAAATCTCAATGCACAGTGCTCCCTTATGTGTTATAGTGCTCCATAAACTGCATCTGACAGCATCATCTAAACTTCATTTTTACCTGTGCATATTATTTGTGTTTTTTGGGTATATTTCAATGCACAGTGCTCCTTAAAGATTTTAGTGCTTCACTAGCAGAAACCAAACAGAATTATTTAAACTTCGCATTTTATTTTTCTATGCATTGTTTTACACTTATTTGTAATTGGCTGAGGATGACCATGAATACTGGTCGAAACCGATACCAATTTTAATTAAATAAGAATGTAAACTTACATTTCTTATTTTAATAGAATTGAATGTACCTTCGTTTAATATTGAACTCACTTCAATATGGAACAACATGAAATTCTTATCTCTTAATGAGTCAATGAAGAAAAGAAGACTCATATTTTATGGACATCTATATAGAATGGATGAGAAGAGGCTGACAAAACAAATTTTTAAAACTCTTGACAGTAGACCTAAAGTTTCTGACAAATGGTTCAGGGAGTTAAGAAAGGGACTGGGATTGGGAAGACATCCTAAACCGAACAAACTATAGATCGGTAATAGACAGCTTCAGAGACTTTCATGATGAACAGAAACTGAATAGGAGATGGACAGAAGATAGGTCTTATGGCGACGATGGGATAGGAAAGGGCTAGGAGTTGTAAGGAAGCAACCGTGGCTTTAATTGATGTGTGAAAATGGGATACTATGGAAAACCATCTTCAGGTCTGTCGACAGTGGGATTTGAACCCATTGTTTCCTGGATGCCCAGTAACATGGTCTCAAATGGCTGTAAACGATAATAATAATAATAATAATAATAATAATAATAATAATAATAATAATAATAATAATATCATCTTTGTTTACGAGGGAGTGTGGGATTTTTACGTACTAAAAACCACACACCCTTTTTCCCATGACGTGTATCTCCGCCCCGGAACCACCCTCGCATTACTTCAGGGCAGCGGCGTGCTTGTATCCTCTCAGGCTTCTTCTTTGCTTGTTTCTCTTTTACTGGCATTTGTGAGCAGCCAGATCCTCCCTCTTTTTCTGTCATAGGATACTTTCTGCATATACAGCTATCTGATCCCAATATTCTTGGTTCCCATAACATTACTAGAACAATAGATTCTGGTGTCAATTCTCCTTGTTCAACTTCAAAACACCTTCTGGTGCAGGTCGTTTGAGTTGACACTCTGTACATCTGTAAGGATGGAGCCCAACCTAAGATGATTTCTAATGTTGAAGATTGCACAAACACCCTGCCCCCCGAGCCATAGGAATTAACCAATGAAAGTTAAAATTCCTGAGCTGATCAGGAATTGAACCTGGGACCCCTTGGACCAAAGACCTGCATGCTAACCATTTAGCCATAAAGCCGGACACCCAGTCACTAAGCTGGAGGAATTAACCAAACCCGGTTAAAATCTCCAGTGCTACTGGGAATCAAACCCCAAGTGCTTTGAATCAAAGGCCACCTTCGTTGACCGTTCAGCCAAGGAGCCGGACAATTGCTCAAATCAACATTCCAAGATATTAGTAAAAAACAAATTTTCTTGTTGCACAATGCATGAATACAGCAGGATATCTCATTCTTTCAAAATACAAAATCAAGATGTGTTATACAACTCAGATAATTTCACTGGGTACTCAGTATGCACATGAAACTTTTGAAATTGGCTAAGTCCATGTGGTTATTTCTTCTTCTCTTGATTGATGCCAGGTAAGTAATAAATGGAGATTTAAACCTCACATGAAAATAATGTACAAAGAATATTCTGATGACAAGAATTTGTTTAACAAATTTGTACATTAGTATCAAATTGAATATTTTATGGTATAATTTCTGCAGTAATATTTAAAAATTGATTGCTGTGCAGATTTGATTTGTGTGTATGCTTAGATGATATTAAGTACTTTTAAATGTATTACCTGGGCCCTGTTTCATAAAACTAATTAATAATATTACCTAATAATATTAGAACTCATAAAAATAATTATTAGTCAACCAAATTCTGTTTCATAAAGATTTACACATGACTAAAAAAATAGTTTCATTCATAATATTAGTTATTAATCAGCTGTTACAAATGGAGGTTAGAATCGGCCTGTTGTACATGTTCTTGGTTTGTGTTTGATCCTAGCAGTAGGCTAGTGCTTAACTACAACTGGCTATTAATCCATATCCTTGATAGGCTCACTTGATAGTTTGGTTGTTGTGACTTGGATACATATGAGAATGGATAAAAGAAGTTAAAATAATGTGAGAGAAGAAAGTTTTTTTGCAGAAAGTGATTGAGTTAAAGCATCAACAATTCACAGCCTTTTGCACACCATAACCCTCCTTGTTCTTTTTACTTTTTTATTTTACTAAAAATCTCTGTTGAGATGGACTAGCAAAATCTTGGTTTACTACCCCCTGTGGGTGGGGTCGTAAAATAACACCCACGGTATCCCCTGCCTGTTGTAAGAGGTAACTAAAAGAGGCCCCAACGTGGGAGTGTGGGTTGCTGACCACGGGGCTCTAAACTGAGTCCTGGCATTGCTTCCACTTACTTGTGCCAGGCTCCTCACTTGCATCTATCCTATCCGACCTCCCTTGTTCAACTCTTGTTCTTTTCTGACCCCAATGGTATTAGGTTGCGAGGCCTAGAGAGTCTTTCATTTTCATGCCCTTCATTGCCCTTCTCTTTCTTTGGCCGATACCTTTATTTTTCAAAATCCCTTCCATTATTCTATCTGATTAGTGTTAATAGAGGATGGTTGCCTAGTTGTACTTCCTCTTTAAACAATAATCATCACCATCACCATCTTGGTTTAGTGGTAGTATAAGCCAAGGTTTTAAAGGATAGTTTAAGTCTCCGAGCACAACTGCACTAGGGAAACACAATGATGCTGTGTATCACTACCAACCCATGGAGTGCAATGTGAAGCTGCTGTTTTGAGGTTATGCTTCATTCCTTGCAGTGGAACATTCTATTACCAATCTTATGAAGCAAGTACCGGTACTCAAAAGTTCTGTAATCTAACCTAAATCTCTCATTTTTTCAGATGTTTATTACATACCAGTACAGGCTGATTTTGGCCTAACATGTAATGAACGGTAAATACATACACTCGTTCCTCATCACTATTTGAATCAGATCACTGATCTTCACGATTTTATGCCAAAATATTAAAATACCACTCACTTTGGCTTCACTAATAATATGGATTATGAGTCAGAATGCGCTCATGGAAATAATTTCAGTAACTTTTATTAGTCATGTTGTCTATGAAACAATTTAATAATATTATTAGGAATATCTATTAATAATTTTGACTCATAAACTAATTACTAATATTATTAGCTAATAATTCTATGTAGTTAATGTTATTGGTTCTTACTAATAATACAGTATTAGTGAAAGATGTTTTATGAAACAGGGCTCTGGATGATCTCTCGTATCTTAGGAAAAGTTTAATATACCTTTCTAGTCATGTTTACTAAACTAGATACTGTGTTTGTTACAACCACTTCCACATTTTCTGTCCTTTGCTTATTGAGCAAGTTACCTTCATGGTATGGGCCATGATAGTTGTAAATAGTTGTGAACTTGCATTCAGGAGGTGGTGGGTTTGAAGCCAGTTGCCTTAAAGATGGTTTTTTATAGTTTTTTCGTTATCACACCAGGTCGTTGTCATTGGCTGATACCTGTATCTAAAAATTCATTTTTCTTCTGCAATTCTTCAATTATCTGCATGCTCTATGCAGATGTCTCTGATGGCTTAGCAGACCAACCCTGGCATGAAATATTTTGCCACATTGATTGCACTTAATGGAAGGTGGAGGACATGGCTGGGCCTGGCATAGTTTATGTCTCTGATGTTTCTCTTCTTCCTGTCTTAAACATTCACGTTCAAATTGTGCAACAGCAGCTGAACTGGTTATGCGCCAGCGAGTATGATCTTCTGCAATGATACACCAATCACATTGTACTCCTCAAGGTCTTTTTGAGTTGATCCTTACATCGTCTCAGAGGAGCACCACGAGGTCTCCTACCTGTACTAAGCTCACTATACAGGTTTCTCAAGAAAGTCGGCCATCCCTCATTTGCTGGACATCCTCAGTCCATCTGAGTTGGTGACCACTGATGGTATCCTGTATACTATTCACCTTTGCCCTCTCAAGAACTGTTGTGTTTGGTATGTAGTCATCCCATTTAATGATCATAAACAGATTTGAGCTTTTGTTGGTTGAAGCGTTCTTCTTGATATCGTGGCAATATAGAGTCCACTTTTTACACCCATAGAGTAAGGTGGAGATAACAACTGCTTGATACACCATCAGTGTGGTATATATTCTTTGATCTTTATTCAGGAAGACTCGACGTGTGAGACGTCGAAAAGCTACATGGGCAGTACGAATTCTGTTCTCCATGTCCTTCCGTGTTGGTTGAACGTATACTTAGATAGAGGAAGTGATCTGTTTGTTTTAAAGGCATATTGGAGATGGAAATATTGAAATTCAGGAAGGCATTTCCAGAAGCAGTGTCATTTTCTTTTTGCAGTTCAGTTACATGGGTGAAACTTTTAAGCTTTCCTGATCAGAGTCTGATTTGATTAAATAGTCCTCCTCAAATCTATACGTAAGTTCCACACCTGTGTTGTTCTCAGACGATTTTTCGTACAACATGGTTGCCAGGTACAGGACAAAGAGTGTTGGTGCACGTACACAACCTTGTTTGAGCCCATTGGTGGTGAGAAATTCTTCTGTTGTTTCATTCTGGTTTCATTCTGTCCAAAGATATAATCATGGATTTCTTGGATCAATCCAACAAAGTGTTCAGGACAGCCAAACCTTCTTAAAACCATCCACATTGCTTCTCTGGGCACTGTACACTGTATCAAAAGCCTTTTTGCAGATTGTTAGAACACTAAAAGCAAAGGGTTTAGTTGTTCTCTGCACTTCTTATGTAGTTGTCTCGCACAGAAAATCATATCAATAATGCCTCTGGAGGGACAAAACCCACACTGAGTTTCAGTAAGTACCTTCTCAGAGACTATGGAGACAATTCAACATGATTTTAGCAAAGATTTTACCAGGTATGGAGAGCAGGGATATGCCATGGTAATTGCCACAGATGCTTTAATTACCTTCTTTTGAAAGTGGTGCCAGTGGTGGACTTCCAGGTTTCTCGTATTAGAGGCATCTGAGAAGTGCCTGGTTTTTCAGAGGTAAACTTCCACTTTGAATGAGCTCAAGGGGAATTTTGTCGGATCCAGGTGCCTTTCTTGGTTTCAGATTATCAAGAGTCTTACCAAATTCCTGAAAATTTGGAGGATCTGCCATTCAAGGTTGTGGAAGATGCTGTGGCACATATAACAGGAAGTCTTCAGCAGCAGTAGAAACTGCAGTTTAAGAGTAAGTTCAAGTGTTCTTTCCAGTGGTTCAAGATGTCTTGACAGTCAGTAAGGATGGTATGTAGTATTGTCTGCACCTTTTAGGGTACTGGCTGAGGAGCAAAGAGGACCATATACTGTAGTTTCTTTATCCCAGCATAAAAATTCTGTACATCTCTTTGCATCTGACAGACTTGGACTTTTGTTGCCACCAACCCTTATTTCAGTCTGGCATTTTTGTTTGAGCTCTTGAAACCATGCTTTCTTCTCCATGGAAGACAAATCTTGAACAAGGGATAGGCATGCATTTCTCTTGGCACTGATGAGGCTCTGAATCTCTTCATTGTTATCATCAAACCAGTCCTTACTCTGCCTTACATCATAACCAATGACTTTCTCTACTGATGGTGTTTACAGTGTGGTCCACTCTGGTTCAGCATTTTTGTATTAACTAGATTTTTATTTAAATTATCTGAAGAGCATCTTGTAAAAGAGTACTAACAGTTGTATTCTGAAGTTTGGTGATGTTGAATTTACTCCTGGAAGGGTTTGAGAAGTAAGATCATGGTTTATGAGGTATGAAGATACTTAGTTGGCTAACCAGAAATCTGTGGTCAGTCCAGCAGTCACCTATATTTCATGCAATCCTTGAAAATCAGAATATATTTTGTCATACTGCCGACTAATGACATAGCCAATGAGTTTCCAGTGTTTGGAGTGTTCACTATCTCCCCAATCCTGCCCTTTCATATTCTGCCATTGCTGAAAACCTATAAGAGTTAAATACAAGGAAAAAACCTCTCTGCATTGCTTCTGTTTTTTCACAATACACAGAATCACAAAGTAAAATATCTGTCATGCTGGATAACAAATAGCAACTGAAAACGCAGAGTACTGAGTGTCAGCAACTGGACTCAGCACATATAGGCATTCCAAACTCCTTGAACATAGCACCAATATTACATTTGAGCAGTCATATGAAACTCACATAAACATCCACCCATCCGTCCGTCCGTCCATCCGTCCGTCTCTCCCTCCCTCCCTCCCTCCCTCCCTCCATCCATCCATCCATCCATCCATCCATCCATCCATCCATCCATCCATCCATCCATCCATCCATCCATCCATCCGTCCGTCCGTCCGGATCCGAACAAACCACGGGAACTGTGCAGCCTTCCACTACAAGTGGAACAGAATCCCAATGCTTGAGTGTGACTGGGACGCTACACAACAGACAGTAAAGCACATCATCAAAGAATGCAGGACTAGAAAATACAGTGGCAGTGCTAGTGACTTTGCTTTTGCAACTCCAGAGGCTATAGACTATATAAACAATTTGGACATACGTATATAGTGTAGATCTTACAACAATAGACAC
This sequence comes from Anabrus simplex, assembly GCF_040414725.1. Taxonomy (NCBI): domain Eukaryota; kingdom Metazoa; phylum Arthropoda; class Insecta; order Orthoptera; family Tettigoniidae; genus Anabrus; species Anabrus simplex. Next base: position 80,247,204 of record NC_090271.1, on the reverse strand, counting down.
TGTATCTCTAGCCAAACGCTAACTAAATAAAATCTGTATTCTTAGAATACAAAACAAAACAAATGCATCAAATACAGCGATGACGAGAAGATTGAAAAGTATTTTTTTCCAATATTTTTTATTGGTTCTACAGGACAAATGATAAATAATTTTGTCACTGTTATCAACACCCCCCATTTTTAATTTATATTTATTAATTAAAACTGGTTTCACTGCCCTGCTTCCTTTCCTGCTGGGTATCATCCTATCTTCTGCATGACAACCGGTTTTTAGGAGGTATACTGCTTTTCTGTTTACTTTTTGCTTAAATCCCACTAACAGTATTTTGTTTTGCCTGTAGTAAATACTTTCCTGAGCTCCTAATTTGGCTTGGATTGCCTTTTTTGATAAGCCCTTAGTATTCTTATTTACTATGCCAGTAAGAAAGGTTTTTTGGTCTAGCAATGTGCGAGCCAGCGGCAACTTTGTGTAAAAGTTGTCGGTAAAAATATGATAACCCTTATTCAGCAGATTGCATTTTGTCAGTTGATCCATAACCACTTTCTGAGTAAACGGATCATTTCCTACAGAAAGGAAGTCTCTGCCACTATACAAAGCTACATGCATTATATAGCTCGAATCCCTATCACATAATTCAAATTTTTTGATACCGTATCTAGCATGTTTTTTTTTGTTCGGCGTATACTGAATAAACACATATCGGTTTTTCATTCCAGTGAGCAATTCATTGATTAACAGGTTCTGACTAGACACATAATGTTCTTTTAGTTGGTTATTTATGTAGTCATAAAATGCCCTAATTTTGTACCAAGGGTCATAGTTTGTGTGTTTATGTGGTACTGCTTGTTTCTAGCTGAGATGGATCATTGAACTGATTACTTGAAATATATTTATGGACATTGCGTTGGAAAAGAAGGCAATGTATCTATTTTGTTTCATACTCCAATAATGAACAACATTTTTCATCCTAATCGAACCCATATTCAAGATCAATGCATCGTATTTCTTCATCTCAGAACTAGTTACCTTAACCCATTTTTGAACCCGGGAAAATTGTTTCATGCCACCTGATTCTCTTTGTTTTATAGAGTATTGTTGGCATATGCACTAGTTTCTCTTACCAACATGTCCCAGATGAAGTTAGTAAAACTGAATAAAAGCATTCTATGAGTTTGGAGTTTCTGGGGGGAAATTTTTTATGCCTACATTCCTCACAGTAAACTCATTCTCAATGTTTAGTTCTGGTTCAGGTGGTAGAACATGAACCTAATTTGAATGGGGTAATCTATGTACAAGAGGAATAGAAGAGTCTGGTACACTAGAATCACTGTCAGTAGTTGACTCACCACCATCAGAATGTACAAAATCATCCTCACTTTCTGACGAGTCACCACTCAGAGAAACTGCTTCTGGTATTTTGTCACCTGGCAAATCACTTGTCATCACTGAAAACAAAATCTTCATAATCTTCTTCTAACATATCCCGAATATTGTCAGAACAACATGGATCACACATTTTAGTTTATTGAAACACTAACCAGACAAGTAGAACAATAGAACACTGCCATGCAGTGTGGCGCTTCGAGTGACTGACGCTAAGATTTGTTTTAGACAGTACATAAGCAAAAAAAACCTATTCCATAATTCAGCTAGATGAATCGAAATAGCCAATGAACTGGACTATCGATTAGTGCAAAGTTCGACGATATTTATTAAATGATTGCCCAACAACACGGCTCTAAAAAAATGAGTCGTTAACCCATGGTTAAAAGATTCACAATTAAGTATTTATTATTTTCCACCTAGTCAATACAATGATTGCTTAAGGCAATTTCATGGTTAAAAGTGGTACATGTTCCGTATTTTATCAACATCTTCAGCCACATAACACTGTTTAGATGAAAAATATACAAAATTGACAAAGTAATACTTAAGAGGAAGTGTCCTTAAAATTAACATAAGATTGACAACATTAAACAAACAAAAACTCAAGAGAAAATATATAAATTATTACTACAATTGAAAGCAGTTGTCAAGGAAACACTTGTACAATATTCCATAGAGAATATGTCCTAAATGAATATTCTTTTCTTAATAATTCATGAAAAAAGGTCAAATTATAAATTATACAGTTTATAAGTAATTGTCAAAATGAAGAAAACCAGATATCACAATGTGGTTCTTATTATTAATGCAGATGAAAATATAACTAATTCCTAGTTGTCAATTCTTATTAAGCCTGCTTTCTTTTGGAACAGTAACTCCTGTCATTCTTTCACGGACCATGAAACTGATTTTATGTAACCCATGGTTACTCGCTAGGTGAGCGCGGCACTCACCTCCGTAGTATATTGCTTGTTGTTGGAATTTTACACGACCTTATCTTTTGAAACTCCCTATACCTTTCAAACTATCTGTTAGGAAGGGAAGGTGCCAGTTATTTCAGTTATATTTGTAAACAAAGACCCTCAGGCCATTATTAGATGCGACAGTGCATGTCTGGTGAGCGGAGCGCTCAGTAGCGAGTAACAGTGTTACTCAAATTCTTCGCATTGTAGTAAGTCAAGTTTTGTCTTATGCTTGTGTTAGTGTGAAATATTTATACTGTAACTGTTATTGGTGAATTTATACAAGTATAATAGCATCCACTGATCAGATATTTTTGTGGTTGAGTGAAACAGAGGAGGAAGTGGACTTGAACAATGAGAGTGATGGTAATGAAACAGATGATGTTTACGAAAGTGATCATAACTCTGAAACAGAAGTGTCCGCATGTTCTGAGGAAGATGAGGCAGTTTCGTTGGTTGAAGGCCACATTCCATTCGTTCTAGGAAGGGATGGAATTACCAAGTGGAGCATCCATGCACCCCCTACAAATATTCAAACATGGAGACATAATTTGGTGTCATATTTACCTGGAGTGAAAAGGAGAGCCCAATGTGTCAAAACACCTATTGAATCGTGGCAATTGTTTATTCCTACAGAAACCATGCAGAATATTGTCACATATACGAATGCATATTTAGCTAAAATGAGGGTAAATTATGCTACACCTAGGGATGTTCCGGATACAAATATTGATGAAATTAGGGCTTTGATCGGCTTACTGTATATGGTTGGCATGTTGAAATCGTCACATGTCAACCTGAACAATCTCTGGGTAAATGATTCAACTGCTCCATTATTCTTTCGCACTGTGATGTCCAAGAACTGGTTTTGCACACTCCTTCGTGCTCTGCTATTCGACAGTATTCTATGATAGAGAAGAAAGAAAAAGAACTGAAAAATCACCATACGACTATTGTCGGCACACTCAGAAAAAGTAAACGTGAGATTTCCCCTTCCTTTCTTGACGTCAGAGGGAGACCAGTTTACAGCAGCATGTTTGGGTATCGGGAAAAGTGTCTCTTGGGTTGTGTGTTTCAAAAAGAAACAAAAATTTTCTCATATTTTCTACAATGCACGATAACGACAAAATTGATCCAGATACTGGAGATATGGAGAATTTGGAGGTGATAACTTTTTACAACCATACTAAAGGTGCAGTTGATGTTATCGACGAAATGAAGAGTCTGTATTCAGTAGCTCGAGTAAGTTGTAGGTGGCCCCTCACTATTTTCTTTTCACTGTTGAATATTGCTGCTATAAATAGCCAAATCATTTATCGCAGCAACACAGATCATACTGGGTCATGGTGCGAGTATCTGAAATGTTTGAGTAGAGAGATGGTAAAATCACACTTGGTTACACGATCATCAGTTGTAAATCCGGATACAATTTTGAAAATGCGGATAAGAAGAGAAGCTGGTTTGCCTGAAATGGAACAGCAGCAACATCAAGGTCCTCTTGGGGTGGAATGTCAAAAGTGCATGTATTGTCCACACAAGAAGAACAGAAAAACGACCGCTTGATGTGTGCAATGTGTTGCGGCCATTTGCAAAGAACATACTGTAATAATGTGCAAACAGTGTTCCAAAAATGATGCTGAAATCAACGAAAGTGATGAGTGAGTGTAGTTCAAATGTAAAGTGTGAAATTATGATAACTGTGTAAAATATTTGTTTCCTGTTATGTTGGTTTATATGTTTGAATAATTTATTTTGTACTAGCATAATCCTCCTACCTCAAATTTGTTTAATTTAATTATTAGGGTTCCTAAATAAATAACTGTTCATTTAAATTTAAGTATCCATGTTCCTAAACAACTAACCTTCTCAATTTGATGTATTAAAAATACCTCCATCTTTATATGGGCACATTTTGGGCTTTTAAACTGAAGGTGAGTGCTGCGCTTACTAGCGAGTAATGGCGCACAAAAAGAACTTAGTGAGTAATGCCGGGTGAATAACGACTTTATCATTTCACAAAGGCATAAATGAGTCATTATTAACAACTCATATCACATGGAGGGTTAACACTAACAATATTATGTCATCCTTACTTGACTTTATGCTTCGTTTACCGTCATCACTGCTCCCTAGTACACTCCGTTTCCCTGAATGTACATCCCTATAACTCATCCACACATTAGGATCTACAAATCTCACTCCCAATTTCCAACCCACCCATTCCATGGTCTCATTTAAACCCCCATTCACCTCCCATTCAGTATCCCTCCTACCCAGTATTCCACTGATAACAATCTCTGCTAACTGCTGCTGTGCTGCCATAACCAGATCCCAAACATCCCCAACTTAGTTAGTACCTATTCCTTCTTTCTTTACGTTATTGGTACCAGTGTGGAAAATTACCACCTTCTCCTTACCCTCCTCCATCCCTTCTGTTTTCCTCAACATTTACCTTAAGTCCCAGATAACATTCTATCCTGGTTCCCTTTCCTCCACATATTTCCCCACATACCTGAAAATTGAGTCACCCATGATCAGAGCCTCAACCCCATCCTCATTAGATCCACTCTACTCCTGGCTCCCTTAACTTCCCTGATGCCTGCAGACCTCTACTTTATATTTCCCTTTCCCAATGGTCCCTTTCCTCTTGCCCTGTGCCTCCTCATTACATGTAACAAGCTTTAACAGCTTCATTTTAGATAATAATCCTGTATTGACTATAAAATCAAGTAGCAAATATTGAAGATTAACTTATTATATGTAAGTGGTCTGCCAGTTCAATACATAATCTTAAATATTTGCTACATGACCCTCCTCTGTAACACTTCCGTAATCTCCATCTACCCTCTGCTGGTCTACCTGCAGTGACTCATATTGATTCCTCACCAATATCTGCTCCTACTCTCTGAGGAAAGCCTTTAACCCTTGTTTTCCTTGACTTTAAGACATTAGCCCACCTGTCTTCCACAAAATCTCCCCTTCCTTCTCCTCCATCTCGCCTACCTACCATATCCTTTACGTTGATTGAGAGAGACCTATCACCATTCCTGTCCTCCATTGCAAGTCTCTTTATCACCCTCAAACTCACTATCTCTTCTCTCATCCTCTGTAGTTCCCACTCACATCCACAGTCCTTACACCTGCCTCACTCAGCCATTCATCTATCACTTCAAGGAAATGTGTTGTATGGAAATATCAACCAAAGTAAAATAGGGTATTATATGAATTGAAATAGGTATATATATCAAAGGAAATAATGTATATCACACACATACTGTTAGAATAACTACACTGTAATTATACTAGTTAAAACATATCCTGATTATGAAATACTGGGAATAAGAGGCTAACTATAGAAATGTACAAATACATAAATACGTTAATAGTTATGGACAAATTATTATTATTATTATTATTATTATTATTATTATTATTATTATTATTATTATTATTATTATTATTATTATTATTATTATTATTATTATTATTATTATTATTATTATTATTATTATCAATAATAATATTGAAAAGGCTTTTGATAATGTACACTGAATAAAATTAATTTAAATTCTTAAAAGCATAGTAGCCTCATATTGAGATAGAAGAATAATTTGTGATTTGTACAAAAATGAAATTGCAGTAATTAAAATTGGAAATGAACAAGAGGAAGCAAAAATAAGAAAAGGAGTTAGAAAAAGTTGAGCTTTGTCTCCCATGCTATTTAATGTTTATATCCAGGATGCATTGAATAAGCTTTGAGAGGATTTGAATATAGGAATAAGGATACAGGGTAAACAAATAAATATGATTAGATTTGCAGATGACATTGCCATAGGTGCAGACAGTAAACAACATCTCAAACAAATAATAGTAAAAATGGAGGAAATCATAGGTAATGAATACAACATGAAAATAAGTAAGACAAAGACGAAAGTTATAGTCCGCAATAAAAAAGCAGACTCAATTACGAAAATATTGGTGGGCAACAAAACACTGGAAAATGTTAAAGAATTTAAATATCTCGGAAGCAAAATTACCAAAGATGGATGAAGCAAGAAGGAAATCAAAAGTAGAATTTTACAAGCCAAATCAACATTTCACAAAAAGTAACATTTATTCACTACAAATTCCATTAATCTTAAAACAAGAAAAAAATAATTGAAAGCACATGTTTGGAGTGTGCCTTTGCTGGCAAGGTTTAGTGTTTACAGTGCACTATATCTTCTGGTATGGGCTAGAATAAATTTGTTACTTTCATTGACCCATCTCGGTCTTATCCTTGGCTTTGACAATATGAGAGTGGCTGAGGTATGAGTGATGCTAGTAATGCCATTCCTGTCCAGCCCAGCGGTGTAGGGGGCAATGCGTCCGCCTGTCACCTGGCGGCCCCAGGTTTGATTGCCGACCGGGTGAGGGGTTTTTAATTTTAAATGATTAATATCCCTGGCCTGGGGACTGGGTGTTTGTGTCGGTCGTCCTTAACGTTTCTTTCCTCACATTCAACACTCTACACTTCCACAATTCCAATTACACACAGGTTCATATCATATGGTGCAAGTAGGAGCAAAAGATCTCTATAGGTCGACGCCCCAAAAAATAGCATTAAAAAAAAAAAAATGCCATTCCTTATGCAGCCAGTCCCTGCTATGAATGGTGTAAAAATGTCACTCATAGGGTCGGTTGGTGCACGCATTTCAGTGGCTTTGGAAGACTGGTATGCAATAGCAACTTCTGGTTCAGTGAGGAAAGCAACAGGAAACTACCTCACTCCTCATTTCCCTAGTACGCTTCTTTAGTGACACCTAGGCTATCAGTGACAGCTAATGGTGGACCTGTTGAGGATCCAACCAGCCTTTGGGCTGAATACCCAACATATATATCATATCTTTATTTTTCTCCAGATCTACAGTATTGATACCTTATTGATCTATTAAAGGAGAAAAATAATAATGCCCAACCCAGGCAGCTTAAGCTGACATACACATATAATAATTCTCGTAAAATAAATAGAACCAACATAATCGGTATCTGCTGCCAATTGGCGTACGGACATCTCCCTCATGGAGCCGATAGCCATGATAAATGAAAACAAGGGAAAAAGGCAATAATAATATAAATAATAATAATAAAATGGCAATGAGGTAGGATAAACACTGTCGCCTGGCCCAAGATCAACCTTTATCGTGGTCTGTTGGCCATGGCATAAAATACCCAAAAACACACACACACACACACATTTAGAGCATTGCCCTTTATGCTTGCAAAACATAGACAATTGGAAAAGAAGAAAAAAGGAGGTTAAATTCTTTTGAACAATGGTGTTATAGAAGAATGCTGAAGATTAGCTGGACAGGAAAAGTAACAAATGCTGAAGTGTTTAAGAAGGTAGAGGAAAATTACACCTTATGGAAAAGTATAAAGAGGAGGAGGACTAGACTGATAGGACATATTTTGAGACACAATAGCCTGTTGAAAACGGTATTGGAGGGAATGCTTGAAGGCAAAAGATGTTGAAGAAGACTACACCTACAATATGTACAGCAAATCATATCTGATGTAGGATGCAGAAGCTATGAAGAGATGAAGAGGAAAGCTATGAATAGAACTGACTGGAGAACTGCCGCGGACCAATCCATGGATTGAATACTTAAAAATCATCGTCATCATCATCATCATCATCATCATCATCATCATTATTTGCAGTCAGAAAAGGCCAGCAATATACTGTCTAATAACAATTCTGTAGTTAAGCCTATCCTAATTTTAACAATAGCATTTTTGTAAGAGCCAAATTTCTAGAGATATATTTCTCCTACTACACAAATTTCCCGCACTACACAAATATTTCACTATAGTGAAATAAGCACACTAATTGCTAATAAAATAACTACACTACAATAATTCTAAACTGCGTTTAGATGTATCCTAATTATCAAAGGTTATTAGGTCTACTGTGCACAAACAGAAATGAAAATTTCTGTTAAATGTTGAAATTCAGAACAACTGCTCAAGGATTATACAACAAACTAAATACATAGATCGATTATTATAATAATTATTACATTTTTATCCTTCTATGCTCTAACAGAAATGCAAACTGCTGTTAGGGAATTGCTGAAATATTGAAAGGGTTACCATACATGGGGATAATACATGAATTATAAAAATAAGGGGACAAAACCTTGAAATTGTGGGGGACTTTAAATACTTGGAAAGTGAACTGATGCAGGAGGCAGGGCTGGACATGGAGATCGGTGAGAGGATTCAACAGTGAAGTAGCCTACATTCTACTAGAGTATGAGAAACCTGGTGTGGAGGTAATAAGTAACAATGAGGTGTAAAGAGGTGATGAGTAAGATGTGCTACTGTCCAATATTGATGTATGCAGCAGAGGCTTGGACACTTATAAAGAGACAGGAGATTAAAATCTAGGCTAATAAAATTCGATTTTTAGATGCATAATAGGAAAGACAAGAATACATGTTAAGAGGATGAAAAAGGGAAGGATGCTGAAGAGGACGATGGATACCCAGATAGAAGAAGGGAGGGCAAGAGGGAGACACCCAGACTAAGGTAGTTGAAAACAATCAAGTATATTATAATTATAAGAAACCTGGATTGGAACACAGTCAAGGAGGAACTATGGTGATTGGATAGAAGAAGATGGAAAGGTGTCGTAAACATCCAAACTTGGCAAGAACTGGATGAAGGAAATGGATGATGATGATGATGATGAAATGGAAATGGTGTATGGCTTTTAGTGCCTGGATATCCCAGGACGGGTTCGGCTCGCCAGTTGCAGGTCTTTCTATTTGACGCCCGTCGGCTACCTGCGCGTCATGATGAGGATGAAATGATGATGTATACAACACATACACCCAGCCCCCATGCCATAGGAATTAACCAATTAAAATTGAAATAATAAATAAAGAGGTTCAACCTATTCAATACAAACCAATTAAGGTTAAAATTCCCGACCCAGCTGGGAATCGAACCCGGGACCTTCTGAACCGAAGGCCAGTATGCTGACCGTTCAGCTAACGAGTCGGACATGATGATGATGATGGTTGGAGAATGCTTACTTCTAAATAGAGGGTTATTTTTTCTTTGTTATTGTCCCCCTGTGGGTGGGGTGGTAGAGTAACACCCATGGTATCCTCTGCTTGTTGTAAGAGATGACGAAAAGGGCCCCAGGGTCTCTGAACTTGGGAGCATGTGTAGGTGACTACAGGGCCCTGAGCCGAGTCCTGGCATTGCTTCTACTTGTGCCAGGCTCCTCACTATCATCTATCCTATCTGACCTCCCTTGGTCAACTCTTGTTTTTTTCCGACCCCGACGGTATTAGGTTGCGAGTCCTACAGAGTCTTTCATTTTCATGTCCTTTGTGCCGATACCTTCATTTTTCGAAGGGTTGGATCCCTTCCATTTTTTCTCTCTTATTAGTGTTATATAGAGAATGGTTGCCTCTTAAAACAATAATCACCGCCAATTACCACCTGTTATTATTGTTTTTTTAAGTGTGTTAATCAAAGTCTCAGTGAGTAAGCAGGATAATATCATGAATGATGGGTTGTGTGAATATAATAATTGATGGATCTTCGCCCATCTGTTGTCGGAATGAATATTCTGTGACAATATGTGCATATGGTGGGGGGAACTAGAGAGAGAAAGGATGAATATCTGTAATACAGACTAAGTTTTCAAGATGGTAGAACTGGAAATGTGTAAGAGTCCTGTATGGGTGGTTTAATGGCTGGTTGGAGGCACTTTGGAGATAAGTTGTGAGAAAGGGACAATGGTAGGGAGAGAGGTTGATTAATGATAGAGTGAAAAATCTGATGACGTCCACTAGGGTGAAGGGTGCTGGTGGTGGTGATTTTGTTTTAAGAGGAAGTATAGCTGGCCAACCATCCTCTATTAACACTAATCAGAGGGAGAAATGGGCGGGGTCTGACACTTCAAGAAATGAAGGTACTGACCAATGAAAGACTCCCTAGGTCCCGCAAACCTAATACTGTTGGGGTCGGAAAGGAACAACTGGTGTAACAGTCGCTTGCGATATCGCAGTTATAAACCGAAAGAACTATGTTGTACTCTCAATTGTGATGATCTTGGCAACTTCTTTGCCTTGGCTGTATAACAGGTCAAATACTTTAATATGATAATACCGGACAGCTTGCTGTTTTCAGCGAGAAAGCCGATAGTGCTGCTACCTACATGGCTTGGTGTGACCAACTCTTCAAAAACATATTGCCATCTGCATGATTCTTGGCGCACTGCCGTGTTGTTTATAATGTATCAGTGTTTGTCACTAAATAATCTTACATTGCAGTTATATTCCAAAGAAAAGTGTTATGCGCTGAACAAATTACCCAGCAAGATAATGGGCGTGGGAAATGATAAGGACCGCACGTATTAAAAAAAGTAATGACCTCACATCTGTGTTGAGGTTACATTCTATACCCCTTATATTAAGAAATTCAATCAAATACCCTACTGAAATGTTAGTAGGACGTAAAACCAATAATATTAACAAATATGCAACTCTAGTATACTCAAGCTTGAGGGTCCATATTGTTAAACAGTGCCATACATTTCACAATCGAAAACTTGCGGGTCTGTAGCGTAATGGTTATCGTGGTAGTCTTGAAATTGAAAATTCAAAGCCATGAGTTTCGAATCCAGTCACCTATTCTTTTACTGTAAGAAAATAATAATAACTTTCTTTACGTCCCACTAAGTACTTTTACGGTTTTCGGAGACACCGAGGTGCCGGAATATAATCCCGCAGGAATTCTTTTACATGCCAGTAAATCAACCTACACGAGGCTGACGTATTTGAGCACCTTCAAATACCACCGGACTGAGCCAGGATCGAACCTGCCAAATTGGATCAGAAGGCCATCGCATCAACCGTCTGAGCCACTCAGCCCGGCGTAAGAAAATTATTTCAGTGCATTATTGGCATAGGCTTGAGCACCAGTCCAATTAATTTAAAACGTGTGTATGGTAATTCTTCATGCATTAATTTGTGAAAGAGACTTTAGGAAATTCTGGACCCTTCATCCTTGTCAGGAACATCGTAGTTCACTCACGTAACCCCAATATGTGTTATATATTATGTATTTTTGTCTTCAGAGGTAAAACAGAAAATTCAAAGAATGGCAAAAGCGAGATGGCAGCGTGAGGTTGTGTTGCTCTGTAGAGTTCGGAAAGATTGGCCGTACCGAAGGAGAAGAAGAGGTCAACATAATGGGCCAAACTACTGTTTTTTAAATACAGCTTCTTCTCTTTCCCAAAATCTTAATAAATCATGGATGTTGTTAGGTTATCTGTCCCCGTTGGCTCTTTGGCTGATTGGTTACCTCTTCGTGCACCCCCCTCCCCCCATTTATGATACCTTCATTCTTTGGAGTGTTGGACTTCTTCCATTTCCCTTCTAAAACCAAACCCCTTGGCATTACAGCCCTTGAAGGGCCTTGGCCTACCAAACGACCATTGCTCAGCCCGAAGGCCTGCAGATTACGAGGTGTCGTGTGGTCAGCACGACGAATCCTCTCGGCCGTTATTCTTGGCTTTCTAGACCGGGGCCGCTATCTCACCGTCAAATAGTTCCTCAGTTCTAATCACGTAGGCTGAGTGGACTTCGAACCAGCCCTCAGGTCCAGGCAAATCGAACTCGGGGCCTCCGGGTAAGAGGCAGGCACGCTACCCCTACACCACGGGGCCGGCCCATTTCCCTTCTGATTAGTGTTAATAGAGGATGGCTGGCCAGTTGTACTTCCTTTTAAAATAATCACCACCACGGAATGGTCAGCGTACTGGCCTTCGGTTCAGAGGACCCTGGTATGATTCCCGGCTAAGTCGGAGATTTTAATCGCGTCTGTTAATTCCTGTAGATCGAGGGCTACGGGTTTGTGTTCGTATTCGTATTCAAGTATATACAACACATCATACGAAAAACAACCACAGAAACACGCAATAGTAAGTACGGTATATATCCCTCCACATATGATTGCTGTTATGAAAGACATCCGGCCGGAAAACTAGGCTAAGTCCATACAAAATCCTGCGCTAGGTAATTGAGAAAAGGCTAGAAAGAAGAGGAGAGTGTAGTTATTAAGTATTTCCCCAGAGGCTGGGTGGATCCTCAAACAGATTCTGCTTTATAATTTTTAAGACATAGCGAAAGGCACGGGTAACATAATGCTCGTTTGGAGGTTTATGAAGGAGGAATTTCATATTTTAAAATTTCATTCTTAATTATTGTGATTATTCAATTATTTTAACAAAAATATTTCCAATGAGTGTGGTGCATTCCTCTCAACTGTAGCACAGACAAGTATGCAGTTCACACCAACACGCTAGATGTCACCACCATCGCTGTTCGCACTCCACTCAATGCTGTTGAGATATAGCTGTCCGGTATTGGTGTATTAAAGTATTTGAACAGGTGTACAGCTTTATCAGGTTGTGTGGAATGAACTTACTTCCCCACCCAGTAAAACTCAAAACTGCTGTGTTTTATTCTTTACTAGTATTGTGAATTATTTAATCATTTTAATAAATAATAATTGTGTTCTTTGTTCTAATAGAACATGTGCTGTCGCAGACAGAACTGGGCACAGCGTACTGCATACATTATATGGCCAGAGCCTTCGCTACAATGTTACTTACTTCATGGAGTTTTATGCACTTGACATTTTGATGGAAAATGCAGAATGTCGAGGAGTGATAGCTTTATGCCTTGAGGATGGGACTGTTCATAAAATTCGAGCCAAAAATACGGTAAGCATCTATCTTTGATTCTTGTTCCGTACAAATCCAAGTATATAACTAGCTCACTACTCCTATGTTATTAGATATTATTATTTAGTTAAAATACTTATTGTGGCTTGAGATTTTCTTCTTCTTTCATAATTACCATTTAGAGTTTTTACAACTACAAAACCTTATGCAACTTGCCCTTCCTCAGCAAAATTTTGCAAAAATCCACAGTGAATTGACTAAACATTTCCTTAAATAAACATAATATTCTATACTAAAAGAATAGATACAGTGTAAACAAACACAAACACACACACACACACTCTCTCTCTCTTTCTCTCTCTCTCTCTCTCTGCTGACCCAGAAATTGCTCTTACAGGGGCTGATTATGACCCCATTCAAACAGATCTAAATGCTGATACTGTGCTTCTTGTCAATAACCTGGCAATTCTGTACCCAAGAGCAGCATCAACTGTTGTGTACATATTGCTTAGTTGTTACATTGAAGCAACATATTTTCTTTCTGTGACTTTGTTTTGTGAGTATTTCATTTTCTCTGACGAATAGTGCATATACTATCGTTTAAGGTGCTCACAACCTACCATGCCTTAATCCATTTCTTATGCTTACCTTCTGCAATTGTAACATCATATCCATTCCAAGCCCGTTAACTACTGCTTATGAATAAGATACCGTGAATCCAGGCAGGACTTTTGATACAGTAAAGTTTGTTTGTATGAATTATCAGTTTAAAGTTAACTAGTGGACCCGTGCTGCTCCACAGCATTCCTTATAAATAGGTCAGATAACTCATCTTGATATGCCTGATAAAGATGATGATTCCAATTGGGAACCTGAAATATTTGTTCCGAATGAGTAAATTTATAATACCAATATAGTTGGTCCGTTATTGGACATTATAAATTTTCCAGCTAACTCATTCCTGGTTGCCAGCGTTTCACCCCAGTGTGCCAAGTTGGGCTCCTCAGTTGGTAAATGGCACACCCACCAAGATGCATGGCTAGTGCATACCTAATAGCCTATGCAGTGGCCTCCTTTTGACAGTTTGAATTGTCTGGGCAGTCTGTTCTCTTGGAGTATGTAAGTGAAGAGAGAAGTGAGCCAGTATATACAATGCGGGCCCATGTTCTTAATAAATGCATTATACCGTAGATGTTGTCGGGACCGGCATTCTTGCCGATTTTCAGTTGTTTAATTGCATTTTTCTACTTCCACTATGGAAAAAGGTCTGGAAAGCGGCTCGTTTCTCGGGGCACTGCGCTTGAGTTTAGAAAAGTTACATTTCACTATTTCTGGTATGATTCTTGTCCCTCTTTGTCCTTGTGAGGTCTATGATCCTGTTGGCAATAATGTCAGTACTCATTTTAGGATGCCGCTTTTCGGGGTGTTGCTTGCCAGTTAGCCCATTCAAGATTCTCCAGTTCATTTCTTTGAGTGTAGCTTCCCATTTCTCTCATCTGTTCTTATTTAAAGAGTAGAGTAGCTGTGAGCCCACTGTTTGATTTCCAGAACTTTGGTATTCGTGGCATAAAGCCTCACTATCTTCATTCCATCCAGGTACATATTCCTTTCTGTAACCCCTAGAAATGTTGGACTTAGCAGCTTTTATAACTAGTTTAACAATTTCGTCGTAGTTATTTGCTGTCGGTTGAAGATTCTCTGCAGCTAGACTGGAGTCAAGGTCTTTTGTGAATCCATCCCAGTTGGCTCATTTTCAAGCTGATTTCCGCCATAACAGGTCGGTGTTGACTGTTTGGGAAGTTGGACAGAACAGTGCGAGTGGTGTTGAGTGGTTGGTCTAGTTGATTTTTAGACACAAATGTCAAGTCTAGGTTGTAATCCTTGTTCCAGCTTACGGAGTGGAAGGTTCCCTTGTCTTTTACATCAAAAACCAAATGCATATTGTTAGTTTCTGCCCATAGAACTAGAGACTCCTCATCCACGGTGTCATACCGCCAGTTTGTATGATGACTGTTGAAGTCTCCAGTGTATATACAAGGGTGATCAAAAGTCGGCATTACTGTAGGAGCCCAATTCACACACGGAGGCTTGTACAGATTGACAGTTTTTAAGTCTTTTATCTGAATTGCTATAGTATAAATGTAGCCATCTTCAGTGCAACCAATTACTTGCACTCCATTTAAAGTTGACTTCACATAAGTGGCTATTCCATATTGTGGATGGTGGATAGCTTTGACCAGTGTATAACTAGGTATTTGTAAAGTGTGTGTACAGGTTATGAAAGTATGACCCATAGCATATAGCCTAGAGTGAACCCTCTAGTGATGAGGAGAGTATGAATTTGGAAATCACCGAAACAAAATAACAGTGAAAGACAGGGAAGGGAACTTCCTGTTTAATCCTTAATGGCTGGCAACCACATATTTCTTAATTGATAACCAGTGTCCCTGTTGAAATTATTAGGATTTTTACGTATTTCCACAGCTTATCATTTAATCCTAGACCTATAGTGTTTAGTGCAGGTAAGAGCTCAAACATCTTGGAACATGACATCATGACCCATTGATAGGGTGTGCTCAGCTATTGCTGACTTCTCTGGTTGGTTGAGATGGATATTTCGTGGGTGTTCCTTGATACAAGTACTAATAGACCAGCATGTTTGGCCAATGTATACCTTGCCGCAAGTATAGGGAATTTTGTACACTCCAGGGTGTTTTACTGGAGGCAAATTGTCCTTGCTTTCACTTAAACTGTGAGCAATTTTTGTGACGGTGCCAACCACGGTTTTTATATTGTGCTTGCGGAGGACTTTGGCATTTCAATCTGTGGTATTGTGGATGAAAGGCGGACGCAGTTCCCTTCACGTATTCATTAAGTGAGTTTTACTTAGTCATCCCTCTGGGATCCAGGGCTCTATGAACCTGTAGATCGTTTTAAGCATTACTCTTGGGTAGTACACTCATGGCCATAAGTTAACCCGTGAACACCTAGCGTTGCATATGTGCAATGCCATGCCAGTGCTAATTTTTTTTCAATATATGAAGTTGTTTTCCAGTAAAAGAATGAAAATTGCACACGTATTCGGTAAAGGGAAGTGTTGTGCTTTGTTACGAGTCAGTTAATCAATAGTCACCACTTGATTGTTGACGAGGTGTATGTTTGAAGTTCACCGTGTGTTCCAGCTATCAAAATGGCATACCGTAAGAGGTAAGATTCGCCATATAATTTTACGATTTAGAAATAATTAACCTCTTTTAGGAAATCCAGGAAGTAAATTCATCAGAGTTTGAATGTAGCATGATTCCTTTTACAATTAATAACTCATGGGCGAGTGAGATCCATATATTCCCGGCATTGCATATTCGCAAAGCTAGGCGGATCCATTGTCAAATCACTTCCTTATGTACCAATTTGGTATTGGAGGGTTTGTTATTGACGTAACAATGTTGTTGTTGTTGTTGCTGCTGTTGTTGTTGTGGTTGTTGTTGTTGTTGTTGTTGTTGTTGTTGTTGTTGTTGTTGTTGTTGTTGTTGTTGTTGTTGTTGTTGTTGTTGTTGTTGTTGTTGTTGTTGTTGTTGTTGTTGTTGTTGTTGTTGTTGTTGTTGTTGTTGTTGTTGTTGTTGTTGTTGTTGTTGTTGTACGTCTTGGTAGTGACAAGATAAGCAAGTCTGTTGTGCATGCAATGATCAAAGCTTTCATTGGTAAACACCCGTATATTGACATGGAAAGTGAGTATAAGTAATATTTAGTATACGTAATTTAGATATTTAATAGAATAAACTACGGTAGTGGGTGTAAATTTCAAGACATTGATATTGTGTGTTAGTGAAATTGCGTTTTCAGGTTACCTAGTTTCTTCATAGAAAATAACAGAGAATAGATATTTCACTGCGACTTGAGTCACGGCCAGCTGGACTCCCTATACGGCATGATGTCGGAAGCTGGAATCCAGTGTGACTCCGCGGATTTTAATCCAGCATCTATGGAACGCGGCCACAATATCACAGAAATGGGGTGAACGCATGATAAATGCAATAGCAGTATTGAACGAAATGAGGAAACGAATATGAAGCTTGATATCACTCAACAAATAATGGAGGATATGTTAAAAGAGGAAGACTAACTGGAAATTGCCAGGGGCCTGTTGAAAAGTATTCTTGCAATTCAGCAGAAAAATATGAAGATGGAAATTCAACATGGTTTAAAGAAATTGGAGGAAGCTCTAGATGTGGGATCTACACACAGAAAAGCTTGGAAAGCAACTAGAGCATTACTGCAAAAGGATTTGCCCATTCAAGAGAGCGTAGAACAGTGCACCACAAACAGAAATGTAGAACAGGATAAATGGGAAATAACATTATCCAAGAAGAAGAAGGGGGAACAGAGGCAGAAGAAGACAGTTGAAGATGAAGGTACTCAACCTGAACCAGTATCTGAAACTGTTAAAGAGAACGAGCAACGGAAACGTTTAACTATAAGAAGCCGCCCAGAAGCTGTACTTATCAAACCAATGAATGGCAAGACTTTTGCAGATGTTGTGAAGGATATCCGCAGCAAAGTGAAGCCAGAAGACAGTGGTGCTGGTATTAGATCGATCAGAAAACTATAGCTGGAGAGGTTCTTCTAGAATTTAATAAGGCCACGGAATAGGAGAATAAAGAAAATTTTAATAAATCACTTAGAGGTGCTCTTGGACATGACGGCGAAGTGAAAGTTCTGACGCCTAGACCTATGTTGGAAATTCGGGATATGGACAGTGCCACCACTGTTTCCGACATAGAGGAGGCTGTAAGACGAGACTTAGAAAATCCTAATCAAGAATTGAAAGTCTCAATCACAAATCCTAACAGCATGGGACAAAAACTCGCCATTGTGGAGATAGAAGATAGCGAGGCACGAAAGCTGTTAGACATAGGCAAAATTAAAGTAGGGTGGCTATACTGCAGAGTAAGAAGGTGGGCCATAGTTCCTTGGTGTTTTAGATGTCTGTCATATGGGCATCAAGCACGAAACTGCAAAGGATTGGACAGAAGTAAACTCTGCTTTAAGTACAGGGAAGCTGGTCACAAGGCAGTAGGGTGCAAAATGAATCCACGATGCATAATTTGCACAGATATGGACATTGAAGAGTCAAAACAACATCATGCTCTTAGTTCAGGCAAGTGTATTGTGTTTCATGAAGCACTAGAAAAGGCCAAAAAGCAGTGGTGAATGGTACAGATCCTCCAAGCCAATATGCACAGGAGTCAAACTGCCAATGATCTATTGACGCAGATGACCTATGAGATAGGAGCTGACATCTTGATTCTTAGTGAACAATATCAAGACAGAGATCAACCAGGTTGGTTTTCAGACAATCTAGGGACAGCTGTGATATGGGTACCAGACGTTGGAAAATATTCAGTTATAACTCAAGGATGCAGAGATGGGTTTGTTTGGGTCCAAGTTGGGAAGGTAAATTTTGTCAACCGTTATTTTACCCTAAATGAGGCTATTTCTGACTTCCAGATGAAACTAGATGGGCTTGAAGATACTCTGCAAGGGATGAACAATAACCTAGTTGTTGCTGGTGACTTTAATACTCAAACAGTGGAATGGAATATGCCTCAAACAGATTCTAGATGGTGGCGTACAATGGAGATGGCCGCCAGATTGGGATTAATGGTTATCAATGTTTTGGCGACCAGGATATCAGGGAACTATACCAGATGTAACCTTTGCTTCTGAAGACATTGCGTCTAGGATAACTGAATGGCGAGTGAATGAAGAATATACTGGAAGCGATCGTCAGTATATCATTTTTCGTGTACTGCAAGAGACTCCGCACCTAAGGATTACCACGTGCAAGCCAGAAAGATGGAACATAGCCACTATGGACAAAAAAAATTCCATGAGGCAATACAGAATGGAATGGACTATATAATGGATACATGTCATGGATACAGAAGAAGCATAATTGCTAATAAATGCTTGGAACACACCATGAGACTCCTCCAGCAAGCATGTGACGCATCAATGACCAGAATCAAACAACGGAGATGCAAGCATCCAGCATATTGGTGGAATGAAGAAATTGCTGAACTGAGGAAACAATGCCTGCGACTCAGACGAAGGACACAAAGAGCACGACACAATGATGCTCTCTCAGTAGAACATAAAACTATGAAGAAAAGACTGCAAAATACTATTAAAAAGAGTAAAGCCAACAAGTGGTGGGAAATGTCTAAGGAAGTGGACGAATATCCATGGGAATTAGGGTATAAAATTGGTATGAAGAAATTCAGGATGCTCCCAAGCTCGATCATGGATCCACGTACCATGGAAGAAATAGTACACACACTATTCCCTGATCATGCAGAGAGGATTGATGATGAGGCCAAGAAAGAACTAGATAACGTACCACCTTTTACAACTGAAGAATTGATAACAGCAATTAATTCCCTTAGAAGTAAGAAAGCCCCTGGACCAGATGGTATTCCAGCGGAAGTACTTAAGGTGGCAGTTGAATTATGTCCCCAACTGCTGTTGAGAATGTATAATCATTGTTTGAAAGCGGGAATTTTTAGTTTTCGTTGGAAAATAGCTAGATTGGTTTTGATCAGTAAAGGGAAAACCGGGGGTTACAGACCTCTATGTATGCTGGACACTGCTGGGAAAGGTTTAAAGAAGCTGCTACAGCCGAGAATACTCTCAGCAGTTTGATTAGCTGGCAATTTATCTGCCCAACAGCATGGATTTCGCAGAGGTCACTCAACGCTAGATGCGGTGAAGGAAGTGGTGAAGACAGCAGAACGAGCTCAAATGGGTAATCATCACTCTAGAAAGCTGACACTTCTTGTGACCCTAGATGTTAAAAATGCTTTCAACTCGACAAGATGGAGTGATATTCTGGAAGCTTTACATGAAACATTCAAGCTACCAGAATATCTCATGCACACACTGCAAGACTACTTGAAAGAGCGTACACTGTTATACGACACGGAAGATGGTCAGAGAAGAAAACGGCTCACAGCTGGTGCAATGCAAGGCTCAATTCTTGGGCCAAACCTTTGGAATATCATGTATGATAATTTGTTACAGCTGGATATGCCAGAAGATATGAAACTTGTGGGTTATGCTGATGATGTGGCTGC